>NW_013530872.1:3230912-3689883 GCF_000836235.2 Papilio xuthus
CACAAAAAAAAAAAAAAAAAAAAATAAAGACAGTGATGTTTTTAAACAGTAAAAATTGTTACTAACATCATATTAATCGACCAATATACCTTTATATTTATAATAACATGTCTGTACTGTTTGGAAGAAAATCCGTCACTGTGCCGGTGTACTGGCGCAACACTAGCCTTACTAAAATATCGACGTTTATGTCCCCTCACTAATCATTCTGACACTTGACTTTGTAACGCAAGCGCGCCATTCGCGCCAAAGGATTCTAACTCATAATGCAGGGATGGCTTGACCATTCCTGCGCTGGTTTTCAGCTGGCCCCTTTGTTCTCACATCATTTACACAACACGAGGTAGGGTAACAAAAAAAAATAAAAACAGATAAAACGAAAAAAAAGCCTAAAAGTCATAAAGTCTAAAAGTTCTAAAAACTTAATCTTACACACTACTATAACCTAAAAAACTCATAACGTGGCATTTGTTAATTTACCCACGTACGTGAATTTCTATCATATACGCATTTGAAATCGCACACCTTAAAATTATTCGTAGCAAAGAACTTATAATTACATTTTCATTTTGTCATTATTAAAAGCGTGGGAACTTAGCTTGCGAAACGCCTCTATTCTAAAAGCTAGCAATGTAACATAAGCAGGTCAGTTTGAGGTAATTTTCTCATCGTGACAATGGTCAATTATATGGTACGTCATCCTAATTTATTTACAAACTGTGGGAAACCGCCGAATATTTTTGGGAAATGGTTCACTATGATAGTCATGGACCATATACATCAATATAATGTAGTTCAACTTTTTCTCTGTCACTTTTTCTTTTCTTTTGTTATACGTAGACTAGTTGGTTTTTAAAAGAAATAATTTATGCTAAATCATACTTTATTTCTTACGGTGTAAAAAAAAATCGCGATGCAACCTGATATGTGTAGTCAACTAACCCGCAATAGGGCTAGCGTGGTCGACTATAACATAGTCGCTTCTTAATAAGTTAGGTCCTAAGGCCCCGGTGGCACTGTCGTCGAATACGATTGTTAGTTCAAGTGTCCATTAATAAAACCTGAAAAAATATATATACATCCCTCTCACTATTGTGGAAAAAAACAAAGCTAACAATATGGTATAGTGTAATCGTTCCAACAGTCAACCGAGTAGATAAGACGTAAGTTCATTCAAACCACGATATTTATGTTCATCGCTACAAATAAACTTTAATGTTTATTATTATTACATTACGTAACTACGTATGTTACGTTGAAATTGATGTTTTAAAAACGTGCAGCTATAAGGCAAAAATTTAAAAATTCAATAGGGAATTGGCAGTAACTTGCGCTCGAACAATGCAGGCAATGTTGAGTAATACGGTTGCATCGCAACACAAGTATCAGGCTTACACGCCGCCGCATCGCAATACACAGAAATTTTCGCATCAATTTTCAACAAGCAAACTATTTTAAATTTTATTATTTGTCGATAAGAAAATTTAATCATAAAGGAGGTTTGTCATTACTGAGTAAATCTTTAGCTTAGTAAAAGCTCTTTAACTATAAAAGACTATTTCTTTGTAAATAGAGACATTATCTAGTAATATTCAGCTAATATTTCTGTAATCTAAAGAAAAAAATGGAAATAGAACATTCAAATCTAAGGGAGTAAGTATTAATCTATCAAGTATAAAATACTCATAGAACTGTTCTAAAATAATTGCATTTTGAGACAACTCATTACATTCATATTAATTTACTATGACGCATTTCTCTGTACAAATCGAATAGTATTTGTAACCGTGAAAAAATCCTTTCCATTTTGTCTGTTTTTTGAATAGGATATCTACATTTATATTTTTTTATACTACTTAAACATCACCGTGTGGGTAGAGACACGAGGTACGATCTTTTTGAAACAATACTGAGGTGAAGAGTCTCTCAGGCGTCGTGAGAACGGGCCACGGGGGCACACTCACTAAGAAACGACACAAAAACAAAGTATCAATGTAACACAAATAATCTTATATTTCCGTATTCTTTTTACGCAACGATCGCGTTACTAAGTTATTTTTGACCAACTGACAGGAGGATAAGTTATTTCGCGTCTTTGTAACTACTAGCTGTCGCCCGGGACTCCGTCCGCGCGGAATTAAAAAAATAAACTTAATGGGTAGCTTATGTGTTATTCCAGACTATGTATTACATCTGTGCCAAATTTGATGAAGATCCGTTAAGCCGTTCCGGAGATAACTTCAGACAAACATCCATCCATCCATCTAAACATTCACATTTATAATATTAGTATTAAGTATGATGTTTTTATTTATATTTGATTGTAAACTCTTTGTAGCCTAAATGGCTAAACCGAAGAGTGACGTCATTCGTGGGGAGGTAACATAGACATTGTCGAGTTTGTTCTTTTGTTTTTATGAACAATGTTTTTGTAAAAAAAGGTTTTAATACAACTTCGTTAACTGAAAGTACCTAATAATATTACATAATAGAGGTAGAGTTGGGATAATTAGGGTTGCTTCTGCATATTTTGGGATATAGCTATATTAAAGTTCTATTAATAAAAGGTCACCACTAAAGCTGGGAGGTTAGCAATTTCGTAACACGTACGTTGCTTATTTAATTATAACTAACAAGATGTTTAATGGAAAATGCAATAGTTAAACATAGTAACAAACATAAATACAATTTAAACTTACTACTTTTTGTACTGAACTTTATTTAAAACATCGTTTTTTTAATCAAAAGCAAAAGTTATCTAGTTATTATAAATATTTTTCTAGTTATTTTTATATCGAATATGCGGAGAGTAAAAAATATTATCAATTTTAAAATTTATATAATGCGGATTTGCTTTAATATTTTATGAATATTCTAATCAAACAAATTGACAAAAAATCTAATCGTTAACCGTATTTATTTCGTATTTTCATCATAATTGAATTTTTCTTTGCATCAAATGCCCGCAATTCTGTACGATTTTATTTCTAAACTTTAACAAATTGCCAAGTCGTATAAGATTTCTTTTCAGCTCGTTCCATACTTTGCAGCGTTTCTAATGACTTCCTTCATTCATGTGATGTTTATTTCCGTACTTATGCACTTCCTTTTAAGACATTTATTTCCTTTTAACACTTAAAATATAATTTATTATAATAAAAATTACTAACTACCATATTTAGAAAAAATCTAAGCAATTTAAAGGATATGGTTTATGTTTATTTGATTCTAGTAAAGAAAAACGATAGCATTAAATTAAATAAAAGTATTTATTCGTAAACATACCAAACTTTACTTAAAGATACCCATGCATGACGACATTGATAACGACGATATATTCAAAGGCGGAGTTAGACTGGACCTCACACCAGCACCGAATTAGCTTAGGACTCCCGTAGAAAAAATAAAACTTAAACTGTGTTCAGGTATGATTTTACTATGTAATTTTTTTTAAATATAAGCAGATTTTTTGTAAATTTACTAATATTTTTTTTCTATTCCAACTAAGCTTTAGACTTGTGCTAGGATACGTTTTACGACCATAGTCGAATGGCGGGATTCGAACACCCGACCTCATGATCGGAAATCCGTACCCTTAACCATTAGGCTATTGACGGTTTATTGATTGATTAAGTGTATAAAAATACTTTAAATATTAGAAATATGTACTCAAATGATTTCATTGTATAAGAAACTTGAACGAGTAAGATAAAATAATGTCATAATATAGAAATGGTTGGTTATAACATTCCTCACAATATCTACGATAGACTTAGATTCGCTGAGAACTAAACGAGGAAATGTCGTCATAAATATTTATAATTTTTCTATCATATTAATTCTTGCCTCTTTGTATCGCCAATACATTCCAGTTTCAAGCATAAATCGGCAGTCACCGCTTTTGCAACATCCTCTGCGAAATATTAACCGACACATTAATCATTTCCTTTCTTACAAAATAACATTAACAAGAATTTATTTAGTGGCACGATTTGTAAATACGTGTCTTTTATTACTAGTGATCAAGTGATCGTATGCTTTAATCAATCAATTTACCGCGGGTCTCTGAGACCGATTGCCTCGTTTAAAACATATTGTTATCTCTGTTTTGTCAAAGATAATGACAAGGATGGCGATATGTTTTATATAGAGATTTTGGTCACAAAAACCAACCTTAAGTGTACACGAAAACATTTTGAGATTTTAATGAGAAGTATGTCATAAATAGATGTATTGTGAAATTAATGTCATTTTTCAGTTGACTCAAAGATCGATGTTATTTAAATCTGTGTAATTCATTATATCTAATAAACCGTTACAGTCATTATGTTAAAAAAATCCACATAAAGCAATAAATAAGCACCTTTATAGGTAAAACAATAAAAGTCAATTAACCATATAAATGCCACCGACGCTTTATAAAAGAGCGTCGATGGCTCAGGGGTCAAGGACTTGACTTGCAATCTGCAGGTCCTGGTTTCTAATCCCACCTTGTACCAATGTGCTTTTCGATTCCCGATTTACATATGTACATTTATCCGACGTTCTTACGGTGAAGGAAAAAATTGTGATGCAACCTGAACATATCTGAGAAGAAATTCAAAGATCAACCAACCCGCACTTGGCCAGCGTGGTTGACTATGGCCTAGTCACCCCTAACTTAGAGTAGGCTCCGAGCCCCTCGGCGGGGACACATAGTGAACTGATGATAATGATGACGAACCATATAAAACGTTTTGTGCGATGCGTCATTATTGACAAACCAACAGAGGAATTCTTTTGAAGTTGCATCGTTATAAGCGAAAGCTGACCCGCCTACTAAGCGTACTAAATCTGCCTCTTAAACTTTTTCAAAGTAGGCTTCTTTCGAAACAGAACTTGCTCGTATAATTTTGTCACGTGATCAGGCATATTATCGAAGTTGTAAACTGCTTAAAGCCAAGTGGCTTAGAATATCGAACACTAAAGTATTGAAACATAAATCACATAAATTTTCTTTCCAAAGGAGATATCCCTTTTGAATGGAAAAGATTTCAAAAGCGAAATATGAATGCAAAAGAAAATTCAATAGTTAATTCTAAAAAAAATCTTAAGAATACAAATACTGAGTTATTTGAACCATGGGATTCCTCCGCAGCCGGTTAATATACTATATTTTGTATAATATTTTATTTTATATATGAAATGTACTATATTAAAATTATGATAAATAAATGAATACATCAAATACTGTATCAATAAACACAAAACTACATAAGTACAAATGAATAACGAGCTAAAAATTCTTTAGCAATGCGTCGTAGTACCGGGTTCGATTTTAAACTAAGCGTTCAAAACCGGCTTATCCGTATGATGTCATCGCAAGGAAAAGGTTACGACTACGAACAATAATCTTCGTTACTTACAGTCGACCTCTCAGATATTGCAGACAACATTACGCCACAAGATAAATAATACCACAGTTTTTTCTACCTAAATCAAGCTACTTGTCTCATTCAGAATTTCATTATCGCGTTTACGAAACCGCTTTGTCTAGATTTATCTGCGTTGTAAATGTTATATTCTACTATCACCCGCGACTCTGTACGCGCCGAATTAAAAATAAACAATTAGTAGCCCAATATCAACGTGTTCTATGCAGCCGTTCTGAAGATACTTTCTACCAAACATCCATTCATTCAACCAACCATTTAAACATTCGCAATTTATAATTTACACTCATTTTATTTAGTAAGATTGTTAACTTAGAATCTGTTGTTTTGTTACACATAAATAAGGCAGTAATAAAAGCATATCGAGAATTATGCAACACGTATTTTATTGCATATTTTATAACTTCAGTCACGAAAAGGTGCCAATAAAGGCAAAGTTAGACGGCCGCCCTCGCCCCCGTTCTACGGTCACTAAATGAAATTTGGCTTCTCTTAACGCCAATTACGAGCGTACGTGACCATTAAATAGTTAGAATTAGCTGCCTCCAAAATTTATTAACTTACAACAACGAATAAAATACATTTTAATTGTTTTTTCGTGACTAGACTTTAGTATTAAAATCAATAATTTAATTTAAAAAATGCAACGTATTTTTTTAGAAATCCCGTTACCCCATATGACCACGAATGTAAATAAAACATTTTGAACGTCATATCATCATCAGCTCACTATACGTCCCCACCGAGGGGCTCGGAGCCTATCCTAAGTTACGAGTGACTAGACCATAGTCAACCACGCTGGCCAATTGCGGGTTGGTTGACTTCACACATATCGTGCAGGTTGCATCACGATGTTTTCCTTCGCCGTAAGAACGTCGGATAAATGTACATATGTAAATCGGAAGTCGAAAAACACATCGGTACATGGCGGGATTCGAACCGAGGATCTGCAGATTGTAAGTCAAGTGCTTGACCCCTGAACCACCGACAATCATTCGCTCATGAAAGTCATAACAAACATTAAATTAAATATCACAGTAAAATTTGATACTGAGTAAAGAACCTTGGAATAGTCGGTAATAAAAATCAATTGAATAAAGAAATATTTTTATTTCAACAAATAATGCAATTGCTATTTACATTTGCTACGGTCTGCGCCGGCTTCATCCAGCTCTGAATATCTGAATAAACTTAATTACCCGTCGCCAATCAAAACGAACGAATACGAATTGAAATATCAATTCAACAAACAATCAACGATTAAACCAAATGAGTGCAACTTTACTATGACTTCGTTTTAACCAAAAAGTTAATTGATATACCTCCTATATATTTTTACTTATTATTTTATTTTACTAATTGATTTTAATGTCTATTTTATTGATTTCAATAAACTGTCATTAAACTTTGTGTCTGTTGTGTTATAAAAAGGACAAAGTCATATTATTAACAGATGCTTAGGCGAGTCACCTGTTTATTTGAAAATACATAATATAAAGAAGCGTCGGTGTGGCTCAGGAGTCAAGCTTTTGATTTGCAATCTGCAGGTCCTGGGTTCGAATCCCGCCATGTACCAATGTGTTTTTCGATTTCCGATTTGCATATGTACATTTATCCGACGTTCTTACGGTGAAGGAAAACATCGTGATGCAACCTGCACACATCTGAGAAAAAATTCAAAGATATGTGTGAAGTTAACCAACTTGACACGCACTTGGCCAGCGTGGTTGACTATGGCCTAGTCTCCCCTAACTTAGGCCCCGAGCCCCTCGGTGGGGACGTATAGTAAGCTGATGATGATGAATATAAAGAAATAAAATAAATATTAAAGTATTATAAAAATAAATGATTTGATAATTCTAGACTATCATCGTGGATTTAGACTGAATTTATGATAAGGGTTTTTTAATTCCTCGCGGACGCAATCGCAGACAACTGCTAGTTAATTGTAATTTGTCAGATCCATTTAGCAAATCCAAGATGGACGTCGATTGCATTACTAATTAATTTAAATCTTAATTCAGAACATAACTTATAATATCGGCTTATTAATTAATAGCATCTATTAGTCAAGATCTTGCTGACATCGCCTAACAAGCTTATCCTTGTTAGCGAACTAACTTAGGCAGATAACCGAGGAGTTTCTAAAACACATTTCGGAAGTTCAAATTTCTGATGCCAAAGATTTCAACTTAAATCAAATTGGTTACAGAGGATTTCTAAACAACGTAGTATAATGCAAGTTTTAGCACATACACACGTTAACATTGTGTACAAATGTAAGGTAGGTACTTTTTCTTGGGAGATTTTAAAGACATATGAATCATGAAATTACTGTTCTTAAATCTTATATATATAAAAGAGAGTCGTGTTAGTTACACTATTTATAAATTAAGAACGGCTTTACCGATATGGCTGAAAATTGGTGAGGAGGTAGCTTAGAGCCAGGAGAGGGACATAGGATACTATTTATTCATTTTTTATATCTTTTTTTTTTCGAATGCCTTGAAGAGCTGCTTTTTATTTAACTTACTAATATTATAAATATGAATGTTTAGATGGATATGATGTGGATGGATGGATGGGTGGGCTACACCAATTAAGTTTTCTATATATCCACGCGGACGGAGTCGCGGGCAACAGCAAGTTACTATTAAACTACTATATTATAGTGTTATAATGTTGTAATTATTGTTTGATTAAATTAAAAATATCTTGTTTCAGATTAACGATGTTGTCAAGGCGTGGAGCGACAATGTTGGTCGCCGCGCTCTTGCTGTTCCTAGCACCGCCCACATTGACTCAGGTAAGTCCACATTTCTTTATTGTTGTCACAATGCAAACAATGTCATACACCCACATATTCTAAATTTAGAAAGGAATCTGAAAATACAAGGCAACGAATATATCTTAGCCAATTTTTAAGACAAACTTAAGTACCAGTCAAATGATATTTCACTTGCAATTTCCAATGATTTCTCTGTGATATAATTTTTATATACAAGAGTGTAAACAGAAAGCTTTTGATATATGTAAATGAAAACTAAAGCGTCACGACTCAATTCTATAATTCATCAACTTTCTCCAAGCAACAGGAAGACGTTTTTTCTTTGATCAAACGCATCCAACTTGTAGCCGCATATTATAATAATTTAAAAACTAATGAATAGAAATCCGCTAAGTTATTTATGGTTTCTGTAAAATTAATCAGAATTACGATTAATGTCAACAATATATACCCTTTTTTAATTAATTTAACACAACAAGGGAATATAACCTTTAAGTGAACACGTACAACTACTATTTTCCAATAAACAAGACGTTTTAGAGTCCGTAACGGCCATTCGCAAGCTTTATAAGGAAATAAAGTTCGCAATTGCAGCGCTAAGTAACATCCTGAACAGATGTATGCTACGCTAGTATTGCCAGCACACAAAATGTAATTTTAACCTTCCAAAGATATCATTTTCGATACGAACATTTTTGTAATAACGGAAAGTTGTAATTTAAACAGTTGTGTAATAAATCAGAACGAATCGAGTTACAGTTTACTATTTAAGATAACTTAGCGAAATTATTTAATAAAAATTACCACTTTATTAAACTATGTTACTTACTTAAAGGCTAAAGTTATTTCTATGTTTGTATATCGGTATATTACAATGTTATTTTTATTTCCATTATTAAATCAATAAATCTAATGCAAACCAGAACTATCGGTATTACATAACTAAGTTAGCAACTTAAAAAACTTGCTTAATTTCCGTTTTCTTCATAGTAAATGTTAATCAAATCTAATCTTTTATACCAATATCAGTACCAGTACCAATAAAATTAAATTACTCAACGACATTTTTGGTATTTTATAAATTTAATTCTTTGATATATTTCCAAACACCGCTAATTACAACATGCTATAGAATTTATCGTTCTTGCCATCGGCAATTTCATCTCAACAATTACTTTAGGTCTAAATAATTATGTAACATATAAATAACACATATAAATGTGATTTATACAGTATTTTGGCAGTAAAAACACAGTTAAACTAAAACACTCCTAGCTTTATAATTGACTAACTGTCGCCCGTGGCTCCATCCGCGAGGAATTAAAAAAACATAATTAGTAGCCTATGTATTCTTCCACACTATACTCTAAATGGATGCCATATTTCATCGAGATTCATTCAGCCTTCTGAAGACATCCATTCATCCAAACATTTGCATTTATAATATTAGTAGTATGAATCTAATACAAACTCATGACCTTGAGAGAAAACAATAGAGGTTCATTAAAACTAATTGCATATATCATCCAATTCTTTCAAATTATTTTCAATCGATGTTAGCGGATATTCATAAGGCAGCTTATTCTTTCGTTGCCAAACGTCTTTTGTATGATAAACACGGAACAAACCATGCGTATCTTTCATGTATTATTACGCAAATTATACAAGATGTAATGTAATTGTATTCTTTTGTATTAAAAGTATTGTACAGTGCCAAAAATACTATTTAATAATCAAGCAACATTCTAAATAAATTTGTATTCGAAGAATCGATGATATTACAATAACAATGCAACAGTGGTAGAGCCCGCTTTAACATCTTCGCACGAATCGGCCCGGCTCGCCCGGTGAAATACCACGACCACACAGAAGACAGGCGTGAAGTGGAAGCAATTCCGCGTTTCGTCTGATGAGTGTGCGTCCCGGAGGCCTAATTTAGTCCTCTTTCCCTTCCCATCCTTTTCTTTATAAGGAAAGGATGGGAAATGGAAGTGGACTTTACGGATGAGAGGATGCATGGAAAGGGAAGATATTTTCTTTCTGTGCATCCTCTCCTCCGTCGATTAAAGGTAGGCAGCGCATATGCAATTGCTTATGTCTATGGGAGCAGTCACTTCGCTATTTCAGCGATTTCAGGTGGCTGCTTGCTCGTTTGCCACCTTTTGATATAAAAAAAAAAACATTAACATGCTATTTACTTGATAAAAAAAAATTAAACATGGATAAATCCTACACCAGTGTAAATTCAAATATCAACTGCGATTATTCTCTCAAATATCATAATTATTTTGGTATTTTTAGGACTCTCTACAAACAAACTTTGCTTCTTTGTACACTGCTATTTTAAAATTTTACTATAATAAAATTATAAATGCGAATGTTTAGATGGATAGATGGCTGGATGTTTGTTTGAAGGTATCTCCAGAACGGCTGAACGTATCCCGATGAAATTTGGCATACATATAGAACATAGTCTGGAAGATCACATAGGCTATGTTTTTTAATACCGAGCGGACCGAGTCGAGGGCGACCGCTAGTTGAGATATAAAGCTGCTGATATATACATACCATTGAAACAAAAAACTTAGTGACATGCCACGTTGTGGAAACAGATATTAATTTTCATCGAATAATTTTAAAATGTAGAAAAAATATTACATCATTTGAGCGTACATGTTTTAATTTTTATGAGACATAAAATTTAACAACAGGACTCCACCGTCAGCCGTAAGTTAATGGCTGCGGGCGGTGGAACATTTTGCGCGGGGAATTAATTAAATTTATCAGTAATACACTCTCCCGCCTGTCGCCGTACCAAAATATTTAATATTTATTACAACTTAATCCTTTTACCTTGCTTTAATAAAATATTATAATTAATTACATCTTCCTGATATTTTCATTTGCAATTCCATTTATTAAACATAGTTAAAAGGAATACTGAGTACATATTATTTTAATTAAACGCAAATTGTACCGATTTCTCAAAATTTGTATGCGTAAACAAAAGCCGAATTCAATTCGAATAACATACATTTAAACCAAACAACTTTTATTTTACATTAGGTTTAGACTGCACTTATACTATTACTAATAAATATCGTCATCCCTTACACTCTTTATGAGATAAAGAGAGACAACTACATTATATAAATACATATGCCACAACAGTGGAAACCTACTGTTACTGCCAATGTAAATTGAAGAGTGAGCGAGTGAATTATTTTGTTACTAGTTGTACAAACAGTCACCGAGTTTACTCCAAATGTTTGGTTTAGTAAAAGCGATGTCATATTGACGTATTTACAAATCACAGTTTGCATATCGTATATCTGTAATCAAGTTCCAGGGGTGCATTCAATCACTGTTCGTTATTTACCTTATCGATCAAGTCGACAAACAAACGCTAATCATATTTAATGTCTAGTTGTCCGCCGCGGATGGCCGCGCGGAATTACAAAAAAACATAATTACTAGCATATGTGTTCTTCCAGACTATGTTTTATATGTATGTCAAATTTCATTGATTTCTGTTCAGCCGTTTTGGAGATACCCTCGAACAAACATCTATACATCGATCTCAACGTTCGCATTAATAATATTAGTAAGAATTAAAATAAAACGTAACTAAGGATACCTTCGGCATAAACAACACTAAAATAATAGTGTTTTTCTGCTTGTCATCATTGTTTTCTTTTCATTATTCTTTAGTAATTAATTTAAATGTCTGAGTAATAATGATTCTATTTTATATATATACGTATAATTAACATAATACCCAAATGTACATCTATGTACCAAACAGTTTATTACATGTTGCTGCCTAATGAATTGGTAAACTTCCGACTATTCATTATTATCAATCATTAATGACCCACAGCGGAGTTTCCAACCATATATTACATATGTACTTAACCGTCAGCTTTCACTGTACTTCAAAACATCAATACTAAACATCAGTCTATCTCGTTTAATTTAATCAGAGGGGAAGGGATGGCAATACATTATTGTACGGGTTTTTCGGCTGTGGAAACTCATCAATTTGACTGTTACGTAATGACTTTCTTGTTATCAAAACAATATGAATCAATATTTAATTAGGTTATGGAAAATGTTGTAGATCTTTTGTAAATAAGCCGACATTTGTCTGAAATTAACATTTTCTTAATAATAAAGCTACTGAGCTTAAGTTTCAATACTATTGTGTATCAGTAATCAAAAATATTTTAAACTCAATTTTTATGCATGAAGCTAGGCGTGATATTATTAGATTTGTTGGTGTTTTTTGCCAAGACCATTCAGATTTTTCCGAGCTCATAAGATCTCTGACCTGAATTAATGTCAACCCTCATCTGGCAGGCAATGGCCGGGATTGACGTCAGCCGGCAGACAAAAGAGATACTCCAGAGAAATGTCACTAGAACGCCCTTATACAGGCGACCTAACGTACTATAAAGTACAATTTAAATATAGTGCTTTCTGAATTAAATATTATCCAAAGTTGTAAACTAATATACATTCATGGAATCTATTTAGATAAATTCAATTTACATTTGTTTTTATTTTCAATAGTTCATACATATCTAACAAGCTTGTCTTTAACTGCTTCTTAGCAAGCGTATTCCAACAACTTTCGATTTTTAAATCGATTTTATAGTCATGTTGTTTAAATATAGTAATTTGCAATTTATAGTATAACTTTTAATTAACTATTAAAGAAACTATGCAGTTTTTGAATGATATTGATAATTGATTTAAGTCTATCGTTATAACTAAACGGTCACGGGTGGCGGCCCGTCCTTGCTCCAACTTTCCCCGCTTGAGCAAGCTTTAAAAATGTTTCACTTATCACGATAACGTTCTCTTATACACGTTTATTTTACATTTACTTTAAGTTTATTATAATTCATTTAATATAATCCAAATTATAATAAAATTAAATTAAACCATTTTAAAACAAATATTAAATTGATGTGTACAGGATAAACCTTTAGGTTACGTGTAGGTATATCTAAATTTAATTTAAATTTCATTTGTTTCAGGGCAACCTCTTCACGTGTCCAAATGGTAAGTTAAAATGTATTTCAGATTTAGAATTACTATATACTAAGATTGAATATTAATTAGCGATGTTTGAGACATTAATACTGCATTTTATTGAATTATAATACACTGTAGTAACATTCCACGAAGTAATTAACCACGAAATTCGTTTTAAATTAGTGAGTTTGTGCATCGCGGTATCAAATGGCCAGCAGTATTATCGCGCAATCGTATCTAATTATGTCAAACGCAACGATTCGTTAGCGCAGAATAAATAGTTGCATTTGGCAAACAATGGCGAACGAGAGTCGCCACTAGTGCACACTACAGCGCCCTCTCTAATGTGCTTATTAATTTAACCACGCCCGTGTCGCACCAAACTGAGAGCCACTTTATTTATGTCGGCTCAAGCATTCCTTAAATTAAATTAAATTCAAAGAATGGGCGGTCGAGTTATTCAAATTTATGGAACAGGATTTAACTAAAAGCGTAGGAACGTGGCAGCGCGACGAAATTCGTGTAATGAAAATAGCGTGGACATGGTTTTCTATTTAATGTTTTATTTCATTCATGTACTTAATAGGAAACCTAATCTAAAGACATCATTTCGAATCTCAATATTGATTTATGTCTAATATATTTAAAAAAGCTTGTATTATTATATAAAGTTTATTACTTAAATGTTACTTATTTACAAGAATATCTATGTAACTTCTATAGATGTTATGATATAAATCTACGTTCAACTCCGACTTACAATTAAGTACAATCACGAACGTAAATAACATTGTAAACGTGCATTAGAGCACGGAAGTGTTCTACTGGGGATTCTTCAGCAAGCGGTCTACGGACCCACATCAAAATTTCAAACCGTGTAATTAGTAGCGTTCTATTAACTTTGGCAAATAATCGGCTAACGACGCGGAAGCGAAGCGCTTTACGTAACTTTTTTTATCTGCAACAGATAAAACGTTTTAATTTAAAACAAAGAGATCTTTTATGATTATTTAAATTAGTAATTTGCGTTTTGTATAATATGACGTAGAAATTATTAACACAATACTTATTACATAATTAAACATAATATTTTTTTAGCATCAAAAATGATTGCTTCTTTTAAAGATCTAGTGTCGGCAACTAGTTCACACTTACCCTAAAGAAAAGCCAATCGGAACTATTCAGGTGCCGACACTTGATAAAAAAAGTTAACTCACAAAAATCGCATTCTAGTGTTCAAAAAAATACAAATAGACAAGTATTTTTAACGGCAAAAGAATAATTAAAATCGGTTTATTATAATACAAAGACTAATTACTAAATAAGAATTTAAGATTAATATTAATTTACATTTCTTTGTAAAAATTTCGACTCAAAACTTCAAAAGTGACAAGTTAAGAAGGGTAGAAGGTCCTAATTAAGAATCCTTTTCAATTTAAAATTGGCCGAGTACGTGACGGTGACAGTCGGGCGGCGAATGAATTAGGCGGGTCACCGGCTTGCTGATTTTCATCAGCCACATAATTAATGCGAGGAAATTGCTTCTCGTCACACACACACACACACACACACACATACATACAAGTGACGGGTTGAGTCGTACGCGATCATGTAACCGTTAAGTAAACCAGGCTACAGCGTATTAGTTAAAAGGAATTTTAAACCGTAACATGTACCGGATTTAAAAAAAAAATGATGTAAGCTGACGCCTTCAATGTGCGAAAATAATTTAAAAAGATAAATTTTTCATCTAGTTAACAAATAAATGAATCGCATTGTAAAATAGTGGTCGTAAATACCTGAGATTTGATCTAAAGCCTATATAATCGGCGCTCTAAAATATTATACCAGCAGTAAAATATTGCCTAGTTAGTTTTATATGCTTTAAAACTTTTCCAGTTTTAATTTTGTCGCAATATGGCGGATTTATCCCGTAGTTGGTGCGGAAGAATGCCGCGTGAGTTTTAACACGTTTAACTGAAAGGGATAAAATATTTTGACGTTGCAACTTAAAATGTTTTTCACGCCTCTCAAAGATTTTACGTATTTTTAGAAATCACTACTGTCTACAATCCAGCTTTCGTGGTATATAAACAAATGAAAATGACCTTTTTGATGTCACATTGATCAGTCAAGTGAACCTATCTACCTAAGCAAACCTAACAGCGTCTTAATTCGTGTTAATGGCGTAATTAAATACCAGTAAATTATGTACTAAATTAACTAAATGATATATACGTTACATAATGAAATGCCTTTCTAATTACAAGCTTAATATAACACAAGTCACTTAACGGCTCAGTTTAATGTAATTTACGCTGTGCCAGTTAATTTATGGCTACCGAAGTAGTGAAGTCAATCCGAGGTCGACACAGACAAGCTTGTAGACAGATTGGACCAATTTCAAGTCGAAATTAACAATTAACACATGCAACTTGGGAGTCGTTACTTGAGGCCTCAGTCGTAACAAGTTTATGTCTCTCGTCTAGCGAACTTGCTTACATTTGTCGCTTCCAGTGGGAAGATTTTAAAAGGTCTGTAAACGTGTTTGTACTATTAATAGCCTTCCTACAGTACATTTATTTTTATCCATATTTAAATCTTGTCGTGTGACTAGCTGTCTGTCCGTGATTGCGCGGGACAGAAAAAAAACTTAATTAAATAGAAGCCTATATGATGATATTCTTTTAGACTATGTTCTATATCTGTACCAAAATTTCATTCAATTCCTATTTAAATATTCACATTTATACTATTAGTAAAATATAAATTTATTGCATTTACTTAATAATTTTTATCCAAAGTTTTATTTCTTGTTTGCGTAATGTGAATTTTGTACATACAATTGTATATCAGATCGATTAAAGTTAATTTACCAAGACTAATGGTGTTAATAGTAAACCCCATTAAGACTACCGTAGAACCACCAGAGCTAAACAGAACTGGACATTATAATGTCATTATCATCAAAACACGAAAAGAAAGTAATGGATATTTGTAGAAAATAAGTTAATTTAAATCAGATATTATTGACATTAAACAAAATACTAGTTGTAATAATAAAGAAAATAAATAATCCAAGAAACAGAAAATTTAACATAAAAGGAATTCGATATAAAACCGCTTCACAACTTAATAATAAAGTCCTAGTGATTTTAGACAACTCACGAAGAAAAATCTCCTGAAAATGTTTGTTACATATGAAAAAAAAATCCTAAAATTCCTTATGTAATTTAATTAATAATTCAAACTTAACTTTGGATTTTAATTAATGTTTTGTAATTTCTGTCTCTTAGCATAAATTAACACATACAGTATCAAATATAAAAGGCCACTCTTCGCACCTCTTACCCAATTACAGAAGGTCAGTCCTCGCAAACGCGTACACCATCAATAGCATGAAGTTAGTTTGTAATCGCATGCTACGAATTTATGTCAAGTGTCTACTAACGCAGTCCGGTTCGGAATAAATTCAATCCACTCTGCCATTAACTAATCTATATTCTGAGATCCTGGTCACTGATTTGTAAATTTTATTTGTCTCTTTTTTGCTAAGCTCATTTTCCTTTCGTTGTAAGAAGTTCAAAAAAAAATCACACAACTTATTGAAATCGGTACAAAGGTCAACATTCTCTTTCACCCATCACATGGTTGCTAAATTTAATTAAGCTGTATCTATAACTATCATAAAGTTCTAGTAATACCAAACCGCACTTGGCCAACGTGGTGGTGGCCTAGTCACCCCTAACTTAGGGTAGGCCCCTAGCCCCTCAGTATAACGTATAATGTGCTGATAATAATACAAAGGAAAATGATGTTCTTATTCTTAATTGGTAAGCAAAAAAAGGCCAATCAAAGATATCGGAAACGGAAATAACTAACAATGGTCCCCTAACGCTTCTGGTTAGCAACATATCATTGATATGCAGTCGGTACTCTTCAGTAAATCTTTACGTGACTTCTTGCTGATTGCAATTCGCACGACCAATAATACTGGGAAATGTTCTTGTTACCGATTTCTCATTGTTCCTCAAGTAATATAAAACAATGTCGCCAACTTCCGCACAATTCATTATTTATTGTTATTTATAATCTCATAATATATTATCCGAATTCAAAACACTGGTGATGCAAAACAAAGTGATAAATTAAATTCATATTGAAAAGTCGACGTATAAAAGTATTCAGTAAGTTCTACGTCTGCTAAAGTATAGAGTAATTTAAGGAAGAATAATGTAGGCTTTAATAGTTACATTTTCATTAAATGGGTTTCTGAGTCCGAAATCTCCGGTTAAAACATATTTTTATCTCTGTTTTGTCAAAGATAATGACAGGGATGACGATATGTTTAATACAGAGATTTTGGTCTCAGAAACCAACGGTAATCGTATTGTACAGTTTGCAAAAAAAACATCCGATCTCTTGACCATATCTTTGTCCACATTTCCGTTCATTATAATACTTACTATATTAAATAAAGTTCTTTAAAATTGCTATATCAATTAATTTTGATTCGATTTTAATTAATTTTTAGGCATAATATTACCAACAAGCTAGCATATTATAGTCTGATAGACGATAGATCGGAAAATGAAACTATACGTAATACGATTTGTAGTAATGAGAATCACAATGTCATTCTCCAGCGAACCGAATAAAGCGTACTCTAACTCGCTAACGACATATATGCACATACTGATGTTACATTATCTAAGATATACGGATACTTCGTGCTTTATTTATACGAAATTCGAATTTCATCTTATCCAAAGAATTGGTTACACATTTATTTACTTTGCTAAAATATTTAACAGTATCAAAATGTCTAACCTTCATAACATTGTTCATAGTATAATATAAAATTAATTTAACATTTTTCATAATCTCTTAAAACAAAATCTACTATTTTTAGCCGACTTCAAAAAGATGGAGGTTATCAATTCGTCTTAGTTTTTTCTATGTGTGTTACCGCGTAACTCAGCCCCAGGTGCTCTGATTTTGAAATTTTTTTTTTGATCGAAAGGTTTTGCTTACAGGTGGGTCCCAATTTTTTTATACTTTAGATTAAAATGAATTACTAGCCTAAAGTTACCAACTACAATTTAAGCACTTTACAGTATATTTGAAAAACAAGTTTTAATATTTGGTCAAGTCAGCTTAGTAAGTGATAGGGGATTTGAATGGACATGGCTATTGTACTATGTGACGAGGAATGTCATCGCTTTCACCCGCCCAGCGAGTTATGAAGCCGCTAGATACCAAGATAAACGCAGCGCCCGTGCCCACCGACTTATTGGATTCTATTATTTGCCGGAACATAGAAGTGTCTGGAATGTTTTGTTATTTTTTTAATCACACTGTTTATTCCTGTAATAAATATTACTTACAAAAAATATATATGTTAAAAATAGTAAGCAGAAAGTTTAGTCACTTAGTTAAAAATACGAATTAATGTTATTTTTTACCGTAATAAAAGTTCTACTACTACTTCCTAAAAATTCTACTAATAATTTTGGATCACATGGCTAAGAAAAATTTAATTTCTTAGAAATTAAATGATATTAATTACACAAAACATATTAAAATTGACTACCCTACTTTAGAACACCTGTAAAATATTTATTGACTTATCCTAAGTTCAATATAACTCTAGTTATTAGAATATGCTTGGAAGAGGTTATTGATTTATCGTAATATCATCCCCCAGTTCATTTGATATCCGGCACAGGTTTAGCTACCGTTAGACCACAGCCGGGTCTTAATCATTGCATTAACTCGATAATTTACTGACCACATTCTAGATAAAAAGGTACCGCTATATAATTAAAATATTAGCTATTATTTATAAAGAAACTTAGAAACTTGTCTAACAGTTGGTTTCTGATACCAAAATCTCTGTATAAAACATATCGTAATCATCGTCGTTATCTTTGAAAAAAAAAACAATATGTTTTAAATGGAGATTAGTCTCAGAAATCCACGGTAAGAAGCCCTAGAAAATTATCAACCTTTTGTTACATTTATTTGATCACAGTATTCATCAAACATTTGAAATATAGACAAAAACGTCAAGTCCGTAAACTATCAAATGATTTATTGACAAAGGTGCAAAATTTGACACAAAATTTAATAGCTTGGGTTTACATCAATTTTAAAAGAGCAATGTAATCAACATAACTTATTATCAACATATTATAACACCATTATTATATTCTCATAAATTCCAAACGACTTTCCAGTTGATAGTGCTGACAGATGCCGCGTAAAATCCAATAACGCGTAAACTCTGTGCCGCGTGCGGCCGATGTCTTCTTTAATGGCTGTAGTCAAAGAATTATATTCACTTCCCACTTCAGAATTTCACCAAAATGAGTAAGTAAACGTCCCCGACTGTACATTAAAACTACATTGTTTGTAGAATTCACGTCAGCGTAAGTAAGCAGCATTAGGCTTATTGTAAAGCACACATCTATTGTGAGATTCGGAGCGTCTCAAACTGGGTCAGTTGTTTAGTAAGGCGCAATTGACGCCGTTGGAGACAAGGTTAACAATAGCCTCAGAGATGTCCAATTACTGCCACTATGAATGAATGATGTCTGCAAGCATACGGTAAATTTTGATTTCAAACTGTGCCACAATGTATACATGCTCACACACGGTAAACTAGTTCAAATTTACTATTTACGAGTACATTAGTTTGTGTAGAATATGTACAAATAAAACAATATAGTTAGATTTAATGATAAAAAATAATTATTATCGTGGTTCTATTTCGCTTCCCATACAAAAAAACTCAAATATAGTTGACTAAATCAATGATTTGTGAAACTTGCCATCACTACAAATCACAACGATGGCACCAATTTTATTACTTGTATATTTGATTTTATTACTTGTATATTTGATTTTATGAAATGAACAATACAATCGGTTATGTTAAAGCCGATTGAGTAGCGGCGACACGCGCGCAGCCTTGAAGGTTGATTTGTAACGAGTGAAAGGCGCATACGAACAGTGGGAACGTGACTCAGCATTAGCTTTAATGACCCCAAACTAACCTTTCATATTTTAATTTTGTATTCCACAATGATTGTGTATTAATACACTAACATACGTACTTTTAGGGTTCAGTACCTCATAGGAAAACAAACGGAACCCTTATAGGATCACTTTGTTTATATCAAATATTAATCGCATAATTGTATATCTTATTTGAATTGCTTGATTGGTTTAAAGTTTATAAAATATAATTTAGTACACCACAAACTTTTAATTTCCATTTATATTCAAATTCCCATCGTCAATTAGGAATACCTATAGCACTTAAGGAACGACATTTGCTTTTCAAGCGGAATCTCGATCGAAAATCAAATTACGATAGACGTAGAGTAGTCAATGCAATGTTCACGATCAAAGTTCCCCAGTTTGCGGGGACGTAACTTAATATCCGGCATATCCGCGTACCCAGCAAGGCCTGCATTCTAAGGGCACTCGGAACAATCATTGCCGACAACGTACCGTAACGCTCGATCGAAACCGACGAACATAACATCGAATATATACAGGTTTATGGACCAGTCATCCATGCCCAGTATCACAGGAATCGATTCCTGACAACTAATTTATAACAGCACCTAAACTGACTATATTTATAGAAGATATTAACTCGTTTAGTGCCATCAAATCGCCCAACGACTTAACTTTCAAATTACATTATTAAAAATATACAAATACTGCAAGCATTTGGACCATATGTATACAAATCAAATTACGTTCAATATTGATTTTTTTTCTCGTATTCCAATGGCAAACAAGCAATGTTTGTTTAGCTGTTTTCGCGTTGGTAACATAAAAATAAGTGGGTCAAAACATTGCATCGTATTGCAGCGCGGTCCATTGAAGCGTGAATCCAGCGCGCTCTTCGCGATAAGTCGTCGAACTCACACGCTCCATTTAAAATATTTACTGTTTTTTCTTACATTATTGCGGACATAGTACAATAAAACTAATATAAACACTTTTACTGCTATCAAAATAAGACCTTGTTCTTAAACACATTAGCGACTAAATTCAATATAGAATCTTGATGATTAAACCAATTTATTCTAACCGATTTTAAGATCAATGCATAGAATAGCGATCGAAAAACATGATGTATTAAATGTAGGATAATCGTATAATTTTTATACTATTATTTGTACAAAGTGATTAAAGTAATTTACTAACGAATTACAAGAATCGAAAATTGAACATTCGGGCCGTTGATGTCACGATGTTCAAACACAAATATCTTCATATTAAAATTATAAAATAAATATTTATCTAACCATTGATTTTCTTTTACAAAGTCTTTTTGAATGGACAAAACGTTTCACTTGCCCTTTGTAGAAAGCGACATTCCTTCTGTTGACAGAAATCCATACAAAGCTAAACATTTGCGTACACAATATATGCAATATCGCTTTCACTCGGAACTAGGTGCGTTCATTGAAATACATACATGCATAATTTGTGTACTGCCATTGACTTTTAAGATATTTAGTTGTACACGAGCATGTTGAATTACTATTAAACTAGACTCACAGGAATACGTAATTAATTTTCTTTTCCTTTTCCAGGTTGGGAGTTAAAAGGTCTACACTGTTACAAATTTTTTAACATCAGACATTCATGGGAGAAAGCTGCAGAACTATGTCGAAGGTAATCAACGTTTTATAATGTTATGTTTAAAAAGAAACTAGCTTTTGTCCGCTGTCATTTGTCTATATGCTCTTCAAGACAATGTTCTACATATATACCAAATTTCATTCAGATGTATCAAGACGTTCTGGAGATACCTAATAACAAACATCTATCTAAATCAAGAAAAAGAGAACTGAGTTGTATCAATTTACATAAAATTTCAGCTCTTTACTCTCTTTTTTATCCTACACAAGTATTTAAAACAATGATTTTATTTCAGGTACGGCAGCGAACTGATGGTTGTAGAAAGTTACACAGAAAATAACATGACCGCCAATATGGTGCCATCTAGTCCCAGTAATAACCATTATTGGCTCGGTCTAGCAACTGTTGACGATCTAAGGACCAATACTTTAGAATCGGCGGCCGGCGGTTTGGTATCACAATACGCTGGATACTGGGCGTTAAGACAACCCAACCCAAAGGATGGAGAATGTGTTGATGTTCATGTTACCTCAGACAAACAATCCTGGGAGCTAACGACTTGCGAAACCCTTCTTCCTTTCATGTGCAAGAGCGACGCTTGTCCTGCAGGTGATTTTTTAATGATTCTTGTTACTCTTACCTACGGTTGAATAAAATTAAAACCAATTACACCTTTTGTACTCAACCTTTCCTTTGTTTATTTGTTGGTCTTGCTCAAATTAGCATGGTAAAGTCATTAACAGAGTCTTTTATTTTAGGAACCTTCCATTGTTCGAACGGAAGATGTATTAATTCGGCCTTTAGATGCGACAAACAAGACGATTGCGGCGATGCTTCCGACGAAATGGACTGTGCTTCCGAATGTCATTTTTACATGGCCAGCAGTGGAGATGTAGTCGAAAGTCCAAATTACCCTCACAAATATCCTGCTTTCAGTGAATGTAAATGGACGCTCGAAGGGCCACAAGGTCAAAATATTGTATTACAGTTCCAAGATTTTGAAACTGAAAAGTCTTTTGATACTGTTCAAATATTAGTGGGCGGCAGAACAGAAGACAAGTCTGTCAATTTGGCCACGCTATCAGGGAAACAGGATCTCTCTAGCAAACTTTATGTATCTGCTTCCAATTTCATGATAATTAAATTTAGCACCGATGGTTCTGTAGAAAAGAAAGGATTCCGTGCTTCTTGGAAAACGGAATCTTCTAACTGCGGTGGTGTTCTCAGGGCTACGCCTCAGGGTCAGGTTTTAACTTCTCCTGGATATCCAAACGTTTACCCCGGTGGTTTAGAATGCGTTTACGTAATTGAAGCCCAACCGGGCAGAATTGTTTCACTGGAAATTGAAGATTTAGAATTAGAAATGAATAGAGATTATATCGTAATCAAAGATGGCAACACACCTTCAAGTCCAGTACTCGCAAGATTAACTGGACCAGGAGCAGAAAATCAAAAAGTAGTAATATCAACAACAAATCATTTGTATATGTACTTCAGAACGAGTCTAGGCGATTCTAAGAAAGGATTTAATATGAGATATTCGCAAGGATGTAGAGCAACAATAATTGCGTCAAATGGTACATTTACTTCTCCAGCTTTCGGTCTTAGTAACTATCCTAATAACCAGGAATGTTTATACAGAGTTAAAAATCCTAATGGAGGTCCTTTGTCTCTCAAATTTGATGAATTCAATATTCATCCATCTGATGTCGTTCAAGTTTTCGATGGTGCAAGTACAAATGGACTGAGATTGCATTCTGAAAACGGATTTACCGTCAAACCAAGAATAACTCTAACAGCTTCCAGCGGCGAAATGCTCATAAGATTCGTGTCTGATGCTTTACACAACGGATATGGATGGAAAGCAGTATTTTCTGCAGGTATTTTTTTTAAATATTCACGTTATGTTATGACCACCTAAATGAATGTAAGATAATACATATGTTGTTTTTTTAGATTGTCCCCCTCTAAAATCGGGAATAGGCGCTTTGGCATCAAATAGAGACACTGCATTCGGTACAACTGTAACATTTTCATGTCCAATCGGTCAAGAATTTGCCACAGGAAAATCTAGAATTGTAACTCAGTGTCAAGATGGTGGAAATTGGTCAACTACGTATATCCCTAGCTGTCAAGGTAATACATACAATTCAAATAAAAAGCAGCTTACGTATATTTTAACTGAAGTTTGTAATAATATTATGTGTTTATTTGTGAATTTGCAGAAGTTTATTGTGGTCCAGTGCCCCAAATAGACAATGGATTTTCCATCGGGTCAACGAACGTTACCTATAGAGGTATCGCCACATATCAATGTTACGCTGGATTTGCATTCCCAACTGGACAGCCTATTGAAAGAATATCATGCTTATCTGATGGGCGATGGGAACGAACACCAACTTGTCTTGGTAAGAACAAAATTTATTATGAATAATAGAATAATACCCTTGAATCCAATAGCGTTCTATAATTCATTCTATACTTATCATTCTCTTTACAGCTTCGCAATGTGTAGCACTTCCTGATGTGTCGCATGCCAACGTAACTATATTAAACGGCGGTGGACGTAGTTACGGTACTATTGTACGGTACGAGTGTGAGCCGGGATACGTTCGCACTGGACAGCCGGTTCTACTTTGTATGAGTAATGGAACATGGTCGGGTGATGTGCCGACTTGCTCTAAAGTCTTATGCCCTAAGTTTCCAGAAATTAACAATGGATTTGTTGTTGATCAAAGTCGGATCTACATGTTTGGCGATGAAGCACGAGTACAATGCTTTAAAGGTAAAAAAATAAAAACAAAATAGTTCCATTTTTGGTTTAAATTATAATGTAGACTGTTAATAATATAAAAATTTTATTTGCAGGTTATAAGCTTAACGGTCCTAGCGTACTTAAATGCGGTGCAAACCAAGAGTTCGACCCTCCACCAACTTGTGAAGATATAAATGAGTGTATAAGTAGTCAATGCAACTTGGCAACTACTGACTGTAAAAATACTCAGGGAGGATTTTACTGCCCCTGTAAACCAGGTTTTGCACCAGTATTAGAATGTAGACCTGTGGGTGATCTAGGTTTGATAAATGGTGCTATTCCCGATGAATCAATTACTACTTCAGCACCTGAAGCCGGATATTATAAAGGAGTAAGTATATCTACAATGGAACGAGAAGTGATCCTAATAGCTTCTAAGATTCTACATATAGCTAATTTTATAACGCCTCATTTCAGATGGTTCGATTAAACAATGGCGGTGGTTGGTGTGGCAACAATCTGGAAGCCGGAGCAAACTGGATACTTATTGACCTAAGAGCACCAACAGTCATCAGAGGCTTTAGAACTATGAGTGTTATGAGAGCTGATGGCAATATCGCATTTACTTCAGCAATAAGGATTCAGTACACAAATGACTTAACCGATGTCTTCAAAGATTACACAAATCCTGATGGAACAGCTGTCGAATTTCGTATTTTGGAACCTACTCTATCCGTTCTTAATTTACCTATGCCTATTGAAGCTCAATACATTAAATTTAAAATTCAAGATTACGTTGGAGCCCCTTGCTTGAAATTAGAGGTTATGGGATGTGCAAGATTAGATTGTGCTGATATTAACGAATGTAATGAAAATAATGGTGGATGTGATCAAAAATGTATTAATACGTAAGTATTTGATGTTAAACAATATTATTTAAATCATTAATTACACTATATTAATTCATCAACTTTCTTATTTATAGACCGGGTAATTTCTCATGTGCTTGCAATATTGGATATGAACTGTATACATCAAACGGAACTGCTGGATTTAAAATTGAACTATCTGAAACTGGTGAAAGAGACGGTGATACATATCAAAGAAACAAATCATGTGTGCCAGTTATGTGCCCATCGCTTACGTCTCCGGAAAATGGTAAACTGTTATCAACAAAATCTGCTTTCCATTTCGGAGACATTGTTCAATTCCAGTGTGATTTTGGATACGTGATGTCTGGTTTCTCGTCCCTACTTTGTACATCTAGTGGAACATGGAACGGAACAGCTCCTGAATGTCAATGTAAGTTACATTTCAATTGAAGTTTAATTAATGCATGAATGTATGACAATAATATTCAAAATAATAACTTAAATTAAATTCCTTTGCAGATGCACGGTGCGTTACTTTATCAGATGACAAAAACGACGGCTTACAAGTAATACGAGACGACCCTGAAAGCGTACTTGTGCCGTACAGAGACAATGTTACAATAACTTGTACGTCACCAGGTCGACATCTTAGGAATACTGTTACATCTTCATTCAGACAGTGTGTTTATGACCCCAAACCGGTAAATATTAATTTTAAACAAGCTATCTTAATTTTTCATTGATCGTGTATTCATTTTAGATTAATTTAATGAAATTTCTTTTTAGGGTCTTCCTGATTATTGGCTGTCTGGAGCACAGCCTCAGTGTCCACGAAAAGATTGCGGTGTTCCAATGCCTACACCGGGTGCTGAATATGGTCAATATTTAGATACAAGATATCAGAGTTCTTTCTTCTTTGGTTGTCAAAATACCTTCAAACTTGCTGGACAAACGAGTAAACACGATAATGTCGTGCGGTGTCAAGGAAATGGAATTTGGGACTTTGGTGATCTAAGGTGTGAGGGACCTGTGTGCGATGACCCGGGAAGACCAGCAGACGGATTCCAAGTTGCCAGAAGTTATGAACAAGGATCTGAGGTTCTGTTTGGTTGTTCTAGACCCGGTTATATCTTAATTAACCCTAGACCCATTACCTGTATGCGTGAACCCGAATGTAAAGTCATCAAACCTCTAGGCCTAGCTTCAGGAAGAATTCCAGATTCAGCAATCAACGCTACTTCGGAAAGACCTAACTATGAAGCAAGGAATATAAGATTGAACTCTGTTACTGGCTGGTGTGGAAAACAAGAAGCATTTACGTATGTCAGTGTAGATCTAGGCAAAGTTTATCGAGTGAAAGCAATTTTGGTAAAAGGGGTCGTTACTTCAGATATCGTAGGCCGGCCAACTGAGATAAGATTTTTCTATAAACAAGCAGAAAATGATAACTATGTCGTTTATTTCCCCAACTTCAATTTGACAATGAGAGACCCCGGAAACTACGGAGAATTAGCGATGATAACTCTTCCAAAATACGTACAAGCCAGATTTGTTATTTTGGGTATTGTCAGTTTTATGGACAATGCTTGTCTTAAATTCGAGCTTATGGGCTGCGATGAACCTGCTGTTGAACCTTTACTTGGTTATGATTACGGATATTCTCCTTGTGTTGGTGAGTTTTTTTTTAATTTGTACTCGAAATTTTAATAATTTATGAAATTATTATATATGTGTTACAACGTGCTACATTTTGTTTTTCAGATAACGAACCACCTGTATTCCAAAATTGCCCACAACAACCAATCGTCGTTCAAACGGATGTAAATGGAGGCCTTTTGCCTGTAAACTTCACAGAACCTACGGCTCTTGATAATTCCGGCGCTATAGCACGTTTAGAAGTTACGCCTCAGCATTTCAGAACCCCAATTCAAGTATTCCACAATATGGTCGTCAGATACGTTGCATTTGACTTTGATGGAAATGTGGCGATTTGCGAAGTAAATATCACAGTTCCCGACTACACACCACCGAAGTTAAGCTGTCCACAAAGTTACGTTATAGAATTAGTCGACAAACAAGATAGTTACGCCGTAAACTTTAATGAAACGAGGAGGAGAATTAATGCTACCGACGCATCCGGGGAAGTATTCCTAACATTCATTCCGGACCGAGCTGTCATACCTATTCGAGGTTATGAAAATGTTACAGTTGTTGCTTCGGATAAATATGGAAACAAAGCTCAGTGTCACTTCCAGGTAAACAGATATTCTAAAAATAAAAAAGTAATATTATAGTTTTGGTTTTCTTGACTATTAATTACTTAAATAAATTAATAATTTCAGGTGTCTGTGCAAGCAACACCATGCGTAGACTGGGAACTTATGCCACCAGCGCACGGTGCACTTAACTGCTTACCTGGAGACAGAGGAATTCAATGTATTGCTACGTGTAAACCTGGATTCCGATTCACAGACGGAGAACCAGTAAAAACGTTCATTTGTGAAACAAAACGCCAATGGACTCCTACCGCGGTTGTACCCGACTGCGTTTCTGAAAGTTTGTATTGCTATTCTATCCATTTGAAAATAGTAATAACTAATTATTTAAATGGCATTATTTAATTATTTTATTTATTTTTAGATACTCAACAAGCTGCATACCATGTCGTTGCAAGTGTTCAATATCGTGCTCTTGGTGCAGTTTCTAATGCTTGCTTACCACAATACAAGGATTTACTTGCTCAATACGATAACATACTTAATGAAAGGCTATCACAACGTTGTTCAGCCGTCAATGTTAATATTAATGTGACATTTGTGAAAGCTATGCCCAGTCTTCTTGATGAAAATGTGGTGAAAATGGACTTCGTTTTGGCTATAATTCCAGCTATCAAACAAACGCAGTTATACGACCTTTGTGGTTCAACACTGAACCTCATATTTGATTTATCTGTGCCATACGCCAGCGCCCTTATTGAACCCGTGCTTAACGTTTCATCTATTGGAAACCAATGTCCGCCTTTGAGAGCTATAAGAAGTTCTATTTCCCGTGGATTTACGTGCAGTGTTGGTGAAGTCCTAAATATGGACACAAACGACGTACCAAGATGCTGTAAGTTTTTCTATCAAGAAATAATTTATTCCTTGTATTGCATAAACAAAAAAAATTAAATTTTCAATTATTCTTTCTTTCAGTGCACTGTCCTGCGGGAACTTTTGCTGGAGAAAAACAAAAATCATGTACGATGTGCCCAAGAGGATTCTTCCAAAACCAAGCTCGACAAGGATCCTGTCTTAAGTGCCCACAAGGAACATTTACTAAAGAAGAAGGCTCAAAAGATATAACCGACTGTGTACCGGTCTGTGGTTACGGAACATATTCACCAACGGGCTTAGTACCTTGTTTAGAATGTCCCAGAAATAGCTATACTGGAGAGCCACCAGTGGGAGGATTTAGAGACTGTCAAGCCTGTCCAGCTAATACATACACATATCAGCCGGCAGCTTCTGGAAAAGATAAATGTAGAGCAAAGTGCGCTCCTGGTACTTACTCGCCCACTGGTTTAGCCCCATGTTCTCAATGTCCAAGGAATTTCTACCAAAACTTAATGGGCCAAACTTTATGTATGGAATGTCCAACCAATATGAAGACAGTAGGAACAGGTGCGACCGGTTTAGAAGAATGCATTCCAGTGGAATGCTCAAACAGCGCTTGTCAACACGGCGGTCTTTGTGTGCCAAAAGGTCATGGTGTGCAATGTTACTGCCCAGCAGGATTCTCAGGTCGCAGGTGTGAAATAGATATTGATGAGTGTGCGAGTCAACCTTGTTACAACGGCGGTACTTGTATTGATCTTCCACAAGGATATCGTTGCTCTTGTCCTACGGGATACGGTGGAATAAATTGTCAGGAAGAAAAATCAGATTGTCGAAATGATACTTGTCCTGAAAGAGCTATGTGCAAAGATGAACCAGGATACAATAATTATACTTGCTTATGTAGATCAGGCTATACAGGAATTGATTGCGATGTTACGGTAAGTTTTTTCCTTCAAATATAAACTTAATCTTAACCTTGATATTTCCATGACCAATTCTAAAATAAATAAAGAACTAACTTTGGCGCATGTAATTTTCGTCTCTAATGATACAAAAAAATATTATAATTATTATATTCCTTCGCAAATTACAATAAAATAGAATGTGCAATATTCTGTAGTACTTATAATTATATATATTTGTTTTAGATTGATCCATGTTCGGCTAACGGAAATCCCTGTACAAACGGTGCAACCTGCATTGCTCTTCAGCAAGGCCGTTACAAGTGCGAATGTTTACCCGGATGGGAAGGACAGCTTTGTGAAATAAACACCGACGATTGTATCGAGAAACCTTGCCTTCTTGGAGCCGCTTGTACCGATTTGGTTAACGACTTCAGCTGTACCTGTCCTCCTGGATTTACTGGGAAACGCTGCCACGAGAAAATAAACCTTTGTTCAAATGAACCATGCAAACATGGTATTTGCGTAGACAAACTTTTCGTCCATCAGTGTGTATGCGATCCTGGTTGGTCTGGACCTTCATGCGATATTAATATTAACGAATGTCTTATTTCATCTTGTGAAAATGGTGGTCGATGTGTTGATGGTATCGACGATTTTACGTGCATCTGCGAAGCTGGATTTACAGGTAAAAGATGTCAACACGCAATCGACGACTGTTCTTCTGAGCCATGCCAAAACGGAGCAACATGTACCGACCAATTGGAAGGATTCACATGTAAATGTCGACCAGGGTTCATTGGCCTACAATGTGAAACAGCAATAGACGAGTGTTTGACGGAGCCTTGTAATCCGATTGGCACTGAAAAGTGTATTGATCTTGATAACAAATACAAGTGCATGTGTCGTGAAGGATTCACGGGAGAAATGTGTGAAACAAATATTGACGACTGCGCTTCTGATCCTTGTTACAACGGAGGATCTTGTAAAGATGAAATCGGTGGTTACAAATGTGTATGCCAACCAGGATGGACTGGCAAGCGGTGTGAACGTGACATTGGCAACTGTATGAATAGACCTTGCCAAAATAATGCAGACTGTATCGACTTGTTCCAAGACTACTTCTGCGTGTAAGTATTTGAATATAAAAAAAAGAATTACTAAAAAATTATATTTATTTTTTTGCGTTTCTAAAAAGAGTTTCTTTGTTTTTAGATGTCCGAGTGGTACAGATGGAAAACAGTGTGAAACTGCACCTGAACGTTGTATTGGGGATCCGTGCATGCACGGAGGAAAATGCCAAGATTTCGGATCAGGACTCAATTGCACGTGTTCCCAAGACTACACTGGCATTGGTTGCCAATATGAGTTCGACGCTTGCGAAGCTGGTTTATGTCAAAATGGAGCAACGTGCGTCGACGAAGGCGATGGATACAGTTGCTTATGCACTCCAGGTTTCAAGGGAAAGAACTGCGACGAGGACATCATGGATTGCAAAGAAAATTCCTGTCCGCCGTCAGCTACATGCATAGACTTGCCTGGCCGATTCTACTGCCAATGTCCATTTAACCTTACAGGAGACGACTGCAGAAAGAGTAATTATTAAATTATTATTTCTTATTGACTATTTCCAAGCTGATTCATTTTTATTCTCAAAAAAAAAACAAACGTAGATTTTGACCAATCGTTACGTACTTTCTTTACAGCTATCAGCGTAGATTACGATCTATACTTCAGTGATCCAGTGCGCTCAAGCGCAGCTCAAGTTGTACCGTTCGACACCGGGGCAGCTGACAGCCTTACAATAGCGATGTGGGTTCAATATACGCAACAAGATGAAGGTGGAATCTTCTTCACTGCTTATGGCGTTAGGTTTGTTATTTGTAATTATACATACATATTTAAAATTTTATCATTAATTGTGAGCATTACTTAACATATTTATAATTTACAGCAATTCCCATATAGCATTGAACAGAAGAACTATAATTCAAGCGCACTCCAACGGGGTCCAGGTTTCACTGTTCCCTGAACTACAGGATGTGTATTTAAGTTTCGGAGAGTTTGCAACGGTGAATGATGGTCAATGGCATCACGTAGCTCTAGTTTGGGACGGTAGCAATGGAGGTGAACTAACTCTTATAACTGAAGGTCTAATAGCAAGCAAACTGGAAGGCTACGGCAGCGGAAGGACGCTACCTCAATAGTAAGAACACTAAATAATTTTGCATCTATAGAATTATTTTATTTACTTGACTGAATACTTAAATGTTTCTTTCTTACTTTTAGTGTATGGGTGACACTCGGTAAACCACAATCCGATAATCCTAAGGCGTACACCGAAGCTGGTTTCCAAGGACACTTAACGAAAGTACAAATATGGAATCGTGCCTTGGATGTCACTAATGAAATTCAAAAACAAGTTCGTGATTGTAGGACTGAACCCGTCCTGTATAGTGGTTTAGTTTTAACATGGGCAGGATACGAAGATATTGTCGGAGGAGTTGAAAGACTAGTGCCATCGCATTGCGGCCAAAGAGTGTGTCCGAATGGATACACTGGTTCCAAATGTCAACAGTTACAAGTGGACAAAGAGCCACCTAGAGTAGATCGCTGCCCTGGCGATTTGTGGGTAATTGCCAAAAACGGTTCCGCTGTTGTAAATTGGGACGCCCCGGTATTTAGCGACAATATTGGTGTGACGAGAGTCGTTGAAAAGTCTGGACATAAGCCCGGCGAGAACTTGGCTTGGGGAGCATATGATATCGCATACATTGCATATGACGCCGCGGGTAACGCTGCTACTTGTAAATTCAAGGTTACCGTTTTGTGTAAGTCATCAATTACTTAATTATTTTTAGTATAAAACAAAGGGCCATATATTTATCTGAGTCTTTTTACAGCTGAATTCTGTCCTCCATTGACGGATCCACTGGGTGGTTATCAGTCGTGCCGTGACTGGGGCGCGGGAGGTCAGTTCAAGGTGTGCGAGATCGCGTGTCGTGACGGCCTCAGGTTTTCGCAACCGGTCCCACCATTCTATACTTGCGGCGCTGAAGGATTCTGGCGTCCAACTGACAACCCTAGCCTTGGTCTTATTTATCCCGCTTGTTCACGTAAGTCAAGGACATTTATTACATATTCTGGTCTAGTTTGTATATTCGGTTATTTTTACTTACTTTTTTCGTAATTTCAACAGCGGCTTCCCCGGCTCAGAGAGTGTTCAAGATATCCATGTTGTTCCCGAGTTCCGTGCTGTGTAATGACGCCGGTCAGGCCGTGCTACGACAGAAGGTCCGCGGTGCTATCAATCAACTGAACAGAGATTGGAACTTCTGCTCCTATGCTATTGACGGTAAATTCCTTATTTTTTTATATTTATAGTTTTTCTCTTAACCATATTAGCCTACTATTATCTAATGCGCGTTTATTCAAGTAAAATTTTGATGTAAGAAATAGAGAAATGTTTTTCATCATAAGTGACTAATATCTGTAGACATCCGAAGCAATCGAGTTGAAGTTCTTATTTTTTTTTAATTAAGCAGTATGCGACTGATGGTAGGTGTAAATACAAATGATATTTTTATGTCATAGGTACACGGGAATGTAAAGAGCTGGACATTAACGTCAAATGCGACCATAGAGCTAATGTCCGTCAGACACGGCAAGTGAATTCTCAACCAACCATCAAATCTGAAGATACATACGTTCTCGACGCTATTATACCCGTTGACGAGTAAGTAAAAAATAAATTTTCACATTTCTCACGTACTAAATAGAAACAAGAGAAATTCACATTTATTGGTGAAATTTGGAAGGTGTTGGAGTAGCACCGGATGTAGCACAATTATTCTCTTTAGAAGCCAAGATTTAAATCGTTATTTAATAACCAATGATAAAAATTACAAATATTTTCATTTATAAATATATAAGTAGGATTAAAAGTCAAGTTTGTCAGACCAAAATAATTGCAAAATGTTGCAAGTACTTAATACTTGATAATTTAAAAAGTAATTTTCTTCTACCACAGAGAAGGTATTCAAAGGAACTTCAGAATAAAATTCTAACGATTTGAATCTTACTTATCAATTGGCAATTTTAGTACACTCACTTTGGAGCATGTTGGTTATTCAACACGAAAGCACAAATCATCAGAAATTTTCAAAACTAAAATGATCACTTCCCAATTCAAACAATTAAAAGTAAAGCACGTATTGTATCACTATTGCATGTAATTTGTCTTGCACTAGGGCACGAAGCAGTAGAGAGGGTCGACAAGCCGGTGACACCTACAGTGTAGAAGTATCTTTCCCGGCTATCAAGTGAGTACTCCACTTTAGAATTACTTCAATGGTATATAGAACAATATATCGCTTATGTATAACTGTATATATTATCCATTATAATAAATAGGTAAGTTAGAAACAAATGCTTCTCTTCAATTAAATAATGATGGGTATATTAAAAAGTTTACGCTTAAACCCCTTATTGTAACATCTGATAATAATAAGTGTCTCAGTACAGAGGATATTTAATGATCAAATAGTAGGTAGATTAATTTAACAGGTTCGTAAAGTCTTTACAAATAAATCAGTCCACCCGTTGACCCCGCCTTTTATTGACGTTCCTTACACTTATAAATACGCTTAAATACATCTTATTTTTTCTCCATAAAATCATTGTTTTGATATTTATTATCTGCAAGCTTATTTGTGCATTATAGAAGGATAACTTTGATTAGAAATGAAATTTATAATAGAATAAAGTATATTAATATTATTTATAATTACAGCGACCCGGTTATCCACGGTGGTACCAACGAACGATCGACCGTACAACGATTGCTCGAAAAATTAATCTTAGAAGACGAACAATTCGACGTGCGTAACATTCTGCCCAACACAGTACCCGACCCGGCGAGCCTACAACTTGTTTCCGACTACGCATGTCCGATGGGTCAGGTCGTTATGGCCCCCGATTGTGGTAAGCCATTCATTAAGCATCTATAAAATAGCAGCAATTTACAGCCGTTTAAGTGATCACTACTGGCAATATGCCAACAAAACATACGACTTTTGCGTGCCAAACCGTAAATTACAATGCCAAAAATGAAAGCTCGAATAACTCTTGGCACTCTCGGTCATATCATTGCTTGTTGCTTTAAGCTGTTGATAAACAGGCAATGTAAACTAAAATCAGTATTTAAATTATCTTTATAAAAATTGACCTATTGAATTCAATTTAAAAAAAAACAACTATGTTCAATTCGTCGCATGTCTTTACAGTATCGTGCGCGGTGGGTACTTACCTGGACTCAGCGAGTGACTCGTGCCAGCCGTGTCCCGCGGGCAGCTACCAGTCGGAAGCAGGACAGCTACAGTGCACGCCATGTCCCGCCATAGCAGGACAACCGGGCGTCACGCAGGCCACCGGAGCTAGGAGTGCTGGTGACTGTAAAGGTAAAAGATAATTCGATTAATTTCCAGTTGGTCTAGTTTACAAAATACCAACAATATGATGCATTATATTGTGTTTTAAGCCCAATAATCAATGTTAATGCGACTACAATTCACCAGAGAATATTTTATAAAACGGAAAACTAGAAATTATTCTAATTTTGGTATTGCAGAGAGATGTGCAGCAGGCAAATATTACGACGCGGAAGCGGAACTCTGCAGGCCGTGCGGTCATGGATCATATCAGCCGAGAGAGGGCGCTTTCTCCTGCATACCTTGCGCTAGAGGACAGACTACGCGAGCTACTGAAGCCGTTTCCGCGGCAGAATGCAGAGATGACTGTCCACCAGGTATAGATTGCAATTTATTTACAAATGTTATGTTAACCTAAGCTTAAAAGGTTCAACGGCAATCCCCAAACACATTAGGAAACATTAATAAATTTTATATGAATAATACTACTAATACTAACATTATTAATGTAACTTACCAGGAGAGCAGCTAGGCGGCGATGGTGGTTGCGAACCGTGTCCGGCGGGTACGTGGAGAGGCGCTGGCACTGGGGCGGCGTGCGCGCCTTGCCCCCCCGGCACCACCACCCCGCAAACTGGCGCCTCATCGCCTGACCAGTGCTCCTTACCTGTCTGCAAGCCTGGTAACTACTTTCATTTCATAATTTCAAATTATCTAATTTCAAAAGGTAGCAAACTTCTTTAGAATCATTAAAAATGCAATAGTAACTTATTTTTAAAACACAATAAAAAGGAAGTACATATAATAACGTACATTTGTTTTTACATTTTGCTAGTCAAGTGAAGCGTGATTGTCATTTGTCATTCCGTTTTCAAAGAGTAACGGTTACCATTTATCATAGACTATAAACTATGCCTAAAAAAGAAAGACGAAAGTAGTAAGAAGCAAGCTGTTGAAGTTTATATGATTTTACTGCGGATTTCCACTACCAAAACATTGATAAATTTGAATTTACAATATATCTTTGTATGAATGTTTCGCCAGTAAAGTATAATAAAACTAAAGTATTAATTATCGTTTAATTTCCAGGTTTATATCTCAACGTAACATTGAACACGTGTATACAATGCAAGAAGGGAACTTATCAGTCGGAAGCTCAACAAACTCTGTGCATACCCTGTCCTATCAACACCAGTACTAGAGGTCCTGGAGCGGTATGTATAATAATATAATTAAATTTTATCGAATACCAACAAATCAATAAAACATAGAAATATTTTTCATTACTAAAAATGGCGTCAACTGCGTCTCCAGTTAATGGTAGCGTGATCTCAAAGACTTCAATTTGTTTTTAATTATAAGACTGGGCATAACGATTTCTATTCATGAGTACGCTTTAAAATGCATTTAGTACGTCATGCTTAAGATTTAGTTATGTATTGTTAATATACTGGACAGAAATCCGATAACACCAACTTTACTAACGTAAAAATATTTTATTTACAAATAACTTTAAAACAACTAGCTATTAAAAGTTTTAATTATTCTACAAAAAAACATTCAAGACATTTTTATCAAATTACCTGTTTATAAAAATCAGCTGTCAATATTTCATAAAGAATTTTCTAATATCTTCAGCATTCTTTTGCGAAAAATGCGACAAGAATATTAAGAAAAAAAATGTTAGCTAATTAAGTCGTTTGTTAGTAAGTTTGTCTGGCGAGTTGTAGGCGTCGACAAATTCGGAAACGAATGTATAATTAATGATACCGTCGTGTTATTTATCATGTTTAAATTACAATTATTAAGAGTTTCGTTGCATAACAAATATTTATTGAATCCCGTTTGAATATGTTAAGCTGGGCTTTCGATGTCCTATTGACCATAAATAATTTTTCACGTGAATATAAAATTTTAAAATAAATCCGATTCTAATCCAATCAAAATCTGTGAAAATGAAACTTAACGTACGTAACATTTTTATTATTTACTAGCCGTCGTTAATAACCTATGTTCTTCCAGATTCTTCTGAATCAATGCCAAATTTCAGCAAGATGTATTTAGCGGTTCTCGATTTACTTTTTAACGAACATCCATCCGTAAACTCCATCATTCACATTAGTAAGATTATATTCAAGCCAGCGATACAAACAAAAGTTTCTAACAATTCGTCGAATGATAAAGTTTTGAGCTGAATACAAATATTCTCCTCCTGAAACCCACGAAAGTTATTAACAGTATTGAAGTCTCACCGTAACTCTATTGTTAGAGTTACAACCTTCCTAACCTGATAACAGGAACAATTACCACCCTAACTCTCACATAATGCGGGACACTTCGGTAACCGTCTTTGAAGTAGCACAATACAGTACAAAGTTATTATTGCCACTTGATAAAGTTTATAATAAGATATAAATATTCATATATTTACTGTTATAACATTAGATGCTAATCAAAACAAAGAAATCGCCAATTATTATTAAAAAAACTCATAGCCGTAGCAAAGACGATAGACAAAACTGACTTTATCTCTTAGGAATCTATCCTAATAGGTAATACTAGCTGTTGCCCGCAAATCCGTCCGCGCGGTATAAAACTATTGGTCGCAGCGTAATGTTATATAACTTACAGCCTTCATCTATAAATGGACTATCCAACAAAAAAAGATTTTTTCAAATCGGACAAGTAGTTCCTAAGATTAACGCGTTTAAACCAACAAACAAATTCTTCCGCTTTATAATATTAGTATAGAATTAAGATAAATGATACACTTAATTACTAACCAAATCCTTACTCCAGCACAACTAACGCGCACGCACACATCTATGTATATATGAGTTTAACAATGTGTATTTATGTTTAGACGTCGGAGGCTGATTGCACGAACCCGTGTGAGATGAGCGGTCCAGAGATGCACTGCGATGAGAACGCGTACTGTCTGCTCTTGCCAGAGACCAGCGAGTTCAAATGCCAGTGCAAACCCGGCTTTAATGGCACCGGCAAAATATGTATAGGTAAGTACTATCTGACGACCGTGACTTTATCCTCGCAGTATTTAAATAGTACGCTACTGACGCTATTCAAATCTGTAATCTTTGTTCAAAATTTCATAAAGATTCGTACAGCCGTTTTGGAGTTACGTGTCAAAATATTATAAAATGATACTTACTTAAGTGAACACGTTCAATGCTACCGGAATTGCCAAGTTTGTCTAGTTTAGAACGTAAATTCATATTGGCATTGAATGTGTTAACATACCGTATAAAAATATTAAGAATAGTAATATTATTAAATAATCTTAATCTGTCAACTAAATAATGATTATAAGCTTGTCGTATCTCAAACATTAACAAACTTTAAAAGCGTACAGCCACAACGTTGCCGAAGAAATCCAGTATAATCCGAACCCCTTTGCAATTATTATTGTAATCCTTCAGCTAAGTCCGCTTGATTGCCTTCAAAGCTTACAAACGCCTTTGAGAACTTTGCATAATTTTAAACGTCGCTCCTTTATAACTTACGACTTTGTAAAAGAAACGAAATATTCAATAGACTAACTAAATAATAATCAATTTGAAGTAACTTGCTTAAGGACAATAGAATTTGAACTAGTCAGTATGCGCGATAAATCTATACCAAATTAGAACCTGAATTATTTCAAACTTAATAATTCAGTTACAATTAAAGTTAAATTATTCAAACTTTCGTGAGACATTATACTAAACTGATATATAAACACGGCTAAACATTCACGTATATTCGTCCGGTGGCGGCACACGAGTGGTAACTCATCCCGATGAAGGGCCCCCGATAGGCTCGAAACTAGTCGGTGCCGCCACCGGACGAATTGTGAGAATTGTGTTATTTTTTAATTATTTATCAACACAACACAAATTGGCATGACAAAGAACTATTATTTGTAATATGCAGACAATGAACTAAATTTCCCAAGTGTTTACATTACACATTTACAAATAGAAAAGCAAGAGAATAGTTGACCATCGGCAAAGATGATTGGTGTTTCTGTTTTCTCATACATAATATAATAACTATCTATAGGTGCCAGTGTGGCGAGCTAGTGATGGAAAATGAATACTGCTGTGTGTTCTAGTCACGCGTTTGATGTCCAAAATATATTCACAAACACAGATTATGAGATTAAAAATAAAGCTTTTTGAGTTGCTAATCTGTTGTCCACTTATTGGTATAGATGGCGCTGTAGCGCCACAGTCAATATTATCTTGGGCTTTTAGGTATTCACTACAAAGAGTTGCCTTCCTGCAGTATATTTAAAGTAATCCTATAATTTGTTTTGTTTAATTTCCTTTCATACTTTTTAGTGCGTATAATAAAAATTCTACATTTAAAAGGTCCTATCAGTTTGTAAAATATCAATAATTGAGGAAAAGTATACCACTCTTCTTGTCTCCAAATAAATTTCGTATCTTAATAATATTTGTTTTATATACAAGTTTGGCAATACACTATCACTATAGAAAGGCTTACCGGCTTAACAATATGCCGAGGTTTATTCAGCGGGGATCGATACATCTATATGCAAATATGATTCGCATCAAATGCACAGCTGAACCGTGGAACCAATACACGAACTACCAACATTTATATTCAAACACTGGCCGTAGTAATCTTTAAATATAGACAATACAACCTAATAAAATACAAAAAAGTTAACATTTTTAGGTTATAGCCTTCATACAAAACATATGCTTCTTGATATCCGTATCCGTGCTTGAATGTTTATAATCAAATTAACTTTAACGTACCTAATTCTTTATAGCTTATTTTTTTGTGCAGTCACGCACTTAATTTAGTGTTTGAGAAATTTGCATTTCACACTAGAATAGTCAGCACATAACATAAAATATTTATGATAATTTTGAATTAAAATTTTTAAATGCACAAATAAAATTATTTATTAAAGGATCTTGAAATTTGAAACGTTGTGTAAAGAAGTTTAATTAATATTGTATAAAGGAAAAGACACAAAAATTGAAACAATGACATATTTTTTTATCACTTGAACTCTATAAAATTCAAACTCTCTTCAAAAATATAAAAGCAACACAACTAATGCCATCTGCGATAACATTATGTGTCTGGTTTTAGTTTATAATTACCACCGAAAGATGGCGTTGTTTTAAAATTTGATGTATTAATAATTTTTTCGCTTTTTTGCATAGACGTATGCCTGGACTACTGCGACAACGGTGGTGAATGTGTTAAAGACGCGAGAGGCGAGCCGTCTTGCAGATGTACCGGCTCATTCACTGGCCGACATTGCCGTGACAAGAGTGAATTCGCATACATCGCTAGTGGAGTCGCCGGGGGAGTCATCTTCATTATATTCCTTGTACTGCTTGTTTGGATGATATGTGCCAGGTAAATACACCTATGTACTAAACAAATATCTATCTAACATATGAAAAGAGTTATATCTCATAAGATGTCATATAACATAGTCTGTCTACCATGAAAACTCACTCGCCACTTTCTAATAATTTAACAATCAACAGGTCAACAAAGAAGAAGGAACCAAAGAAGACATTAACACCAGCTATCGACCAAAACGGCTCCCAAGTCAACTTCTATTACGGAGCACACACACCCTACGCGGAATCCATAGCACCTTCGCATCACTCGACATACGCACATTACTACGACGATGAAGAAGACGGCTGGGAGATGCCAAACTTTTACAATGAAACGTACATGAAGGAGAGTTTACATAACGGTATGAGTGGCAAGATGAACAGCTTAGCGAGGTCCAATGCTAGTATTTATGGCACCAAGGAGGATCTATATGACAGACTAAAGAGGCACGCGTATCCGGGTAAGAAAGGTCAGTATTTTTTTGCACTTAGTTTAGTGCACATATCCTTTTTAATGCAGCTTATCACTTAGCTATTGCTTTTTCTTGCATGTCTCGTCCCATGTCAATGAAACCTAACTGTGAGCTTCCACTGTCAAAAGAATTTTATTGAAACAAAAACACATACGGCAGTGAAAATTCGCGGTTAGAAAAACACTTGGTACATAAATTACCTACGTGGTGTTAAAAATAGCACTTACTATTTTTAATTTAATTATTTAAACACTTATGTATATATTTTTTGCTTTGTAATTAGTGAAATATAATTAGCAATTTAGGGTAATTGTATTATTTTTTGGTTCCAGACAAGAGTGACAGTGACAGCGAAGGTCAGTAAGCTGGTGACGACTGCGTGTTGTATTCTGGTCAAACTTATAGTACTGTATCGAATTAGTTTCATATTGTTGTATTTCGCTGTACTAATGCAATAATAATAGTACGTTATACTTGCGACGTTTCACACGACTGAGTTTTGATACAGTTGAATCTTGTACTCTTTTAGCTTTATTATTAATTTAAGATATTAAAAATAGAATGTGTATTAACACACTCACTGTTTATTTAAGCCCCACCAAAGTTCAATGAACTGTAATGTCAATAGTACAGATACTGAACTGACACCAATACATCATTTTTTTTTTAATTTTTTACAAAATATTTCGTGAACAGTTGAAAAACAGTGAATGTGTTGATGTTCTGAGATTACAATTTCAACGAAGAAAATGCTCAAGTAAGTATTTTTAGGCACAAAATGCCATACCAGATGACAGGGGAATTCCAAATCATAATTCTGATGTATCGAATTATACATTCCATTTTTATAATTGATGATAAAATGTAAATATAATGTTATGAATTGTATATTTATATAGACCTCAGTAGTCTCGTGGTGTTAGTTTTTAGTTTTTTTATTATTTTTAATCAATATTTTGTAATATTAGGTTGTGTGCACATTGTGCGTTAGGAAATGAAACAAAAATAAAAGAGTAATTTTTATGTCGAAACTCTTTGTATTATAATATACGTGAACTTTTTTTTATATTGTGTGAATGTATAGATGAAAAAATGTATAGATTTATATTTTTTTAATAATTAAGTGACGTTTATCGTTGTGTATACATATCTAACAGTACATTATTTTTATAAAATGTATCGAGAATTGTTTTTTTTTTATTTATATTAAATTACTTATAGGTTTTTATATAATTAAAATAAAATGTAATTTAACTCTTTTTACCTGTCCCTATGAAGTAAAACAATACTCAAAGTTTCCGCCGTGTTGTGACTTTTCGGTGGTTCATTATCCATCACAATTTACCACATTAGTGATTACGTTAACAGTAATTATATACAAAAGAAAATAAATTAATATGTATTTAGGTCTTGTGTTTTCTTTATCTGGGCAGCTGACCTAACCTGAAATATATAAAGTGGCAAAGATTAATAATTTCCAACAACCATTCTATTTTCATTTTACTTTTCTTCTATAGATAAAACAGTTTTCACACTGTCCGCGCGGAATTTAAAAAAAAAATATTTAGTGTTTTTTTTGTGATTGAATTGCCACTGTTTGCCTTGAGGAGGCATATACAGCTTCACCGGGCTTAAACAGTAGCCTATTCTTCCAGACTTTGTTCTACATCTGTGCCAAATTTCGGCAAAATCCATGCCGTTCCGGAGATACCTTCTAACAGACATTCATTCGTCTAAACTTTTGTTTTATAATATTAGTAAGATTGAATTAAAAAAATATTTATATAACCTATATTTTATCATCCTTCAGTAAATAAATATTCATAAACAAATCGAATAAACTAAAATAAATAATAATATGTAAGCTATCGATATAAGTGTGAGGTCAAAATGTTAAAACGTCATACAAATATTTGTTTTATTAAACTAAAAGACGCAACGTATATGCAAGTACATTTGTTCTTACACAAGCTTAACAGATAAGACTCTTGACCCAGTAATTAACGGCTACTCGTATGATGACACTCAAGAGAATATTAATCAATATCAAATATACTAAACAATAACTATCGTATTAGTTAACATTGTATCATAATAATGACGTAATTATATCACTAGCTGTCGCATGGGACTCCGTCCCCGCGGAATAAAAAAACTTAATTCAGCCTTTGTGTTCTTCACAAGTTTTTCCCAAAGTGGGCGATAACGCCCCCTTGTGGGCGCTGCAGGTCTCAAGTTGCGGGTTATAATAAAAGTTTCGTTTAGAATTCTCCGTTAATATACATATCATAATAATTAATTAATTTAATTTGAAGTTATAGTGGTTTTTAAATATGTTAAAATATGGGGGCGTTAAAAAAATATTTATTTTCAAAGTGGGCAGTAGACAAAATAAGTTTGGGAACCACTGATCTACACTAATGCCTAAATTCTCAGATCTAAAAAACATCCATCCATACATCCAAACATTCGCATTTATAATATTAGTAAGATGTTTTCCGATTTATTGCTAAAAGTTAGACATCTAATTCTTTTTGTTATCGGTACCATTTGCCAACGTAATTTTTCTAAATTGGTATTTCGTTTAAAATATTTCAGTCAATTTGGATGATTTAAAACTGTTAGTCCTTTTTGAATACACGATAATAAACAAAAAGAAATATAAATAAAACAAAATTAATTTATAAGAAAGTATATTTCCAATACACAGCCATTTTCTCATAAAAAACAATTTTAAAAAAATTTAAAAAATAAAAATATTCAACTTAAATAATAAATCACTTGGAATGTTGTTGATAGAACTCTCTCATGTAGCTGACGAGTGTTTCCACTTCCTCAACCGTCACGGCATTGTAAGTTGAAGCACGGATACCTCCCACCATACTGGAGAACAAAAATGTTAATAAAACACACAATTTTAATAGCCTGATCTATGACTTTATTTTAAACTGTCTTTGTCTTGGTAAAATTAAAAAAAAAACACGTTATAATTAAAAAGATTACCAACCAATATTTATTAAATCTAAAAACTCAGTATACAAAAAAATAGCGGGAAGTACAATTTTTAACCAATCGCCTGCGATTCCGTCTGCGCGGAATAAAAAAGAACTTAATTAATTACCTATATGTTCTTCAAGACTATGATCTGCCAAATTTCAGCGAGATCTGTATAGCCGGTCTGAAGATACCTTCAAACATCCATCCATCTATCAATATTTAAGTTTTATAAGTGAGAAACACTTACCGATGTCCTTTCAACTGTATAAGACCTCTGGCTTCTGCGCCCTTCAAGAATTCCTTCTCCAGCACATCATTACCTTCCGAGGAACCAATCCTGAATGGTATGTTCATCTTACTCCTCGAATTCTTTGCAACTGGAGCGTAGTAGAAACCGTTTGACTCTTCTATCATTTTGTATACCAATGAAGATTTCTTTGTCGCCATTTCAGCCATTTTATCCAAACCTCCCTTCCTCTCTATCCATTCAAGAACTCGACCCATTATATAAATACTGAAATAAACACGACGTAATTATTTAACTTAAACTAAAACTTATTTAATTGTACTCATGATTTAAAAAGAAAACATTCTTCAATTTTTATTTGTTTCACAGAAAAATTAAAAAAAAATCATCCATACATTCAAATATTCGCATTTATATTAGTAAGATTATAATCATAATAAAAAAAACACGTGAGTAATGACGAAATAAACGATCTATCATACGTTCGTAGATAACTTAAGAATAATTAAAGCGGTTATAACTAGTTTCAATCGCTAAAAATGCGATAGTCAATTGTCAAATAATTACAATCGAATTCTTTGAAAACGAATCAAAGAATTTGACTTTATCAGCAACTCTGTCCCCCCATGTTTAAAACATAACGCGAATAGCGAACTATTCAGTTATAGCCTGACTAAAAATATAAAAATCCTGAGAGCACTTCAATCAGCATCTTGAAAACATTACTTTCTAATGTTCCATGTTTTTATGCAATATTCGTGGCTTGCCATATTTCTAAAGTAGTTTTTCGCTTGGATTAGATATTAACAAAGCTGTAAATTGACTCATAATCAATTTTAAAAAAATATATTTAACCTTAACACTGGCCGATATCGTTGTTATCACACTTGGGAACAATGAAAAAAACGAATGAATGATAAGAAAATTTCCGATCACCAAACAAAGAGGTGACAAGCCTACTAAAGAAAATATCTTTACATATCTCATAACCAAACTACTTAAAATTAACGTACATTTGTCCCGATGTACGTATGTCTGTTAATTCTATATAAAATGAATATAAAACACCTATCGCCGAAAAGTAACAAACGATGAAATTTAAAAAAAAAACTGGCATCTTGAGTTTCTTGTACAATTTTGAGTTTCCACTGCCTGTACCTGTAAAAATCTTGTTGTCTCTATTTTTGCCAAGGGAATGAAAGGGATGACAGTATATTTCGTGCTGAATACAAGAAATGGAAACGTACGGTTGTGATACTTACGCAAACATAGGTGGTGTGTTCAGTATAGAATCATTCTTTGCTGTAATAGTCCAGTCGAAGATAGAAGGGCAAATTGGCAAAGCTTGATTCAAAAGATCTTCTCGTACTATGACGAGCGCGACTCCCGCTGTGCCAATGTTTTTCTGCGCACCACCGTAGATAACACCGAACTGAAAATGAAATAGGTTTTTCGATTACTAATAAAACGTATTTTCTTTTGTTTTTATGTATTTTAAATTCTCAAATATATGCAACCTTGAACTTGTACTTGTTAAATAATCCAATTTAAAAAATTGTTAAATTACTTTTGAAAAAATTAATTGATTTATATGCTCTTGTCTTTCATGTTTCAATACATCCTTAGTTTATAAAAAAATCATGCATGCACTTAACAGAGATAAATAAATATGCACATTCGTATTCAGAAAAAGCTTTTCAACGATGCAACACAATGAAAATATTTGTAAGATTTGGTACAAATGATTATCGTATAACTTACTTTAGAAACATCAATTTTCTTTGACATAAAATTAGAGGACATATCCGCAACTAAAGGCACGCCTTTTGTGTCCGGAATAAAGTCAAATTCCACTCCTGAAAAATAATTATTATGGTATGTAAGTTTGTATACAGTATGTGTCTATAAAAATATGACCAAAGATTCCATTACAGGTTAAGTATTGCATGAAGCAGTGACCAAATTTAGGTCCTGGCCACAAACACAAGAGAGACAGAGAAAGAAAGAAAAAAAATACAGAATACAGATTAAATATGTAATTACACGATATTAGATTATGCATCTTACCGTGAACAGTTTCGTTCGTGCAGATATGGACATAAGAGGCGTTTGGGTCAAGTTTCCATGTGGACACGTCTGGAATTCCCGTGTGACGATCCGTCGTTGGTAGTACTAAGTTCACTTTACCATACTTTTTCGCTTCCTTTGCAGCTTTTTCCGACCATGTACCTAGGGAGAAGATAAACAAATGAATTATGAGCAGCGGATGAATACTGAATAATACTGTTACTGGGTTTCATTCTTAAGGTGTCTACAGATTAGATCAAAATTGTTCAAGTTGCGTATTCAGGGTTAGAAAAAGTGCATTCGCTTCGAAGTGATTTCATAAGGAATTTCAAAAATATATGAAATTGACAGACGACAATCCCGTGTCTTATCGAAAGTTATTGTCAGTTCTATACATTTTGAAGTTCGCTATGGAATCGCCTCGAAGCGAATGCATTTCGTCTAACCCCGCTGATAGAACAATTATTACCTGTGACCACATAATCTGCGGTCCCTGTCCTGGATATCAAGTTAAGAGGCACCGCTGCAAACTGACCCTGACCTCCACCCGCCAAGAACAAGATCTTGTAGTTACTCGGTACATTTCTACAATGAATAACATTAGTTAACAATTGAAGACAACGCAAGGTTAGCGATATTACGTAAATCTAAATAAGGACAATTTAGCTTAGAAAACATTATTGTTACGTTTGTCCTTATTCTGATATAAATATCAAAACATGTGAATAACATAACGTTGTCTATTTAAGACTATTAATATTGTTTACTTTCGATAGTACCTCGACCATGAGATTATGTTCATGTTATATCATACTAGCTGTCGCCCACGACTCCGTCCTCTCGGGATTAAAAATAGATGTTGGCCGATTCTCAGACCTACTCAATATACTCACAAAATGAGATTTTCATGAGAATCGGTCAAGCCGTTTCGGAGAAGTATGAGAACGAAAATTGTGACACGAGAATTTTATATATAAGATTAGAGTATTGAAGCTTGTAAATAGTATTTCACACATAGTGACCCATGTCACAATTTGAACATCGAGTGAAACATTTATTGGTCGGAAGTTCGATCCTAATAACCGTTTCAAAATACCAAACTCTCTGTATAAAACATATCGTCATCCCTGTTATTATATTTAACAAAACAGTGATGAAAGTATGTTTTTAACGGAGACTTTCGTCTCATAAAACCACGGTAATAATAAAAGACTAACGTTTCAATTATTTTCATATGTATATATGAGTTTTTAGAACAAATTATATGTTATTTAATTTATGACAGGATACATTTTATTAGATTTAAGTTAACGTTACCGAAAATTCTAAAGCAACGCGAAAGCATGTTTACATATCATTATTTCAAATTATTCAGATTTATCATTTCCTAATTTACACTTAAATTTACGTATAAATGTAATAATTTACATAATAAAATAGATAACATTACAAAAGGGACTATCGATACGTGACCATAAAAATAATAACCGATTTAACAATCTTGATATTATTAGAAATGAGTTGTATCGATAAGCATTGTAATACATAATAGAGTAATTTAACAAATCATTAGCTTTAAAAATGTGTTAAGCACGAATAATACATCAAACTATAATAAAATTAATGTAACAAAAGTCGTCTGAATTTTAGTCATACTATAATAATGTTATAAATGCGAATGTTTGAATTGACGGATGGATGTGTGTTTGAAGATATCTCCAGAACAGCTGAACGGATCTTGATGAAATTTGGCATACATATAGAACAAGGTCTTGAAGAACATATAGACTACTATGTTTTTTTTTAATTCTGTGCGGAAGAAGTAGCGAGCGACCGCTAGTTTAATTATAAAAAATAAACACTTTAAAGTATTGTTAGAAATCACGAGTTAATTATTTAATCGGGTGGTTTAATAATTTTATAACAAGTGTCAATGGTAACATGGTTTTGAATTTCACTCTTCGTAAGACAATGTGATAAGCAGAACTTATCAAAATGCTTGTGACTAACAACCAAATACCCTTGTTTGTTTTTTACTTGTTATCTATTGCAAATCTGTATTCGTAAGGAGAACGAAGATAACAAAAAATAACATGTTTTCGAAGTTATCAGCTTTTAAAACGAATATCAGTAAAATATTAAAGATGTTTTCTTTATGAAGTCAATTTAACTTGGTTACTAAGTTCAATATAACTTAGATTTGATGTAGGTAAACCAATCTCTACGTATTTAATATCATAATCTATATACAGGGTTGTATATACTTAAATTCACTTCATACTTGGCTCGTATTCGCAGGGGCGTTTTTTTTAACTCGACGTTGGCGAATCTCATGCAGCTTTAAAATCAATGTAGTTTCCATAGCCTCAAAATGTAACACTGCGTGTAAACAAGTGTTGCGTTTTAAAAGCGTATACCGTATGAACAAATACATAGAAATGCATTTCTTCTATTTAATGTAATATTTAAAGTTTGGCAATGATTTAACTTTAAGTTGAAAAGTTATTTACAGTTACAGTTCATAAATAAAAGGGATAAGTACTTTTATTTATGGCCATGATCAAAACCATTAGTTTTACTTACAATAATCTTCTTACTACATCTTGTATTTCAGTATTCAATTTAAGGTAAGTCTGCGAACGGTGACTGGTTTCCAATAAACTAATTCCCGTGCCACCGAAATTGGTCAATTCGTCTTTTATTATTTCGTATACCTACAAAACACGCAGATTATAACACTCTGTATAAGAATTTATAGGTTATAATTTCTATTTGTAACTTACTTCTTCGGGTAATTTTGCCGGTCCGGCGCCGAAATTATGTATTTTCACCATGTTAAATTTATTAAAGTAAGTTACAATACAATGTGCACGAGCGCGTCGCTTGAAAACCAAGCCAGACTGGTTTCGAATAAGATAATTTAGGTATAGAAATATGCCGGTCTGACAGTGCGATCACTGAGGGCAAATACGTACAAGTATTATGTACGCAACGCAGCACTGTACTGTATTTATATTGTGGGTTATCGGACTTGTAATTGACACTAACATGTTTTACATATTATTTTTTGAACTCGTTAAACTTGTAACAATGGTAAAAATTACACATGTCCAGACAGTCCGGGCGAAAAACTTATTCTAATTTATGTTTTTAGTTGCTTTTCTCAACCTCTAACCAAGGATGGTACCTGCTGATTAATGGTTAATTAATTATTAGGCGTCTATCATAACTATTAAACTCTATCTACTACCTATTTTTCTTTTTACTTAAAGTGGTTTAAACGCGAGAGAGAGTTAGACTAACAATATTTTAAACATTTTATCCTGGTTATAATAATTAACGCTTATACCAAACCAATGAGGTTTATTTAGCGTTAAACATATGTTTATTTGTATTCAAAATTGTATTGTTAAATAAATAAAAAAAAATTAAAAGAGATGCGACTATCTAACATCAAGCTACGATGTATGGGTGCCGAGCAGAAACAAGAAAACGCTAAGCTAAAAAAAGTCGACAAACTTTCAGGGCGATTCGTAATAGACCAAAAGATGGCGCTATACTTGCAGACTGGAGCACAGAGAACAAAAACATTTACATTTCATGGTCATGCTTATATTTAATACCTTTGAATAGTATTAATAATAATCTGTTATTTATAAACCTTAAGTAAAATTTCACAGCGTTTCAATTCATGCAAAAATAACACGGATCGAAAAAACGGCGACTTGAATAGCAGTTTAATGTAACGAGATTTATTTTAATCTGTGGCGCGAGCTTGAAGCTTGGAGATTTGAAGTGGTTTTCATTCGATTTTTACAGAAGTCTAGATTTGTCGTATCTTTGTTTATTCTAATTCTTGTTTTACTAATATTTCATAAATAATATTAGTAATTTGAAATATTTAAAGTTGTATTAAAACTTATACCCCTGGTCTCAAAATTACTCAGATAAAGGATATGCCTCCGGTTAAAGATGAAACGATAAGAGAAATTAATTGTTTAGATATAAACATAGTAGAGAAGAGCCCAGCAAAGAACAGTACGCTTGTGGATGTGAGGGCCTGTAATAAACCTGCTGCCAAGGTATGTTTTGCTACTAATTATTTGCTTTCAGCACCACAATGTTTTTATTACACATGTGTGAAATATTTCTAGTAGGTTTGCTCCTTTATTGTACTTATCACTGAGATTTTATTTGGAGTAGATTAGCAAGAAGTTTTTTTACAAATTAGTTTACTTTTGTAAAGCTGCTGTTGTACAGGTTAACTTATTTTATTTGGTTTTTTTAAGAGCTTTGATATAGAAATTCAATTAAATGCATTTTACAATGCAACTTAATACAAAATCAGTGCTGGGTGAAAATATTAAGTAATATATTCTGTGATGTAAGTGTTTTGTTATGGTTATGTTGTCACAATTCATTGTTATATAATCTATCAATTACATAAAATAATTTAATAGCTAAAAAAACACAATTATCATTAAAAAAAATAACTCCAACTCTTCCATTTTTGGTTAAAATAAAAAGGATCATATTTAGACTGACAAAAGCTTATTACAAGAATGGGATCTCAAGAAAACTGATTCACCACAATTTATATTTTATGTACATTTCAATATATGATGATGAAAAAAATAATTCTTACTTTGCTGCTGCAATGTCAAACCAAAATAAATGAATAATTTCTCAGGAAGACGGAGGCAAATTACCAGAAAAATTTTGTTTAATCTTGTAATTGTTTGAAAATATCAACACAGTAAAAATGCATTTATTTATTGTTCAAAAGACCATGATAAAAGTACATACATATTTACAACAATAATTTCATCATCAAGCTCTTCATAGCTATATGTTGTTGTTTTCTTGTCAACTTCCCGTTTAATTCTCATCTTTATTTTATTTTTAATTCAAAAAGGTAGAGATCTCAGTGGCCGAAAGCAAATTTTTGGCAGAATGATTTAAATCCTTGTGCTCCAAAAAGATTGGATAGCTAATTCACTCAATAGTAGTATTATTTTTTTTATGATAAAATTGGTGACAGTGGGATCACTGGGAACTTAATTAAACCTAGAACAAAAGTATTAAAAATAATTGACAATATCTGATGTTTGATTGTGATAGAGGATTAATTAATATTTTTTGTTATTTAAATCCAAATCCTAATTTTCTTGTCTTCTTTTTAACCTATTGCTATTTTATATAGGTTAGTTGACAAAGAGTCTATGAAAGTTGTTCTTTTAATATGCTATTACTAAGCAGGATATTTTTAAATGAATAGTATATAACGAAATTATTATTTTATTTTACATTGAGCATAAAATGTTATTCATGTAAGATGTTATGTACTTGTTCAATAAATTTTGCCTTTGAAATATAATAATGATAAAAAATATATATCTCACGCTTCGAAGTCTAAATTGACGTAGAACAAACGTGCGAAAGCAATTTTATCACACATTAATCTTACCATGGTCTTTTTATTGTTATTCAGTCTGTTAGGTATTCAGACTACTGTTTCTTCACATGGTGACGCCATAGGAAAATCTGTTTGCTAATACAAATATTACGTAGCGACTTTTTTGGCTATATATTCGTAATTATTGTGTCAATAAATTCCCTTCCTGAATAATATCGAATATTTTTTTTCTTTCGCATTTCTAAGTTTAATAGGTTAGTAATGTTAATCAACACATTGTGGAAATGTTTTCAAATCAACAATCTGACCTCTTAATGTTTATTTTTTAAACGACTTCAAAAAGTCAAAAAGGAGGAGGTTGTCAATTCGTCTATTATTTTTTTTGTTCGTCGATAACTACGCCCCTAGTTGTCCCATTTTAATAATTCTTTTTTTATTCAAAAGGTATTTCGTGTCGTCTTATTTTACTTCGATAATAAAAAACTTTTACGGTTTTTAATATTATTTAAAATAATAAAATATAGATTTATGGTCGCTCATAGAAATCTAATTTGTTTACAATTGTCCGTAATAAGAAAGGAATGCAAATATATCATAGAATTGTATTGTTCATTGAAACGATAATAATGCTGACACCGAAACTATAACAAATACATTAAAACATAAGTCATTTTTAAATTCCATTTAGAATTGGTAATGTTAATTAAACTTCTCACATCACTGGGAAAAAAAATACTTTTACTGCCAGGCGCCCTTATTCAATAATTTATTGCATTTTTTTTTACAAAAGAATCCAGAAAAAGTATTATTCCAAGTCTTACCCCCTTTAAGAAAATTCCATTTAGCTTATTGACATCAGCGGCAACAATTAGAAATATATTTTTTATATTTTAAGTTTCAACAATACAATTGAACTTGGTGCCGTACTAAAATTTTGTTTTATCGAAAAGGTATACCAATTCTGGTTTACCAAGATATTTAAGTCTCGAGTCTCAACTTCCTTAAAGTTTTGTCTTGAATGCCTCTTTGTATAAATTTTTTAGGTTACAATATGACATCCTCCATGACGTCATATAATATAAAAAGTGTTGGGGTAAAGACTCCTACAGTTAGTATACTTCCGGGTTATAAGATCACTTGAAAAATTTTAATAAAGTACTTATTTCCCTTTTGATAGTGATCGTGTATTGTTTAATATTATGATTTTACGGTTCGTATTTGACGGACTTACTACTAGTAATTCTACTCGTATCATTTATGTAGGAAATTGAGCATGAAATAGTGTATCAATGAACTAGAGGGTCGAGTTTCTTTAGATAAGTTTGCGTTCATTTTTGCTAAGAATATTTAAATGCATGATGCCTCTAGGTATGGTAATTTGCTTTTTAGTAATTGTCAATAGTCAGAAAAGGTGCTTTATATCTTGGAGGATGTGTATTACTCATGATACCGTTAAAACAATAAACGATTCAATTCCATAAATAAAGAAAATATTTGTTATTGATTATTTATTCTGAACTCAATCTAGAAAGCAAATAATATCGAAATGATTACGTAAATGCTTACATCACAGATTGTTTTATTTCAATTTATTGTTAATTGATATACAATCTATAGCGAAGCGTAATGAATAAAAATTTCTCCCAGCATCTACAGACTGCACAGGCGTTGTAATGTATCTTTTCACTTTTTTTTCGTCTGCCGCTCGACTCGCGCGCCTTTGCCGCTGTCATAATCATTCTCGTAATTACTCTTTGAAACCGGCTAAAGCTGACTATTGTATACAGCATTATATCATACATCTAGTTTATACATTTGTTTGTACGCTTCATTAAAGTTTCGGTGTTGTTTTTATTTTTTTTTACAGTTCGTGATGTGCGCTGCCGAATTTAGTGTTACTTGTGTACATGATTTTATTTTTTAAAATGCACAGACTGTTTACACATAGTTGTGGAGTACGAGTGTAATGTAGTGCATGCCTTATTTCGCACATAGTGACGACGACATGACTAATTCACAGGTATTTTTTTAATTTTTTAATCTGTCCTAAACATTCGCACTGGCAGGTAAGTAATTCATTCATAGAAACATTAAGCTTGCTACTGACTGCTTAAATCTACTGTTACGAATACAATAATGCCATTTATCAATCGAACAAAGAAATTGATATCCTCACTCTATCGTATTTACGCACATTGTTGAGTCACTGTCCCACAATATTATCTCTGGTCATCTTTTGTTCTATTTAGGTAAAGATGTCTTTTTTTTTAATTCGAAGGAATAAAAGGCAAGAGTCAGACTTTAGATCACACCTATTGTTAAATCCAACTCCTTTGGATACAAATAATATTTTAATATTATAACCTCTACACATATCATTTTTTTTTAAATTATATATTCTTGTATTCTGTGCACAACAGCGGTATTGTATCGATGAAATTCGGTAGCGAGAACTTTTCGTGTTAGCAACAATTTAATTGAATCTAATTGTCGTGACCGAGTGCTGTTTGAGAAGTATAATGAGAAGCAATAAGATCGTATTTGCATTGCTTAACCATGGACGTTTGACGTTTTTATATATTCATACTATACTTTATATTAGTCTTGTAATGTATAAATAAATCCTTAAGAATTTTTCTGTTATAATAATTTAAAAAAAAAGGACCTTGACAGATAGACGGACGAACAGCAAAGTGATCATAAGGGCTCCGTTTTTTCCTATGAGGTACGGAACCCTAAAAATCGCTTAAATTAATAACTAACTTAAAATAAGTAACTTATTAGCCTAAAATCGTTCACTGCTAGACGATGTCCTCCTTCAAAATATAATTATTTATAATTCACAATTTATTTTACTGTTATTAGTAGGTAGTGTTTTTGTATGTCTTCCGGTTGCAATTGTAACAATCATTCAAGCTGGAACAATAGTATTAACTGTTCAAACGATTGTGCAAAGATATTTTCAAATACATATATATCTCTGCCTATATTAACGAGGAAGTGTTATTGACGACTGACTTATTGGGCAACGAAATAAACTAGATAAAACCTAGGCCTCATCATTATTCTATTCAGGCAGATTGTCACGTTTTTACAGTGATTTTGGACGAATTACCTCGGAGATCGATAAATTCGCAGCGTTGTTACGAGTTACTTGGATAGACTGATGTTTTAGTAATTCATTACGTTACACATCAGAGTAGCAAGCCCGTTTAATTCTGCAAATATCTTTAATCTTTTTAATTCATCTTGACAATTCGTAGGTATGGTTCCGTGGTGTGAGAAGCTCCAAATTTCGGCACGTTTACGGCGTGTCGTTCAAACGGGAGCGATGTTACGACAACATAAAGATAACGAGGAATGCCCACGACTCCAACTTTTGCGCTGTCAATCCCAAGTTCGTGGCCATTGTCACCGAGGTCGCAGGTGGCGGAGCCTTCCTAGTGTTACCTTTGGATCATGTAAGTAAACATTTTTTGAAGTCATAGCTATATTTTCCTTCCCATTGCACGACATTGGAAATTATATATTGAATCTAACGTTTGCATGACATTGATTTATTTGTGTGTTGCATATGTTTAGTAATTTATCAAGCGAAACTCAGACTATAAGCTGATAAGTATTATCGCTTCTCATCTGAGTTCGAACCAAACGATTGTATTTCAATGTAAAACGTGCTAAGTATTCGTTGTCTTTTCTTTATATTCATATGATAGTATAAATCAAGGTTGGAAACTCCTCTATTTGTTTAGGTATAGACAGACATAATAGGATGGTATACCTGTAGCTTTTAACCGACAAAAAAGACAATATAGGCATATTACAAGAAAAAAGATAACTTTTTAATTTTCGATGGTATTGATACTATTATTTTGTTAATTTTTAGTGCATTTTGTTTGAGAACGTTTTTTTGAAGTCGGTTTTCTTTTTCAATAGTCCGCAATTTTGGTATCGATATGATGTATTCAGTGCGTTTGTACTCGTCGCACGAGTCAGCCCCAAATGTACATTCAATTGGCACACTGCCGAAGTAGGTTAATGCCCTTATTTGCCGTTTTTGTGTGATGCCCTATTTTGTGTCTATATTATCGTAGGTGATTTTCTTAAGGTTATTTATATAAGTGGAATTTATTACATTCTTAATGAATTTTTATGTACGCGATGGTGACGTAGCGAATACTTAAAATTTATATTTTCCGGAACTCTATTAATTATTTCGATGTATAATCGAAATGTGACAAATTGTTTACATATTTTATTTCAAGTAACTTTTTTATTATTTATTAGTCTTAATTAAGAGAAAGTTGCGAATCATTCATATAAGAAATTAATATACAAAGTACTGGCACGGAAACGATCACCAATTATAGGAAAGTTAAGAAATCGGACATACCAATTGAAAAATGTAATCCTTGATTGTAGATAATAATCGTATTATCTCATCGAACTGTTCTTATTCTGGTCGATGCTATACTAAATCGTCATTCAGAGAAACTCAAGTATTTAGACTATGTGATATAACATCGACCAATATTTCAATTTGAAAGATCGAATTCAAGACAATTATTGTTACTTTCTGCTAACCTGTCTTCCCGTAGACCAATAGATAACTCCTAAGATCGAAGAATTCAAACTATATAAGAGTTTTTTATTACCTCTACAGTAACTTATACAACAAAATCCATGCCTAGATTTTAGCATTACAGCAGGGGGCTTTGTACTCTACGACGGTCAAGGTTTTTGAACCTTGTACAACATGTTTATTATTCTAGATTTCACCAAGCCCTAGACGTTTAAAAGAAAGTAACTGATACAGGGTGATTAATTCATGGATAAATAATAATAACTTGTATTCCCTCGTGTGCGCAATTTCACTTTTAGCAATATTCGTTCGGATTTAAAATCAAAATGTAAAGACGTTATGCTTCGAACTATATTCTTCAACTTACAAAATGTATGTCAAGCTTGGATCAATAGCTTTAAATCTACCTATACCCTGAGTCATGTATGGGCCTCGGTTTTAATTATTATATTCGTTATTCGTATTTCTGTAGTTTTTATTATTTTCTGTGAGCGGAAAATACTTATCTTTATCTTTTATGTTTGTACGTGAGAAATATTAAAAAAAAATATTAACTTGATTCAAACAATGGAATATTTAAAATTTCATAATTATATTCTGGTAAATTAAAAATACATTCTGGCTATTTATGTCATATTTTTTTATACTCTTTGCATTTTGCTTAGTATTTATATAGTAGGTTACGATATTAGCCGCCATTGTTTAAATCAAAAAATCAATATCCCTATCGAAAGATATGATTGCGCGTCACTGTACCATACCAACCTTTTCCTAAATACACAATACCCTTACCGTAATATGCAACGTAATAATCTTACTTCTTACTATCTTACTAATATTATAAATGCTAATGTTTTGATGGATGGATGGATTTTTGTTTCAAGGTATCTCCAGAACGGCTGAACGGATCTCAATTAAATTTGGTATAGATGTAGACCTCAGTCTGGTAGAACACATAGCATACTAATTAAGTTTTTATTCTATTTCCGCGCAGACAGAGTCGCGGGCGATAGCTAGTATACAAATATGTATTCAAACAACATAATTAAATATAATTAATCACTTTTTTGTTTACGTTAACTTGATAAATATTTAACAACTGTCTCAAAAAATAATATCGTAAAAGGTAAACTCTAAAAGTACGCTACGGTTTTAAAGGATGTTTATTTAACAAAATCAAAAGTAAATGAATTTCACATCTGTACAGTACCGTGTGAATGTTAGAAGTGTAATAAAATACAATGTTTGTCGTGTTTTAATGAAGAACAGCTTAGGTTGTAAGTTCACACTTGTGAATAGCCATTCGCACATTCGTAAGAGAAAGTACCTGGTATGCTATGTTAAGCAAATTTATATGTCGCGCTAGAACAGCTGGCTTCTATTGACCGAATAAATATAAAATCGAACATGGATAATTAAGAAACCAAGGTCGACCTTCATAAGAAACTCAGAGTAGAGATAGCTATAAGAGAGCAAAATATTGCGGTCTTTTGGACTGTCGTTTATCCGGGCTCGATTGTTCAAAAAATTATTACTGTCTTTATTTAAAAAAAGTGACGCATGATAACATACTTTGTGCAGATAATTTTAAGAAAATTCAATGTTCTACTTGTAATAACATAAATAATATTGGACGCTTTTCCTTTTTGCGTTGTAAAAGTATACCTTATACGAGTTAGATGTAATTTTTACAATCTATCCGCTATTTAACATATTTTTAGTAATTTCTATGAACGAGACTTCTTAACCCAAAAGATATAAACATCTTTTGGGCTTGAACATATGCGTTCCTTGATAAATAGTTGGTGATGATAATTTTATGTGTCAGTGTAAAATACAGTTCACGCGTCTAACGAAAAACGAAACATCTATGTTATGACTACAATAATCCAAACAGACGATAACATTACGAGAGACGTAAAATTAGTTAAAAGTTGCTACATTTTCGATAGTAATCGTTGTCGGGCAGCTGGTATGAGGTAACATCTGTGTGTAATTGCTTAAAAATTATACTTATCAACGGTTTTTATTTCTAAACCCGCTGCCGTGCACAATTGTCCGTCCTCATTCCATTTGAATTATACGGTTCGCAGTTTTTCGCAATGTTCATTATGTAATTAAACGATATGGATTAGGAATTACAACTGCTTATACAATTTTTGTACGTAATAATCTTACTTATATTATTAATGCAAGAGTTTAAATGGATGGATGAGTTTTTGTTAGAAAGTATGTCCAGAATGGCTCAATGGATCTCGATTAAATTTGGCACCGATCATAGTCTTACTATGTTTTTTTTTAATTCCGCGCAGCCGCAGTGTGGTTGACTAAAGCCTTCATCTCTAACTCAGGGTAACCTCGAGTCCTTCGGTTGGGACGTATATGAACTGACGGACATACACAGGTTTAGGAATCCAACAATGTCTATAAAGGTGTATTGTAACTTAATTTAAATTAACTTCGTATCACTTACATAGCGGTCAGTACAACTTAAAGCAACCTTCACGCTCGGTAACATGTTCGAAGACCTGTGTAATCTGAATTCAACCGCAGATATTAGGGTTGTCGACTGATTAGAAATAATACAGTATTGCCGATTATATCATTATGTTGCGAATACAACAAGGATTATTAGCCGGACGCAATCGATAATTTCACTCAATCACTACTATCTTTTGTTATATCAAATGACTTAACCGTTGATTTCTCTGGTCAAGGTCTGATCATGTCCTCATACATTTCATTATTTTTGAGAAAACAGAGATAATATGTTTTAAACGGAGATTTAGGTCCCTTAAACCCACGATAAGTCTGTCGGTCACACACCACTTTCCCTTAGAATGGAAATATAATTTATTTAAAAGTTTATTTACTGTCGGTTAAGTAGCAACCCTAGCAAAAATAATTAACTAGTTTAGTACTCAAAACGTTGACTTACGGCACTGGATGTTATCTCAGAGATATAATAATTCTTGACACCCTGACGTAGCGCGCCCACGTGACGAATTGAACAATTGCCTTTAACTAAGACAATTGTAGGCCAGTATGCAAATAAAATTCTGGCACACGATTTCACTATGAAGGTCCGTATAGTAAGTGAGCTTTTCCGTTGAAAGGCTGAAAAAGAATATTATTTTATTATAATTTATTTTCTACCTAAAGTATTTAATTCAATACATACATATCTCTAACTATAAACTAATATTTAAACACTCGGAACTAACTTAGTTCTTACTATACGTGTTTTTAAAACGAAGGTTTCTCAAATTAAAGTGACATTTTGGCTTTAAAAATCTGCTTGTAGCAAAAAAAATCTGGAATGATTTTTGTGACATACTGTATATTTGGTGATGAAACTATCGTATTGCAGACTGGACGATTGGACTTCAATGCGAGCCGCGTGACTGGTCACAAGGGTCCAGTCCTCGACATCAAGTGGAATCCCTTCAATGATAATGTCATCGCATCCTGTTCTGATGACTGCACGGTAAGATACTGGTTACTTTACCAATAAAAATTTCCATCTCCTACCATGTTATAGCTACCACAGGAGTAGTATCTTTAAAGTAGTCTAATATATTTTCTCTCTTAGGGACAATTTTTTTTTGCAAATTAAATGATAAATCACTCATTAAAAATCTTAAACATTTATTTTTCGAACTTCTGTATAAAACAACATGCTGTATATCACTTAATGTGATGTAAAATTGTTTATAACCGCAATATATGTAAATTACTTATTTACATACTTATATCCGTATAATACATGCTAAATGAAAGTATTATAAGAAAAACAAATACTTTCATTTGGCATGTTTATTCCGATACGTTGTTGCAATTACTCATCATGAATAGGATATCCCACGATAACTTTAACCAACATTGGAGTAATATGATTTTAAAGTCTTAGAAATTAAGGATTAGGTCTTAGGATATCATTTCTGAAGGGACGAAACATTGAAACTGTAAAATTTTTGACAGACGTCATTGATTATTTAATTTTTCCACACAACGTTTTATTATAAGTTAATTTACTAAAAACATAATAAACTTGTTATTCATTCGTATCGTTTATAAATGTCTCGATACTGTTTGACAAACACTTTCACTTTGAACACCTAACAATTGTCGATACGTAACTCTATTGTTTTCATAAAAATTTTTATCACACCAGTCACCGGTTGCTACCTGTCTTTGAACATTTTTATTAGTAGGTACACTTTTATGTCTAACAGCGAACAAAAACTCTAAGCCCCCCATTCGCATGGGCTGTTTTCAATCGATATGAAAATCGTTCAAAATGAACAAATGTATTTTCAAATATCTGTTTGGCAACGCTTTAAAAATGCGAAGCTTTCATAACGTGTTCTATGGTTCTATTTGAACACTTTATCTCGAGATATAAAAGCACCCGTGTGAAAGGGCTAAAGTTTGTAAATTCTTGTAAATACCAAAAATAATGCAGTATTTACTAATGTCACGTATAAAAATTATGCTATCTTGAGTTATTTTTACTTATAATTACAATTAATGCTTGACCACGATATACGATGAGATGAAGTGGTTGAAACATGATAAGCGCTAACTTAACCCATGCTATTTTATAAAATCAATGTACTTGTTTACTTAGTTAATAGCAGTATAATTTCATTGTGTTTTAATAAGGTAAATTTGTCATAAAGACGGATTACCCGAGGTTAGTTTGGTGTTGATATAGGGCCCAGTAAAGTTGGCGCCGGCTGACTCAAGGTTGTACAAACTTTACTAGCTTATTACATAAATATTGGGTTAAGGAGGGATGTTTAGCTGTTGTACCTTTTATAACACATTTTGTTAAATATTCCCTCAGAATAATAGGAAAAATTTATAAAAGTCTTTCTACAGGGCTCTAACCTATTTTAATTTAGGGATAATATAGTTGGCACTGAACTCGTTTAAGTAGGTGGCGCTAGCGTCAAGAGTGAGATCTGTCAAATTTTTATACGTCATTCTAGCGATTAAAATCTGTTCCTTTTCCCCTTTTTTTGTTATAAATAATTTACGAAATATCTTTTGGTTTGACCACAGTTCACTCTTTTTTTCATTGGATCTGCATACTTAATTGTATATTTATGTTTTCCAGGTGAAGCTATGGCACATTCCGGACGGCGGGCTGTCAATGCATCTGACAGACTGGCTGGTGGAGCTGCAAGGACACAAGCGACGTGTCGCCTACATCGAGTGGCATCCCACCGCTGAGAATATACTACTCAGTGCTGGATTCGATTATTTGGTTAGTGGATACTTCATAGACAAATAAAACGTGACTGACTGTACCACTTGGCTACTATATTTGAATAGAAAAGGAAGTTTTAAAAATTCATTAATAGATTAAGCTACAGAACCCAATGGAAGGAAAGTACCCCATAGTCAGGAAAATATTCATCCTTGGTATGATAAAATCTTACTAATCTTACTTCTTACTAATTTATAAATGCGAATTGGATGGATGAATGGATGTTTGTTTGAAGGTATCACCGGAACGGCTAAACGGATCTTGGTGACATTTGGCACAAATGTAGAATGTAGTCTGGAAGAACACATAGGCTACTATTTACGTTTTTTTAATACCGCGCAGACGGAGTCGCGGGCGACAGCTAGTTTTTACAATAAATCCTTCTAGTTCGTATTATGATTGTCTAGTACATAAAAGAATAATTCTTAACTAAAATAATAAATAATTTTTTCAATATTTTTATATTAAAGCCCTAAATTTTAATATTGTTATCGTGGAAATATAAATAGAGTAGCCTGATAAACATGAATCAGCAAAATTCCTTTCAAAATCGTTCAAGTAGTTCCGGAATTTTCTTTGTAAACAGATGGACGGAATTGTATTTGCAAACAGACAAAAATTAAAAAAAAAATAGTTTTTCGTTATCAGCAATCCAAATACATCATCTGCACGATACAGACAATCCAATTTTATTAATATGTATAATATTTGATATGTGGATCAAACTACACACATGTCACATTTAATGTAAAAAGACGTTTAATGTACATGAACACGCGAGATTAATTGTCCGTTTGTAAATCGACTTGATCGCGTGATGTGACTCACATTAACTGGTCGTTGTACAGTTAACCGCTATTCAACATTTCATTTATAAAGTGTTTATAGTTTTCAGCTATTTTCATGATATTATATAATGTTTATTCCCAGACTTACGAAAAAACCATCCTTATTTACTTCCTGACTATAAAAATTAAAAAAAAAAACACTATGCTATACTTTGGCATTTCAAATTTGAGCAACTGGAGGGACTTCGCCTGTTCCTGCATATAACTATTATAATAAAAACATTTTTCCACTAAGAATACGTGCTAGTGGAAATATAGTTAGAGTATGATATGTTTTTGTTCCAGATAATGGTGTGGGATGTGGGCAAGGGGCTGGCAGTGAAAGTGATATCGTGTCATAGCGACGTGATCTACTGCATGTCTTTCAACCGGGACGGTTCTCTCCTCGCTACCACTTGCAAGGATAAGAAACTGCGGGTCATCGAGCCACGTCGCGGCATCGTCCTCTCTGTTAGTAACACCAGCTACATGCCGTTCATTTCTGAAACAAAAACTTCTGTATGAAGTATATCGTCGTCTCTGTCACTATCTTCCGCTAAACAGAGATAACAATATTTTATAAAAAAAGGGATTTTGATCTCAGCAACCCACGGTTAATCGCTCATCCCATAGAACAATGACTTAACTCCGATTTAGCTATTTTTCAGTAAAACGTTTTGAAAGTTTTAACTTAAGAATGTATTAGTATGTAGATTTTTAAAATATTTACATATATTCTACTAGCAACAATAAATTTATGTAATCCATATAACGTTCGAAAATCAATTTATGACATTAAAAAGTCATTTTTATTTATTTGATATTTAAGTCGTTGTTCTATTGGAGGAGCGATATATTCACCTCAGCCGGCTTTGTTTTATCTGTGTAAAAAGCCTACTAACCGTAAGATAGGTCGAAACAAAGGCATTACTATCATAATATATGCTTTATATGATTAAGATGAATTTATTTAAGAAATCAAACTTGACTCTTATTAAAACTATAACTCGTGTGTCTGATATAAAAAACTAAAGAAGAAAGTGTAGCTTACTTTACTGTGAAGTTATGGCATTTTATAATATTATTTATAAAATAATTTGGTGTTTGTTAATACAAGTGATATTCCAGGAGGGTCAATGTCACATGGGTACGAAAGCTTCCAAGTGCACTTTCGTGGGGTCTGGTCGTGTGCTGACTACCGGCTTCTCACGACACAGCGACCGCCAGTACGCGCTGTGGGACCAGCACGACCTCAGTGCGCCCCTCGTCACTGACACTATCGACAGCTCCTCCGGTGTCGTCTTCCCTTACTACGATTATGATACCAATATGGTCAGTTTTTTTTTATTATAATAAATTGGAAAACAACCAATCGGACTGCTGTTCATAAAAAATGTTCTATATTTCACACGAGGACCGAAAAGTGAGGTACTATACTGTATTGTCCTACTGCACTCTCTCGCTCCTCTTCTGTGATACTAGCTAGCATTAGGGTTAGTGCCCAACTGCTGTCAGTTACTAAAAAAAATAAAACCCTGGGGTGTTAATTTTGCAATATCTTACTGTTGCTTAAATGAAACAATTTTTATTCAATTTTTGTTCTGTCATCTTTCCCGGACTTATGTTAATTTTCGTTGTTATTTTTAGGTGTACTTAGCGGGTAAAGGTGACGGCAACATCAGGTACTACGAGGTGGTAGATGAAGCGCCTTACGTGCACTTCCTCAATCAGTTCTTATCGGGGAATCCACAGGTAATGGAACATTAAATTATTATTTTAGACAATAGAAAATTATTACTTTATTATTATCGATGTCAAATATCAACTGCGATCTTTAAGGAAATACATTACAATTTAGACTTACCGTTGATTTTCAAGACCAAAGTCTCTGTAAAAACATATCGTCATCCTTGTTATTATCTTTGACTAACAGAGGTAACAATGTCTTAAACTGTGATTTTGGTCTTAGAAATCCACCATTAATGTGTTTTTATGTGTATTTGTTTGTTAGCGTGGTCTAGGCTACATGCCGAAGCGCGGCGTGAACACGGCGGCGTGCGAGGTGTTCCGCTTCTACAAGCTGCATACTTCACGCGGCCTCTGCGAGCCCATCTCCATGATCGTGCCGCGCAAGTCTGACTGTTTCCAGGTAAATACGTATACGTATCATTTACACAAACATTCTGGGATAATAGTCGAAAGAATTAAAACCGCTTCCCACTGTGAAACTATAATTTGCACTATGTAAATTGCTATGATAAGTTAACAACCTAGTAGCATTGTGAACGGCAAATTACTTCACCCGGGTAGGAAATTAAACACCTCGACTGTAAAGTGCTACCAGAATAACAAGAAAGAAGTTGTTATACCATATACTGATAGACTAAGGAATAACATCATAATCTCATAAATATTGTGAAATATTGACATATAAATACATCTGCGTGATTAGCAACGTGTCTTGAGAGATTTTTCTTCAATAAGTATTTAATACTGTATAATGTATTGCAGGAGGACTTGTACCCGGACACTGCGGCGCCATTGCCCGCTCTTAGCGCCAAGGACTGGCTGAGTGGCATGAACGCGCCGCCACTACTCATCAGCATGAAAACTGGTTAGCACCACATTTGTAGTATTTCGCTCGTAAGAGTGTGGTGTATTCGGCCTACGAAAGATGGCGCTTTTTCTTATGCTTAAATTATACTAAGGAATTTCTTAAATGATATGATGTGTCAGGTGTGACAATATCAACGCACAAGCCGCGCACGAGCAGCGCGGAAGCACCAGCGCTGCAGCCGCAGGATGCCAACAACCGAAAGAAGTTCGCCTTCCTGTCACGTGAGACCACGCCCGACTACCGCCCGCTCGCCACCTGGCAGCCGCGCGAACCTCTTGCCAACATCACACACAATAACGATAATGATGTACGTATTTGTAAGGCGAATCCCTTGATTTTAGTAATAGTAGCAGGCCATAATAAGACTAAAATATATAAACAAATAATTTTATTTCCTACATTAAGATTAGACTTCTCAGAAAACAATTTTTGAAATGTCTAATAAAAGATTTTATATAGGATGATAACATTTTCAAAGAAAGTGCAGAAAACGCTACGAAAACCAAGCCAATCAATGTCATTGGACATTGGTGTATAGTTAGAATTCATGGTTAAACTTGAACATTGAAATTTAGAATATGTAAATTATAAATGTAGATAATTGTCATTTACGAAGTATGTTAATTTAATCGTGTTGTGATCAAGGTGGGTATAAACGAGAAGTCGCAGAAGACTAACGCCAACCAGACGACCAAGTTCCACCAACTGCAGAAGATGTTTGGCAAACAGGCGGGCGACGCCGAACCCGTGCCTCTCTACAAGCAAATCAACCAGGGCGACGTCTTCACCACCGAGCACGAGGTACGTCAATCACCATATTTTATAATAATCGAATCCTGAATTAATATGTACATTAACAAGTGAATAAAAAAATTATTTCTCAGAAAACCGCAGGGGTGAAGTTAGTCTTATTATTTTTTTTAATCTAAACAAGGCTTATTTGTGTTCCAGCTGCGAGTGGCGTTCAATCGTCAGGGCGAGGAGCTGCGTGTGGCGCGCCGGCAGCTGCAGCACAGCCAGCAACGCGTGCGCGAGCTCGAGCAGCTGCTGGCAGCGCTGCAGTCACGCCTCGCGCAGTAAACCACCAGCAGCTGCTGGCCGTCGTCACCACACGCACCGCAACCGCACAGGGCTCAGATTGTTCACTAAATATGTTGATACATAGATCTTGATAGGATGGTGTTGTGCGATAACGTTAACAAAGGTCGTTGTCACAATAGAAAGATATGCAATATGGTCATAACAAAAGGATGGTGTTATGCAAAAAGGTCAGCAGAGGTCATAACAAAAGGATGGTGTTATGCAAAAAGGACAGCAGAGGTCGTAACTTTAGAATGGTATTATGCAATATAATAAGCAAAGTTTGACCTCTAACATCTTTGTTTTATCTTGAAAGATGATGTTATTCAATAAGAATGCAACATTTTATTGATGAACTTTATTACACAAGATATTGTATACTTATTCTTACTTAAATCATTGTTTACGTCACTGCTAAATCTGTTGTCGAGACTTGAAGTATTACTCGGAGACCTCTAACTTTTAAATATATACATTCATTATCAATATAACTATGTATATATATATATTTAGTGAACATATAATATTGAGCAAACAGCGGTAGATGAGTGCATTGTAATTCTAAATGCATTCCTTGCATGTGTACCAGTGATCTATAAAGCTAAGAGTACCAAATGTACTGAAATTTTAATATTATTAAGCTTTGGCACAAGTTAAACTGTCGCATTCGGAAACTGATTACTTTATCCGTATTTTAGTACATTTATTTTACTTTAAGAGGCTCCCTTAAAGATTGTGTACGACTCTGAGTGTGGCAGTGTGTCTCAATAAGCTTGATATATATTTATATGATAAGAAATCTTTGCTACGCTTGATGCATATATGGCTTATATGCGGTTTTCAATAATAATCATGTTTTATTATATATATATATATAAGTGATCTTTGGTTATGTATTTTATATTGTATACAATTGATTACATTTTAAATAATTTTATGATTAATTTCACAATTAATTTTAATTCGGCAGTAATTTAATTAAACTTTCATTTTCTTGTTTATAATGTTAGAAATACAATTTGTATGATTTATGAAGAAAACTAAAGGGTCAGGTCAGACATACTTCGGTGGTGAGCAAAGCTGAATTTTTATCACAAATAAAATTCAGCTCTATCATATTAGAACAAGGTTTTATTTTACTATTCACGTCTTACATGTCTTACAATAGCTTAATGGTTAAGGGTACGGATCTTCGATCACGAGGTCGGGTGTTCGAATCCCGCCATTTGACTACTGTCGTAAACCATATCCTAGCACAAGCCTAGAGCTTAGTTGGAATGGTGAAAGAAATATTAGTAAATTTACAAAAAATCTACTAATATTTTATATTATAAAAAAAAATCATAAAAAGCTTAATTTTATGTGCAGTAAAAATCTTCTCTGCTCTTCGACCCAATCTGTTTGAATGAACCCATAGGGCCTAGAAATAGGGCCATAATGGATTTTAAAAATAGATTTCAATCAGTACTTAGCGATAACAAATCTTCTAAGTATTTCTCTTATTTTGGAAGCATATTTATCATGAGTAAATTAAACATTCCAAAAAAATTATTCCAATAAAAATTATTTTACTCCAACTTAATTATTTTTTTAGATATGTACTATTATTTTGAATGAGCCAAATTATATAAACAGTATTAAATAAATTATATATATATTCATAATTCATAAGGAATCAATTGGGAATCATTCTAAAATTTTAATAATTCTTTGTGCAAAAATATTCATTTTCTTTGACAATTTCTTTCCATGACAAATATTATTTTCTCCACTGGCATCTTTAGTTGGTAGCTTTTGTGATTACATTCGTGATTTTAAGGCCTAGTTTTGTCTAAATATTTACTAAGTTTAGGTTAATTTGCATTTTCTTTAGCTATCGGAATGCCTTAAAATAAGATGGCTTGGTCGTTCCAAGCTTTATATTTAAGTACATGCAAAATGTATTCTTTCATACTCTGAGATGCGAAGCTATCTTTAGAGTGTATAACACAAGAAATGTACTGAAATATACAACAATAGTTGTATACATTAGTAGTTGTATACAACAAGAGTTGTGTATATGATCGAAATTTAAAACACAAAATGAATTCTTGGCATTTTTGTGTCTTTAAAAAATGATGTACTGCTAATCTAAGATTATTTTAATTAAGTAATAATTTCATTTATTCATAGTTATATTGTGCAATGAATATTAAGGCATTTGTCTTATGATTTTGTGATGTTTTATTATTCCCAGTATCACTGTTTCTTGTGCACAAAAATATTGTTTGCTTTATTTTTAAGTTTGACTTTGTTAGTGATTTGTTTTTAATCTTTTTAAGTCTGATTTATTTTAGTATTGTTCCTTTAATGTACATTAGTTTTGTATGTCTTTATTATTGGAGCTTTTACTTTGTTATCATAGAAAAAATACGAAAAACATTTAAGAAAATTCTGATTTAATTTGATATGAACGACAGTAAACCAAACCAGTGCCAGACATGTTTCAAACTGAAAAATATGTACAAAAAGGTTACCTGAACTTTTTGTATGCCGGATATTTTTTTAAGCTATAGAAATACAAGCTAGATAAAAATATTTAGGTGCTAGATGCTTACACATGTGAACTTCTTTATACCACTGATGACAAATTATTCTATTATTGTAAAAAGATTGCATGCAAGTACAGTCAGCGAGAAAAGGAACAACAATTTTCAAAATGCATGATATCATTTTTTTAAACTTTTACGATTGATGATGTTATAAATGTTTAAATAATTTGTAATATTGTAGAATTATATGTAAAGTAAATTACCATAAAATTCTTAGGTGTGTCCATTTGTAATTTCCACAATTTGGCTAATGTTATTTGTACCTGTTTATTATTGTAGCTGACTGTACTAGTGTAATGCGTCACCTGACATTCCATTGTTCTGGACAAAAGCAACGACTAGTGTAAGTTACGTTAAGACAAAAGTATTATTGCATAATAGCTGGTTTAATTCAGTTCTTGGCTAAGTCGACGTTAATATTTATTGTGTATTTTTATATAAAGCTTGTGTAGCACAAATTTTCAATAAATGTTTGAACATTTTACTTTAGTTTTTTTGATATTACATGTAAATTTCAACTCTTAATGCCACCGATGTGTTTATCATAAGTTACATACAAAATAAGATTTCTTATAATTTATAAATGCGAATGTCTAGATGGATGGTTTGTTTGAAGGTATCTCTTCAATAGCTTAACGGATCTCAACGAAATGGTATACACATAAAACAGTCTGGAAGAACACATAGGCTACTAATTATTTTTTTTTAATTCCGACCGCTAGTGTAGAAATAAAACAACTTTTTTTAATACAAAATTGTATTAAAGGTTTATAATACGATATAAAAATTGGTAATGCCAATAAATGCACACGTGGACGAACACAGAAGTATCATTACACACAACATGTAGAAAATAAATGTTATCTATGAGTTTCCACTGGTGTATTACAAAAACTTTTTTTTGTTCTATTAGAAATAATAGATTACAGTGGTTTTTGTAAAATGTTTTGGCTGTGAAGACTCAGGGTTAAACATGTGGAATGATACACGGCAGAGTTGCTTGAAGTAATCCAAAAATACTTTGGGTTTCATTCATTAGAATAAAATAAGCTAGTCTAAACTCATACATTTCACCTCTGCTTTATCAATGTTTCATAATAATGTTTACTCTGGCGATGTTAAAATTATAAATAAATTAATACATAAAAATGTCTTTTGATGTAAATATAAAAAATATATGTTAATTTGGACGGACAATCTTAAAATTAATAATAAGACTTAAAAAATATGTACAAAATTATCATTTGTCTTACATTACAGAGAATTAAGTGGAATGATTGATTGAAATATACAAAATATATTTTTAAGAGATTAATAATCAGTCTGGATGTAAATTCTAAACTAAGTCGGAGGTAGCCGCAACACAAATGTCAAAATGTCACATTATGTGCACATAAATGAAATAAATAAGAAAATAAGTAATGTCATGGATATTTTCAGAGCTGCAGCTGAGTTACATCCATCACTGCTGCAAGTATAGATACATGTCCTGTATTCCAATTTGTCCCCGGGCTGTGCAACATAGTTACAATAATTGCCCAAATCCAATGATGAACAGAATCTTTTTGTGCTAATCCCACCTGAAACATTATTAAACAGACTAAATAATTGTAAACAGTTTATTTCCGATTAATTGATTGGTTAATTCAGACTTTATAGCTCTGAGATAAATTGTGCAGCATAGAAAACATAATTTTAAGTTTTGCATAAAGCATGGGGTTCATCTGACCGAAAATGTGTCAAGAAAACAGTAAAAATCAAATGAATCTGATCAACATATGTTTAAATGTGTTCATTCCCTCACTTCAATGATTATTTCCGACTTGCTAGTAAGTTTGAATCAACCAATAACATGCAGTGAAAACTTACCATTATAGTATAGTGCCCAGTGCTCAAAAAATCACCAAATTGATGGATTAATAGTGGAGTAACAATATCAAAGGTTATATATTCCGAACTCCTATTTACACCCATTAATTACCACACACCAGTATAATTATATATTATTTTACATAAATAATTTAAATAGTTACACCCTCACACATAAAAAAAATTATCCAATAAAATTGTGTGTAGTGTATATTCTGTGCATAAAAAATCTATTGTAATAAAAAGCTTTGTGCATTTTTATTTGCAATGAATATTCAAGCTTATTCATGTTATTATTAGTAAGAACCTGACTGCTTAATGCAATATTGAGCATTGTAAACATGATGACAAGGAGTTGGCTTCAGGTATCCTCCATCTAAGTTAATGAGACCATCACCACATTCCAAAGTGTTAGAGGAATTACACTGGAAACATTCTATTGCTAAACCTAGATTAAAAATAAGGGATTAGTACAAAAATCTTTGTCTAGAAAATACCTATTCAGAATAATACATTAATGTCCGTGAACTTGATGTTACTGCGAACTTTGAATATGTCATTAAAACTTTTAAAAAATTGAAAAAAAGTTAAAACTATATTGGAATTTATCAACTTTTACTTTACTAGGTACCAATCTCTGTTATATATGCAATGAAATCTATATGTAAATTAAACGGTAAGTAATATAGTTTGATCAATTATAGCCATGCTTAGATTAGTATTGTTCTTTACACAATCTGCTAAGAGTCAAATACAAATATTTTGTTAAACTTTTTACTTAAATATTTTGTTAAGATTTTGTTTAGCTTGTTAGTTATTTAAAAATGTTAGTATACCAGAGACCCAGACCATTTGCATGTTTGTCTCACCTTCGAATCTACCGACATGCTTGATGCAATATTGAGCATCATGAATGGTCGCACAATCGGTCGCTACTATATCTGTATCGCTATCTAAGAACTCATTACATTCGAAAGGGTTCTCTGAATCGGTCCCTGAACACTGGTAGCAATTTATCGAATCAACTAAAATAAGAAACAACGTTAAAATTTGTAAACTTTTAGGGCGTTACCGTGTTGACAACTGTTTCTTACCTGATCTTATCGTAACAAAGAATATCGAAGATATGAAAAGTATTTTACTTTTAAACTGCATTGTTAATTTAAATACTTATTTCACTTATTAGACTCACATTCGAATACTTGAATACAAATGAAATAGGGGCAATTTAAACATGAAAACAGTCAGTTAACAATTTATACACACTCAAATTTGGTGACAGTGACAGTTGGTGTTAGTCATAGAGTAGATGTTAGCAAGATCAAGTCAAAAGTATATAAAATAACAGATATACACAAAACACTTTAAACACATAGTACTCTGTGGACTGTAGTAGTAGAATGACTTCCGTCAATTTTCACTACAATAAAAGATTCAAAAATATTTTTTTTTATTTTATAGTTAATAAATTAAACTAAAATCGCTTTTTTTCAACTATTGATGCATTGCGGCTTAGGAGCAATTTTTTTACCTCCGGCACAGTCAATAAGGAAATTAGGAATATATTTTTAATTTTTATTTAAATAATGAAAACGTACAAAATTTATATAGATTACAGATAACAGTTGACTCTTGGCACTAACGTCGTCATTTTCAGTTTTTCTTCCCATTATAATAATGATTAACAGAAAATAAAACAATACGCCATGATTTTTATTATTTTATATTTAAATTCTTCCAAATTTTATTTATTTATCATTAAATTACATATCTAAGTATATAAAAATTATATAAAATAAAACAAAAAATTATCTCAATGTTATGTAATGTTAAGTAGATTCAAATATATTTATTTTATTTTACATGCTATGGACGTTTTGCTTACTTTAATAATAAAGTCATAAATATCGCAAATCCAGTATACACAAACATCTTACAAAATATATAAACACACTTTTCTTAGTTAGTAATTAAGAAAATGTACCCTATCCAAAAATCACATTTTGCATGAGCAGAAACTTACAGACTCATGAGACCTTAATTTGTACATTATTACTCTATTTTAAATGCGTTAACTTACGTAGTTATTTCTAATTAAATTTATAGGCAGTACAAATAAACAAGGAAACAAATATTATTGTCAGTAGAACATATGTTAATTTTATATTTCAACATTTTTATAGAAGGAATGTATGAAGATAAAGTGGATGGATGGCATTGATTTAAATGTAAACTAGTTATTTAAATATAAGTCAGTTACGTCACGCATTTTATTATAGACCACATGCGAAGTCAACGAATAATCTTAAAAAAAATAAAAGAGCCATAATTTCTTAATTCTTATAAAAATTTTAGAGTATTTTGCATGATCACTTTGCTTGGTTTAACAATTGGAATGTATAGGAAGTTATTTACATAACAAAATATAAATATAAAAAGATATTAAAGCAAGCCCAGCCCATAAATTGGGTGTTATTAATGAACAAACACAACATCGTGTATGTAATGTAGAATTTTTTTGAAGAAATGTAACATCAGTCGTAGACACTTGGATGTAGTCGTTGGCTCAAAGATTGGCACAATGGTCTGACCTTACTATGACCAGGAAATGTATTTTTTATATGAAAATGTGGCAAACGAACAAACAACCGCTTGAATTCGCCGAAATGATAATGGGAATGGTTCAATATGAGTATCGCAGTAGGTACGATGTTGGCTAGTTGTTGAGTTGCGGGCGGAGGGGTAAGGAGCCTTCCACCCAGAAGTTGGGGCGCTGCATCATGGTCTGCCACAGGGTCACCTCCTTGCCCACGCTGTCCATCCAGTTCACGCTCGCTCCCATATATGTACCTGTAAATTAATATTATTATTAACTTTTTTTACGATTTAGATTATATACAAAATTTTATTTTTTTGTAACGAACAATTTTTATTGCCTTAAAAACCATCTACATATTTATGGGCTGTAAACGGCTTTGAAATTGAAATATTCAAAAGGGGCACTGTTGGAACTCATGGAACTCTAAATATATAGGCATATTTGAAAATATTGTGTAATTGATATCTGACCGGTGCCGAGCGAGAGTCTGACGGCGCCCATGAAGTCGTTGGAGGCGAGGCGGTCTCTGTCCCACAGACTGAGCTCGAGCGCGCGCCCGGCCAGCTCGGCGGGGGAGAGGCCGCGGTACGTGAACGTGTGCTCCCAGCGCGGGCTCAGCGTGCGCCGCGACACGCCCGTCTTCTGCTTCGCCAGCCGACCGCGCTCCGGCAGCAGGTAGCTGTACACATGATACATACATACATTTAGTACTTGTTATATTTATCTTTTTCTTATTTTTAAAATATACATTCAAGGTTATGTCCGAGACTAACTTACGAATGACGACTGATGGATGTTACTCTTGTTTGGAATATATCAAGTTGTAATTCACGAATCTGTTGTCCAACAAGACAGCGACAAGTCTCTCACAAGGGCCGAGAAGTTTAAATACCTATTGACTTTGGCCAAAGTGGGCATTGTCGTAATTTACTTGCGATAGTACCTTTTACAGAAGACATCGGCGAGTCCGTTGGGTTTAGTGGCGACGAGGTTCTTGGCCTCCTTGACGAGAACGTGCAGCGTGCCCTTGCCGCGTCCGTCACACTCGAACTTCAGTCCGATGATTAGGTCGCCGCGGCTGCCTTGCTGCTCCTCAAATTGTTCCGTCTGTAAATACATACAAATAGGATTCTTTAATATGAACATCGTAGTCAGTTCTTTACGATTTACATCGTAGAAGTATTCAAGTGTGAAGTCAGGTTAAGGATGCATTACATGGGTTGTATGTTGTGTGTACTGACCCGTTCATGCAACTTGTACCACGTGGGCGCGGGGTCGTCGAAGACGACGTCGGCCAGTGGCAGAGTGACCTCGCCGAGGAAGTCGTTGCGGCCGAAGATGTCGGCGTGCCACACGCTCAGCCACAGTGTCCGCGCGGACAGCGCGGCCAGCGGCTGCACGAAGCTCAGAGTCTCTTCGAACACGGGGCTCAGTGTGTTCTTCTTCACCTTCGTCTTGCGCTTGCCGGTCTTTGACTTGTCTGGCAACAAGTATACCTGCGAAACATAACAATATTATTTACTAGAGATTGGAAAGGTTAGTGCGTGACTTGGATACCTTCATGAGTTATGACCGCGCTATTTAAAATAGTATATGAATGTGGTTGAGTTCTCGTTTATTAGTTAAAATCATTGCATATTACCTTGACGTAAGGATCAGAACGGTTGCGCTTGGTGTCGACGGGCGCGAGGTCTCGCGCGCGACGTACGCCCACCTCGAGCGCACCCAGCCGGTAGTTGTAGAGCAGCGAGAATTGCACCTCCCCGCGCACAGCCACACCGCCGCGCGCGCCTTCACCAGCACCCGAATACACAGACGCCATGGACTCCGACCGCGCCTAAACACATACATAAATACAATTATGGAACGACACAGAAAAACACAAACTTATGTACAAAAGAAATATTAATCAAAGAAAAATAATTTAGACATATTGTGTTATAAAGAAAAGTAAGACATAATTTTATTTTTATTGCTGAATAGTCCATGGTTAGCATAGACATTTGTCTAATTCTTAAAATATTTGGTTATCTGTGGAAGTATTACAAATATTATAATTCGTACCGTAAATAGCGATTAACGGTGTAGTAATTTCATATCTGTTGTAAACACAATAGATTCGTAAACAATGAACTTCCTTGTTACAAACGCAGAACACAGAAACATTAACTTTTTAAAACTAATATAACAAAGGGCACAACAAGTTACGACCACATTTTATCCCGCTCTCTCGTCCATGACTGGATACTGGGTAACGCGTTAATGAAACCTAAGTCCTGCGTTTGTTCGCATTATCTCCCGACATACGATACGTCACCGCAATGCCAGACGGTGCACCATACACACAACAGTGTTTGTTCTCATTACCTTAAATTGAAAGTCACGTAAACGATTTAAAAGTAGTTTTATGTGACACGTGAACGGGGTTTAGAAAATATTCTTTTCCTTTTAACTGTTGTGTTTCATTTTTATTAAGAAAAAAGCGAACAATTCAATGGTTGAAAGGAACAGTGGTTATGTTGTTTATATGCAACGAGGATAAAAATAGTTTTTTTTTCTGATAATTATTTTTAAATTCAATGGAAATCAATATTTAAGGTACTTTTCTCTGTTGTAACGAATGATTCATAATATGTGTAGAACATAAAATTAACATATTCACCAACATTTTTGTATATAAATGTCCCATAAATAAAATAAGAAGAGATCCCAAGTTCTTTTAGGTACCTTTTCGTAAAAAAACGAGTTGTTTTAATGGAATTTTGTGATTTTGAAATAGATAAATTTGTAGTTATATCAACCCAAGGTTTTTATATATTTTATTTCAGTTATAAACAGTTTTGCTTATTCTTCTTACTGTAAATCTATCAAAACGTTTAAGTGCTGTGGTTGTTATTATAGCTTTATTTCTTATGTACAATTAGGTTCAATTAACAAGGTTTTATTGCCAATTACAGGTCAACCTCGGCGCTACAGAATACTCTAGTTTTAAATTCGAGTGACCGCATATGGTATTGCACAATGTACATCGTCTCTGCCCACACTGTAGCTATAAAAGGGATTAATGTTACATTTCGGATAAAGTCCGGCGTTATCGGCCTACGTTAAACCTTCTCATTATGTTAATTATTCTTGTTTGGTTTATTTTAGCTTTTTATAGCGATTGTAGTAAGCCTCCAAATTACTCGACAATCTTCGATCTCTGGTAAATTATTATCAAAGATTTTTTGGTTATATAAAAGATCTTACGAACCCTATGTTTTTCTTTAAACAGCCCAATTCGTTATACCGATTTTAACGTGCAGTTTTTGTGTTAGTAATGTTAATAAAGTTATTGACAAAAAGTGTCGTGTGCGTCAGTTAAAATTGAGTGCAAGCGTTTTGCAAAATCTGGTTCGCAGGCGTTTCGCAAGCTGGCGCTCGTAACAGCACAATGGCCGCCGCGTGGCCCCTGAGACAATACCCGCTCGGTTACACTACAACGCTTTTAAATACTAATCTTTGAATAAACCGTTTTACTATCAACATTTTTTATTCTATAATGCATTTGCTTCTACAAAGTAGACATTAAAAGATCAATTCAGGAGTTTTTGTGTGTTCGAATCTCATTTTCCTCTTTAGTGTGTCGTATTATAATATAAATTTGGTTTTAGTCAATAAATAGACAAGGTTTTACCTGTAAACAAATAAATCTTTCTCACGAAATTAGGCAAGGTTCAAATAGATTCCAAGAATTAGCCTTAACAGCTTAATAAATAGTTTCATTTTTATGTTGAAAACAATAGTCTGTAGTCTAGTCTTTTTTAAATAGAATGGAATACATTCAACTGATCATCTTCGTTGTTGAACCCTAATTGATACGACTAATCGAATCGTGCGAAAAGAATTGCATCTTATGAGATGTAACTGTCACATGAGTCGTAATGTCAAAAAATTGTTACCTGTAGACCACTCCTGTTGATCGGGAAGCGGTCAGTGTCGTGAGGTAGTGGCGAGCTGGACCGGCGAGGTAGCGTCGCCGTACCTGAAGATAGCGTCGCATTATCTGATAGGTACACCTCATCTGTAGACAAGAAAACATGGTTTATTGAATGGTGTGCAAATTCATTGTAAAACATGGATATATCTGGCTGTGTATAGCCAGAAATATCTGGTAAAAAAATATCGTCATATAAATTTCGAGGTAAACAAATTGTATGAACATCGCTAAAATTACATTTATAAACCCAACAACAGTTGACTTATTCGTTTCAAAATAAGATTTAGTTCAAAAAAAGAGAGATGAAGGAGGATGATAGTAAATGAAGATTCTGGCTCTCATCAGATGAAACAGGATTACATCTGTTTGATCACGTAAAAATTGTTGTAATTTTAGTCAAAATTTTTAGACCAAATCGGAGCTTAATATAACATTATTTGTGAAATGAACAAAATCATGTTTTACCACTTTAAACTTTGAATAGATTCCTAAAAATAACACAGGACTAAAATTGTTTATTCATCTTAAAATAAGCATATTGAATAAAATATGCTGTAGGAGACTCTGATAATATCTTGAATAATTTCAAATCATCTTAGTGACTAAAGTCAACATTCAAGGTGACCTAATCAAATATATATGTGTTTTACATAACTAACAAAAATATTATATTTTCTAACACTATAAAAATAAATGAAGCTGTTATATAATGCATGATAACACAAAATAAAATTTATAGAATTTGATAAAGTGCTATCATAACTTAACATCGTACGCAATAGATTTTACTAGAGGTAACAAATAAAATATTAGTAAATTAATTAAGCACTACAAAGAACGTAGTCCAGTGCTATATAGTTTAGCATTGAATAATTTGCAAATTAATATGTTACTAAAAATAATTTAAATTGGGTGCGAGTGTGCATAAAAACACAGAGAAAGGTTTTGGCAGTGTGCCGTTTAAAGGACAACAAGCTTTTAATTATTGAGAATATTGTGTTGAGAAATAGAGGATCGGTGCGTGCGCAGTAAAGTCGCAAGGCACGGGTACCCTCGTTCTGCAACTCAAGCCACTCGTCCGTTTTGACTTGGCGACATCTTTTCCCCCTAGTTAGTGAGTTGTCGAACCACTCCATTGACTTCAGGAATGTATCCCGACACGACAGAACGTCACGAATGAAGGACATTTTCTCACCAGATCTCAATGTGCTCCTACGGCTCGATGCTTCTATTTCTTTTATTTGATCACATGTATTAACACTTTTCACTTCACTATCATTTCCAAAACTTTCCTTAGATTCGTTGGTCAAGAGTACCGTGGTAGATTTTACTGATTCGTTGTCTACTACTTTAGTCAGATTGGAATTAAATGAATCATTATCTTGTTTTGTTAAAGAAGTGCACGATGATCCATCGTCTAGAGGTCTGCTTAGTATTATCGTCGGTGCCGATTGTTGAGTCGTCCTATACTGATTGCTCAATGTGTAACTCTTCCGTATCGGTGCTACTAACGAAGAATTTGGATCTCCTATAGGAGAATCGTCTTCTGGCACAGTTCGACAACAACAACACAACTTTTTAAAACACGCACTCATCATTGAAGTAAATTTATTCTTTTCGCGAGACTCGGATTCAATATCGTAAACATTTACTGGTTCGTATTGGTAGCGAACAATCACTGATTTATATTTTGGTTTACTATTTTCGGATGATAAAGAATCAGATTCAGTTTTGTGGCTAATTAGAGTAGCCATTTTAAATACGCTAGCTTGTACACAACGCAACTGAATTGGAACAAATTGAGTGAGTTTATGTAAATCAAATACAAAATCCACATTTTATCGCGTCCTGTCCACTGCGCTTGTTTCCTGTTGTGACTCGTATAGCGATACAAGAACGACTATACCGAACAACGGAACGTGCCATGAGGCCAAAGTTAATAATGTTAGCGAGCAATTATTACAGTCTATTACGAGACTACTGAGTGTACATTACTCCGGTGATATCACCTTTAATTTGATAACGTGGATATAAATAAAAATACAATTTAAAAATTACCTTGTTTAAGAGGGTACAGTGATTTTGGAGGAGTAGATAAAGTACTCCACCGCTTTGGTTGCAACCCGGTGCCTGCATTATTAATGTCTGCATTTAGCGACCTTGACGTTGTTGTAGTTTTTAAAATCCGTTTTTCGACAATCCTATTTAAAACAGGTAAAGATGACTTAAAGGTTTGGCGTCTCAATGTGTTATCAGGAGTGTCCGCTTTGCCGGAATCTTTTTTATTTTCAATTTTGTCTTCAAGTTCTTTATTGATGGCATCCATTTCTTGAATATCTTGTGCTGTCGCTGAAGAACCTGCATATCCTGATTCAGAGCCATTAGAACTTGTGTTATCTGTCTTTTCTGAATACACAACAGCGCCTTCCTTATTTTCTGGGTATAATAATTTTTGCGCAAAAAGCAATGACTCGTTCTTATGTTTTCCAAAACCAGATTCACGTTTTTTAGTTAATGGAGATGCACTTTTTAACGGCAAAGTTTCTCTAGAAACCTGTCCTTTGGTCGGTGGTATATTAACCTCAGGTTGAAGTTTGCTTATTCTCGACAAAACTGAGCTTTCTTTTCTGGTGGTAACTGGTGAAGGTTGTTTTATTGGTATTCTTGACACTGGATAAGTCATCTTCTCTGCAACACTTCTTTCCAGAGTTTTGATTGGTGTAATATTAGGAACAGCAACTTTATCATTATTTTCTTCTTCGTTTTTGTCGGAAATTGATAAAACTGCACATTTTGAGATCATTTCATCGATATCTTTATCAACTGAGTCAAGAACCTTACCACCAATTTCAGACGACACTTTGTTTTCACTTTTTGGTGTAGACGTTTTAATTTGTTCATAAAGAGTGTCACTAAATTTATCAATATCTTCATTGGATAAAGATTCGTCTTGATCTGAATCATAATCATGAAATGATATATTTGTTTTGCGTTCCGCATTGAACCTTTCTGTCATTTCGACGTTTTTTACCTGTTCATTATCGGTGGAGCGTGACACTGTCTCTTTGGCCAACAAAACTCGTCCCGTTGGTGATTCTACTTGAGGTCCAATAGTGTCAGTTTTATTTTCTGACTGTTTGGATTTCGATTTCGTCAAATCTGCATATTTAGCAATTGTTTCATCAATTTCTTTATCAATGGAGTAGTGTTCATTTAGTATCTTTTTAAGTGACAAGGAGCCTATTGATTTAGACATTTCGGAAGGTGATGAAACTTTATCTTCGGGTTTCTTAGCGTCAGTTATTGACGGAGATTTTTTTGGCGTAGTTTTATCCAGTGAATAACGTTCCCTTAATCTTTGTTTCAGCGACAAAGTTTTTTCCTTTAATGATTCATTAGACGTGGCCTTTTTAGGAGTTATTTCTGAACTCGTTGATGGGGTACTCTCTAATTTACTGCGGCTTTCTGTTGTAGATGGTTTCACTATTTTTTTCCCGATTGATAATAATTCACTTCGCTTTTGTTCAGGAGTCTTCGAGGATCGCGTTTCACATAAACGTGATGTGTTTTTGGAAACATCAGTAATATCACCTTTACTTATCTTTTTATCTTGGCTAACGATGTTTAGAGATTTATTTTCAGCGTAATCAGACCCAGGTAATGGTCGAGTGCTCTTTCTTTGAGAAATTGGTTCAACAATTTTAGAAATAGGGTCGGAAAATTTTAATTTAGAATCAATATTATCTCTGGAAAGTGATTTGCTGCTTCCGTCTAAATCTACCGTATGACTAGAAGATAGCATTGATACATCGCTTTTAGTACCTATTGTGTCATCTAACTTTGCTGGATTAATGCTCGGTTTAGGATATAATTTCCGTCGGGGTCTAAAATCTGGCGTAGTACTACTTGAAGACGAACTATCTGATCTAGTTAATTTTACTATCGTAATATTAATATCTGTTTCAGTTGCCTTATCAACTTTTCTCCGTATACCCGGAATTAATTTGTCTGTTACTTTTGGAGACGTTTGCGACGTAGATGATACTAATTTTCTCGTCAAATGCTGACCATTAACTGCTTCTAAATCTGAGTTTTTTTGTAAGTATTGAGAAACTTCAACATTTTGACAAATTCTCTCATCTAACTTTTTTCCAACAATATAATGTTCACTCACTTTTTGTTTTAGAGACACCGCTTTTGGTTTTGATAATTCAGACGCTAAAAAAGAGTAAAGTTTAAATTTCTCTCTTTGTTCTTCTCTTATTTTTGTTAAGGGTATAGGTTCAATGTCGACATCGTCTTCTGTTGAAAAACAATTCCAACACGTCACTTCTTCTACTTTTTTATGTGATGTCCTTCTATTTTTAACTGCACTGACCACTTCTTTATCACTCATCGTTAATGTTTAAAATAATAATATTTCCACAACACGATAAGAACACGTATAGTTGTCGGGTGAGCGCGCGACTAAACCACTTTAAGCTTCGACCAATGTTTTTAAGGTGAATATCGTCGAGCAAGATATATATGAATAATTTAATATAAACGACATTTATATTCAATATACAAATGTTCTAGATGTAAAGAACGATTACGCAACTTGTATAAACCACTATCACGAATATGTCTAACTAATTATTAATGAAATTATTACGCAATTTATAAATATTTGACCTTTGACAAATAAAGTAATTACAACTTAATAGTAAACCTGTTGTGTTTACCATAACTGTAATTTACTGCGTACAAACGGAACATAATAAAATAACATACGCGTAAAAAGAAGAGGACTTGCCGGCTAAACAGACATTACCGTTAAAATTACAATTAATTTAGTTAAAAGGTCATTCGCATTTTTGTAATAGAATTGTCATGTTTTTGTTTTTATTATTTAAAAAAAAGAACCCGTATAGAGCCAAAATTACGGAAGCTTTAGGACATTGAGTTGTTACCTTTTTCTTTTTTTACACGGTTATCAATACGTTATATTCAAGGGCGGCCTGTCGATTGCACAAGTTTTGGAAAGGTCTAAATTTTATAATGGTTGTCTATATGTTGCCGGAACCTTGTACAGGTTACCTACCGGAAGGCGTACCTATACGTGTGTCTTACTTTGTTTTTAGCCGACTTCAAAAAGGAGGAGGTTATCAATTCGTCTGTATGTTCTTTTTTTATGTGTATTACCGCGTAAATCCGACCCTGGTGCTCCGATTTAAATATTTAACTGAATTCACACTCTTTAAAGCTTTATGTAAGGGTTTAAATGCAAAACGTGTACAAAACTGCATTCCGATTCCATTTGTAAACCTTTATTATCGCAAACAATTAAAGTTTCTAACTGTAAGTCACATAACAATGAAATAATTTAAATTGAACATTATAAGGTAACTGTCGAAGAAATTAACTGGATAGTTTTAAGTAAAGTGCTCACTTTGTGTGCTGACTTGTCGCTGGTTTTTTAATATTCAAAGGAAACCGGTTCTTCGAATGATGTTGCAAAAATCACCGTATTATCACATTTATTTATACCTTTATTTATTATATTACATTTACATTTTGTTTATCTTCCAAACCTTTTACATTGGTACAATGTTATGTAAAAATATATTTATATATGTATTTACTTTTAGTATTAACTGGACTCTACGTAACTTTTTTGCTCATTTCATTTCGTTGAAACCTTGATTACAAATCGAATTTTATATATTTAACTTTTGCAATTTTCACATTAATTTTTTTTTCTTAATTTTATTATTTAAATCATATTTTTTTTCTCATATTGATATGAACATTAAATATTTTTACTACTTTTCTTCCATGTGAACTTGACATTTATAATTAGACAAATATTGTTGTTTTTATACTTATTTCTATATCCAAATGTAAATTTTATTCATAAAGAATATGCAAATATATTATTTTATTAGTCGATTAGGTCGATGTGAAGATTATTTAATATTTAATAATGCACCCGTTAATTCGGATTTACAGGTAGTCTTGTATTAATCTAAAAGAAAATGTTAAATAAAATATGTAAATTTGTCCAAAGACAAGATAAACAAGTTTAATTATTCTCATCATTGCCTTTGATTTTTATTAATAAAATATTATATTACTTGATCACTTTAAGTTCCCAATATCTTAGCTGTCGACAGCAAATCCCTCCGCGGCGAATTAAAAAAAACATAATTATTAGCCTATGTTGTACATCCCTGCCCATCGAGATCCGTTCAGCTGTTCTGGAGATACCTTCAGACAAACATCCCTCTCTCTATCTAAGCATTCGCATTTATAATATTATGGTAAGATGTATTATATTTCAATGTGAATATTTTATTCTATTTCAATATAAATCTTATATAAACAGATAAACGTCAAATTCCAAACATGGCGGCTATTACGCTATTTTTTTTAATAAAAATTGTAAGGTAAAGCGAAATGGTAATGTAGAATATGAATAGCTAACGTTATCATTATTACGTAAAGTAATGCCGGAAATAGTTGCATTTTTTAAACGGCTGCAAACTGCGGTCCGTGTATGGTAAGAATTAAATGATGGCCGGACGCTGACCGCTATCTTTTAATACTGCTTAAGTTAATGTATGGCGGCCTTATACACGAAAGTTGTGTATACCATGTGTCTTCACACTAGATAGCATATGATTGTTTGCAATATTGTGGCGTAGTTCTCGCAGTCTTAGTTCTCGCTAATGTGATACTCAATCAATCAGAGCTGCGGCCGTGGCCTCAAATCGCAATCGACCCATAACCAACACTCACTGCAACATCGACACTACACTAAGTAAACTAACTTACGTAATCAAGTTGTATAAACACTTACATTTTGGTAATATTCTGTTTACGTTTTGAAATGTCATTTAAATCTGACTTCTTACTAATCTTACTTCTAAAATGGAAAAGTTTAGATGCATGGATAAATGGATGTTTGTTTGAAGGTATCTCCGGAACGGCTAAACGGATTTTGATTGGAAGAACACATAGGCTACCTATTATGTTTTTTTTTTCGAATTCCGCGCGGACGAAGTCGCGGGCGACAGCTAGTGTATTATAAATAACAAATACATATTTGAAGTTTATTTATTTGATTTTTTTATCAACCAAAAGGTGGTAAAGTTTTTAACTATCTATAAATATCGATAACAATCAGATGAACTGGACAGGAAGAAAGTAAAGTTCTCATTTGGATAGAAATAATTATTAAAAAGTAATTAAATCACTTTAGGTAAGGCTTATTTATTTTTATACTAAGTTATATTTGACGAATGGAAAGTTTTCGAAACAAAAAGATCGCATGTCTTAATTAATCATGCACGTCGGTCATTGAAGTGAAGTTATGAATATTGCGATCAATGCATTGCCAGTACCCGAAGGTCGTTGTCCTAAACTTATCGTCCAAGTTAATTGCAAACCGTATAGATTTGTTCATCTAATCGTATCTCTTTCCTGCATTACTACATTACAAAAACACAACTCCTTAATGAACTTACGATATTTATAATATTAGTTCATTTTTAGCAGAAGTAACAAAGTAGCAGAGGATCGTCTAAAATTATTAGATCCAATGCTCATAGAAATCCGCAATGCCAGAGGAACCGCAGATGCATTACCGGCCCTGATTATACCGAAACTGATTGTCCTTCAAAACATATAATTTACTAGCGGTCGCCTGTGACTCCGTCCGCACGGTATTAAAAAACATAACTAGCCCATGTATTCCTCCAGACTATGGTATATACGTATGCCAAATTTCATCGAGATTCGTTCAGCCGTCCTGGAGATACCATCATACAAACAAACAAACATCCATCCATCCATCTAAACATTCGCATTAATAATATTAATAAGATGGATTTATGTTCATTCATAATGGATATTTTAATAAAATAAAACCAGCTTTATTTAATAAATTTTTAAAATTCAAATTAATTTAAGCTGTGAACAACGAAAGTCTTTGACTTATTGTATTTTGCCAGTGATAAGACATTAACACATGGCCCTTTACAATGGTTAATATTTACTTCATTATTAATAGCCAAACTCAATAACCGATCCTATCATTACTATTACCAATAAATATGATAAAAAAGGATCGATCACCCGATAGATCGATAGAGGTTTTTAGATTGCTATTAATGTTAGATGTTATAATCCACATGTTTTTAAATAAATACATTGTATTAATAATGATTATCTTATTTAATAATAATCTGTATTATTAAATGCTTATAACAGGACGCATATTGGTATAAAGGTTAAATATTATTATGTTTTATTTAATCATGAAAACATCCTTGAGAAAGTTATGTATCAATGTCTATTAATAGGTGGGAAACGTTTGCTATAACAATAATTGTCTAAGCTGACATTTCTTGTAGGCTAAACAATAATAAAAAGGTTGGGAAAGGCAGTAAAAACTTTTTGTGTTATAGTTCTTATTTAAAAGCTTTGCTTAGACATAAAACTGTTCTGAAATGTTTATGATTACGCCGCAGTTGTTTGATTACAACAAATAAATAAATTCTGCTAAAAATAATAACTTACTAGTCGATAAAACCTAACTAAAGCCTGTCACACATCTTACGTTTCAAATGCACAGTTTTAATTTTGAAATTTTAATTAGACCGCCAGTCCAACTGTACAGTTTATTCGTTCGTCTACAGATTTGCGTTTTAACTGACAGTCCGCCCGTTCAGTTAACACTGTATGTGAGTTTCAGTTAAAACTGAAGGTACCTAAACTTAAAAACGTGTTGGAGCATAATGCACAAGTATCTTAAATTCGCTACTACTACCGCCATCTAGCGACAAATCGAAGAATCATCCAACATTTGACGTCAGATGTAAGTAAAGGTTATTTCACACTCAACAAAATTTTTAAGCATAAATAATAAAAATCGAATGTTCCAATATTAATTAATACAGTCCTAACTTTTTTGGTATAAACTTTCATGATACATTTATAAACAAGGTGATTTAGTAAAAAAAAATTATAATAATATCATTTTTAGTACCTACCTCATAAGTTTACTGATTTTAAATCGAATACTTAATAATATTGGGCGTGTAAAATCCGGTTTGATTACTACCAGTCATGCATAATAAAACGAATTGTCATTATAGAAGTTCGAGATAAATTTTATATGATATTTTAAAATATACAAAACTGTAATAGCCTTGACACTCTACGAGCGTAGCCAGAGGCGCTGCTATTGTCTGTCGGTGTGTTTGTAATCAGGAAACTCGAATGACAACACATTTCGTAACGTTTAGTATTGAATGTACGGGACTTACTGCGTGAAATTGTTTAAAAATATTTGTATGTGTTAATACTTTTGCTCTTTTTATTACAAGCTATAAAATAAAAACTCACTTTATATACTGCTTTACAATATGAAAAGTGAGATAAGTTTTATAAGCATTGCTTATGTGTTAAATATATATTACCTATATCCATACAAAGAACCTTAGAAAGAACGATTAAACAATTTATATAAGAATGAAAGAATGTTGCAATTTTGCGCAATAGTTCTCTTATTCTTCAAAATTCGTAAATCAATCCAAACGATGCGAAAACAGTGACAACTCTTATGGCATCTTTTAAGAAAGGTATAGTTCTATTCAATCATATTGGCGGCTCAAGGTCATCGTGGTGTACATTGGCCTCCACCAAGATATTTGAAAACTTCTGCAAATATTTCCGTTCAATTGAAATATCCACAAGTGATGAATTCCGTTTAATAGACAAACGAAAGTATTTATCAAAGCAGACGAAGTTGTTGAAAACAGGTAGCTTACTAGTAAAGAGGTGTCACGTGACAGATGCGGTTCAGTCAGTGGTAATGATCGCAGGTACGCTCGGCTGACAGCAGGGGAAAGAGGTCGCGGTGCGGCGCGCGGGGTGAGGGGGTCGCTGACACTACGTGACTGTTGCAAAACTACGATACACACCGTTGTAAAGTATTGTTTTGACTGAGTTTGCTGGTTTACTTCATTTTGTATGCTTTAAAACAAAACCGTCGAATTAGACACGACATCTACGAAGACTGTGATTGGGTCCCATCGTCCTTCGATACGTTCGGACAGCTTTCATTTAAATCTCAAGCTATACATAAATTTTTACGTATTCTTTAGTTTATTTAAAAGACATATAAAGCTAATTTGCCCTTATTTTGTGCTCAGTAGATCAATAGGTACAATTTTCTTTAAGCCAATAACACGGCTCAAGCTAATCTTGTAAGCATATGAGATTAGCCATGGTTTATATTCTATTTCAATAATATACGATACAAAAACATTGAATGACAGAGATAATGACCTAGATAACTTTTGTTTATTAGGAATTAAGTAGGAAATAGAATCGTACAATGTACAAACACTATTTTATAATTAGTTGATCTAACAATTACTGGCATTAAGACTAACGTAATAAAAACAATTCAGTGATTTGATTATTGGAGTAATTTCCGAACAATATAAAATAGGTAAATAATTATTAAAAATCATGAACTAATTTCTTTAGTTCATTTTTAGATAAATAAAATCTTCACTCTTTAATATCACTAAACAGATGTTTAGTTAAGACAGTTCAAAGACCTATTACACAACGAATAGAAGTTAATGGTTAGAAGAATGCGGCATTTACCATATTTAATGTATTGTTTGTGTAATAAAGAAAGGTTAATGTTAAGACTAATCATAATACATGATATAGCTGACGTCGCGGGAGAAAGTCGTCATCTCGGAGAGCTGTTTGCCGTTTTCCCATGATGGCGAGAAAGTAGATGCACTAACCTTTTTGCGTCTATATTTCTCACTTTTAATTTGACTTTTATGTTTTCATAGTTAAAAATAGTATTTTTATAGTTTTGAATTCTATGGTATAAAGCTTGAATCCTATTAGCCTATTAGGTTCGCGCTTTCAACCTTTCAACCAAAAGTACAATAAAGCGATTTTTATTCACATAACATATATGAATTTAACCTTTTTTAAATTATGTAACGATTTCATTTTTAATTTAGAGAATTTTCGTATTGAAGCCTATTCTCGAACATTCTACAAAGTTTAAAACAATATTAGTATTGAGGGACATAGACAGTGCATGCTTACGAAAGTAGGATGTTTCGTGTTCAGTTGTTTACTTTTAGATAAAGTGCTAAACAAACCTGGAAGATGCGCGTACTGACAACATATTGCAACAGACTACAGCAGAACTCTACTTAGAAATTACACAACTTTGTTCTCAGCTTTGATATTCTTTCTGAGAATCGTTTTTAACTATTGTTTATATCTTCTAAATTACGTATATTAATTTCATATGTGTTTCTTTGAAAATTAAAAACGCAAATATCAAAGATTTTATAGTGCTATATAATCAGGTGCTTAAACCACGTGATAGAACATTTCACAATGTTAAATATTGTAAGAAAAGATGAATCATAAGAGATGTCCTAAACCCTTGAGAGCGATAGACAACTGTTTAGTTGATATAAAGAAAAAAAAATTGATATAAAAAAAACATATTACAAAAGTGTATGGGATTATTTGTATTGCGTTAACTGCTTCAAATGTTAATAAACGTGTGAATAAAAAACCCTTCTCTTTAACAAGTTTAAAGAACCGATGCGAAGGTAACTTATTGTCTAGTAATGAACTCATCTTGGGTTGCGTCATTCGGACAAAAGCTGAGCGGCCTCGGGGCAATACGAGATTCTAGCCACAAGCTTTATCTAGATAACTCGTTTTGATCTATGATCAAAGATCACAATATCATTGATAAAAAAAAAACAAAACAAAAAGAAGTACAAATCATAACTAGAACTGTCGTAATAGGATAAACATTCTTTCTCCTGTATTTGACAGAAAATATTTGTATACATAGCTTCGCTAGACGGAACAAGGAAATATACTGTCAATTGGATTTCAAAGAAGTGTCGAGTAAATCGTGATAATACTGTTAAATGTACTTGGAAGCGAGCAAAAGGCAACTAAACGAGTAAGCCAATTATAGAGCACGGAACTCACGTGAGTAAATAAGCAACAGTAGCAAATAAGCCATATGATTTAAGGCCAGAAATACTGACTACAAATTTAATTGCTAATACCTTTTGTGGTCCAAAAGCGAATAATTACAATAAGATTAAATCTAGTAAGTCAAATACATTTCCAGTTGAATTAAACAGGACTTAGAATTAAGACCACATGTTCATTACCACTTACACGACGTCTTTATGCTATAAAAGGTCGGTAATCAATCGGATTAAGAGACCATACCGTTACGTATGCAGACTTTAAGCCATAAAGCGTATATTATTTAAATTGTTTCGCACTCCAGCGAGTCAGGCGGGTTACTACACCGTATTGTACTACTATAGCAATGCAGTTAGGGTTGCCATCTCGCCAAACCTAGTAGCCGGACAGACCAGCCAGTTAGGACATCCTACATTATTGATGATTTTCGCCAGCCCCCGGTCACTCTCCGGGTCCAGACAAAGCCGGACAACCTTAACGCCGTATATTTTGACCAACCACGCAATCAAAAAGCCTATCAATGTCCGGCTTTATCCGGACGCCTGGCAACGCTAAACGCAGTCATGACGAAGTCGTTGCAGCCTAGTCACAGCGCAGTGAACAGGTCATAGGAATGTCAGCCCTGCGATACTTACGAACCTTTCTACTTCAACAGTTGTCTTGAGCCGTTGACATTTCGCTGATTATGAAATTAGCAACGCCAGAGTACTTCGCTTTATAACTCGAAGTATTAGATTAAATATAGAAATATTTCGCATTGTTCAATTTATATTTCAGTATTATCTAAGAGAATATCCAAACTGCATCTTGCAAGTTCTTAGAGTATGGTATCGAATATAAATTGGCAAAAGCTATGCGTCAGTGGTCAGAAATGTTATACAGCATGGTTTAAAGATGATTGAAAAAAATGTTACGGTCATTCATTTAACATTTAGCTATACGAAGCAAAATTATTACAACATTTAGAATGTAATTGTAATTCAGAATCTTATATGACATTATCAGCTTATGACTTGTGGCATTAAATACGTGTAATTGTCTGTAAGTAGGTACAATGTAACACAGTTGCTAACATGTGGCGGACGGTAATGCGTTGATGCAGCGTCATAGGTTAATTAAAAACGATTATGACCTTAACACGTTAGCTGCCAGAATGATTTTTCGAAAAACGAAAAAATATATTTTTTTAATTTTGTCCAAAACCATTTGAAAACACCTAAAAATATAGTAATACCTTATTTACATTGCTCATATACTTATTATTATTACTTAATTACTTATCTTCGGGACCTTGCCTAAAGGGACTCCTTTTATTAACATATTTTAGTTAATTATTCGTTTTTTTTTTTTTAATTTTATTTTATATCATAGGTTTAAGAGCTTATTATTTACATATGAATGGAAGTATGGTTTGTCGGATACATAGTCCGACACGGCCTGATTGAAACATTAGCTTGTCGGACATATAGTCCCACATGGCAGCTAACGTGTTAAACAATAAATGTCAATCACACAATGACAATTATGTGCAACGTGAACAATATACTTTGTGAAAATTTAATTGAAAAATTAAATATTGTCGATAAATAAAGATTTATACCGATATGCCAGATATTAAGAACTTTCTACATCAGTCTTTCCCAAAGTGGGCGATAACGCCCCCTTGCCGGCGCAGCAGGTCTCAAGTTGCGGGTCATAGTAAAAGTTTCGTTTAGAATTCTCTGTTAATATACATATATAGGTCACAATAATTATTTAATTTAATTTGAAGTTTTAGTGGTTTTTAAATATGTGAAAATATGGGGGCGCTAAAAAAATTTTTATTCTCAAAGTGGACAGTAGACAAAAAGAGTTTGGGAACCACTGTAGTATATTGTCAGAAATTCAGACATGTTGGTTATTCGTATATAACATATAGAATTGCCATTAAGTACATTTATGTGGTATTTATATCATTTATCTTAATTCATTTACGGACTAATAAAGCTTAGTTTGTAAGATCTTTTTAATTTTAATATGTGGACGAGTGTAAGAAAATCTATGTCTGTATTTCTACTGTCCAAAGGCACAGTATATCGCAAGACATAAGTGAAAACAATGTAATACATCGATAAAGTAATCATCGGCAATACAATTGGTCACATGTGGTCGATAAAAACTGTAATGAACAATGACTTCCGAGTTTCACTTCTCAAAGGGAAGTGATGCCTTTTATTTTATACTTCTGCACAAATAAGAAATAACATTTCATTATCTTGCTTCCGAACAAAGAGGTTAATTGTAAGAAACATCGATTAAAGCATACGTAACAACTGGTTAAAGATACGGATGTAATTGTAACCAACAGAAATTCCTTTCTCGCAATCTTTACGTAAATAAAAATCAATAATAATTCACATTTATTATGTAGTAGTACAAAAACTATGGGTTTCCAGCACTAACCTTGGAAATGACAGCTTTTGCTTCGTTGCGACTTAAAAGTGCAATGTTATTGACAGTAAATTCTACCTCTATTATTAGTTTAAATATTTACTACTGCCACAAACTGCTGCCGTCAACGCCAAAATGGCGGAAATCAAATAGGCACAAAATGCCATGACTTATAGCCTGTCCATGCGTTGAGATAAGTGGTTTCTAGTGTCGTAACATCTTTTATGAAATGTTATCAAATATCTAACCACAAACAGATTGACTTGACACAACTTTTATTTATGTATCCGCAGTTTTTAAAGGAATACTAAGACATTGTTTATTTTATACGACAGAGGTAAACATAATCGTTTAAGCATGAAATTAGGCAATGGAGGTCAAATTCTGATTCGTTTATAAGGTTGCATACACAAGGTAAAATAAACCTTACTATGTTGTTTTAGTTTAAATCAGTAATGTCTTGAAGCATTGTTTTAGGTTAAAAGTTAGTAGATTCGTAAGTTTATCTACAATTTGATTATTTAAATAGTATGTTTACTTTTTAATTTTCGAAAGTAGATAAATTCCGTATTCCAAATATTCAGATTTATAACGAAAAAATTTGCATTTCAAATTTTTTTTTAAAGGTATTTCGAAAAATGTCATTAACATTTTAAATATTGCAACATTGATACCGTTATCGGAAACTGGCAACGTCGCATTCACAACTTTGTATAATATAGGCTATAAGAGCGGCAACACTGCGATGATTTAATTAAATTTTACATACAATGTCTGAGAGTAACATTTTCTTATAGCACGATAAAAAGCGAATAAATCGTCAAACTCCGATATGTCGAATTACAAGATTTGTGACTTCAAAAGATAATTAAGCTATAATTTTTACTAATGACACACAAGTACGAACAACTGTTATGCCATATGAATATTTGAGACGGTTAATTTTTTGCATTTTTATCTGCAATACTATAAAGGCAACTCTAAGGGTCTAGTTAAGTAGCATTAAGACTACTGGAGTGCGGTTGTTTTTGTCCCAAATTAGCTTATGGTATTATCATGGTCTAGCAACTGCATCGCATATAAATCGCAAAGAAAGTCCGTCAATCTACTATGATATGCCGGATATCTGAAGTAGGGCCCAGACCACACCCAATTGATCGACTGTAGTGAATTCCATCAGATAATTTACTTGTTATAATATATTTTAAAACTTTCCCCAATTGGAAATCATGCCAATGACAAAATCTAGTTATTTGTGTTAATTTATGATGAATTTTCATTTGATTTTTTAAACGATGAGTGTCCCTTAGTGCGTATTTAGTAAGAGAAAGCTATACTCAGAGAATAAATATTATTCTACTGAGTTTAATTTGATCCGAATAGTTTGGATATAAACCTATAATTGACATATGTTTTGTTTTAAAGCATTAAGGTTATATTCAATGTCACAATCCCTATATAGCAAGGCCACCTATTAGAATTCAGTTAGGTTAATTAAAAAATTAGATGCGCAACGAATACTGATAGTTAATTATTTTGTTGTACCAAAATAAGTGGCATGACTTTATTTGAATGTGTTTTGGTTTGATAACCTGGATATTAAGAATGGGAACATTTCTATTTGATTTACTTTCATAATACAGTTTTGTTACTATCAGTACGAGGATATGTGTTATTTCAAAAATATTTCCCGCTAAAAAATTATTAGTTAATAATATTGATACTATCTGTCGCGCGTGACTCCGTCCGTGCGGAATAAAAAAAACTTATTCGTAGCTTATGTGTTCTTTCAGACTATATTCTACGATCAAACAAATATCCAGCCATCTATCCATATATTGGCATTTGTAATATTAGTAAGAAGTAAGATATGTTTTTAAAAATTTTAACAATAAACATGGTATTCTATAGCAAGCTTGGAAGTATCCGGGTAGTCACTTTAATGTCGTAACATCGAAATGCGATCAATTGATACCGGTTTTAATGAAATTTTTAATTACAATTCTGACCACGTAGCGGTGAACGAAAAACGTCACATAAAAACTCGCTTTAATTCTTTATTTCGATTGAAAACAATACTACTTTTATAGGAATCTAAAAAGCGATTATTTACTATGGGAATACACAAATGTATTTTTAACATCTATACTAATATTATAAAGCGGAAGAGTTTGTTTCAACGCGCTTATCTCAGGAACTACTGGTCCGATTTGAAAAATTCTTTTTTTTATTGGATAGTCCATTTATAGAGAAAGACTTTAGGCTATATAACATTAATCTGCGACCAATAGTTTTATTTTAATTCCGCGCGAACGGAGTCGCGCGCGACAGCCAGTTTAAAATAAAAGGTAGATCTGCATTCAACACTGATCATTCAAGTGCGAAATTAACTTTAATTAAAACAAACAGTTCCCTTTATACGTGTGCAACATATTGCCCATAACCTGTTGGTAAATTACGTCATATTGTAGACGTAAATGGTTAGTTAAGTTTAAAAACGGTACAAATTATAGCAGGCCAAGTGACCCGTGTGAATATTGCGTTGCATTGATCGCACACATGTTTTTATATTATAACTAGATATGAATCATTGGATTGATTACAATTTAAATCAGCTGGTTTTGAAGATTTTTTTTTATATCACAAGGTGGTAAATGAGCGAGCGGCCACCTGAAATCGCTGAATAGCGAAGTGACCGTTGCCCATAGACATACGCAATTGCATATGCATTGCCTACCTTTAATCGACGGAGGAAAGGATGCACAGAAAGAAAATATTTTCCCTTTCCATGCATCCTCTCATCCGGAAAGTCCACTTCCACTTCCCTTCATTTCTTTATAAGAAAAAGGGTGGTAAGGGTAAAAGAGGACTAAATTACGTCTCCGGGACGCACACTCATCAGACGAAACGCGGAATTGCTTCTACTTCACGCCTGTCTTCTGTGTGGTCGTGTTATTTCACCGGGCGAGCCCGGCCAATTCTTACGATGTTTTAGCGGGCTCTACCACTGTTTAATGTAGTTGAAGCATTTGTATAAATATTAAAAAACAAACTCGATACGTAATGCCTTAAAGCGATGCGCGTAATGTATATTTAGAGCATTGGTTACATCTGATTAATCAAAATATTATAAGAGAACTGGTTTGCACTGATCTTTTGAAAGGTGTTACGTATAATCCGATAAACAGTATCGAACTGTTCCTTTTACCAACGTAACTTCTCTTACGAAACAAAGAATTAACATTCGTCTAGTATATCAAATTATAAATTATTTTAAAAACTTCGCAAATATACTGTAATATTGGACGAAATTATATCGGTAAATTAATTCGAGAAAGTTTATACAATTATCATTCTTATTAAATTCTTAATAAATTGAAGTTAAAGAACTACTTTCTAATCAAAAATTTTGATTATTTACAATCAATGGTTTTTTTTACCTAAATTTGTCGTAAAGCTGTAAGCTTAACCTTAAAATAACTAAAAGGTAGTTTAAACTGATATATAAACACGGCTAAACACTCACGTATATACGTCCGGTGGCGGCACCGACTAGTTTCGAGCCCATCGGGGGCCCTTCATCAGGATGAGTCATGACTTCATCAGATGAGAGTGTTTAGCCGTGTTTATATATCAGTTTAGTATAATGTCTCACGAAAGTTTGAATAATTGAAAGGTAGTTTTTTTAAGGGTAGACGAGTTTACTTTTATAGTATAATATGAGAATAATTTTCACATACATTGTATACCGGATGTACTGAAAAGTTTTGTTAAATGAAAAAAGTGATATACAAATTGAAAATACTATATAATTACAAGCTTTTATCACAGATCTAAACTATGTTATGGTTCTGACATTTTTTTTCTATTTTATCCGAATTTTTAATTAAGTTAAGTACCTTTTGGTTGATTACAAAAAAAATGTGATAAACTGAAATTTATTAAGAAGGCTACGTTTTAGTCTAGAGGTAAATATAAATATAAAAAAATATGTTGTGACAGTATTATTGAATCGATAACCGTTATCAGACGTAAACTTCACGATAAATAAATGATTATAATTTCAAGGTACAATTTATAATTAACAATGAAAATGTTTCTGTTAATTAAGAAATAGGTATTTAACACGAAGTGAGTCATTTTTTACAAATGACAATGACACAAAAAATGTGTTCATATATCATACTTCATGCTAATTAAAACAAAAATCGAATGTTGGATCGATGGATGTTTGTTTTAAGGTATCTCCAGAACGGCTGAACGGAGCTCGATGAAATTTGGCATACATATACATAGTCTAAAAGAACACATACTCATATTTTTTTTCATTCCGCGCGGACGGAGTCTTAGGCGACGTTGATGTTCCATAAAAATGTTTCGAAATGAAAACCAAAGGGTATTAACTCTTTGCTTACCTACAACATTTAGTTAGCCCACCAAAGAGTATCTACTGCGCTAAAATTCGTAAATTCCTTAAGTATAATCTTTACATTGAACATGAAATTAAAGCACATTATTTTATCCAGTGCCAGTAATTAAAAAACTATGAGGTACGGAACCCTAAAAAGAACAATATGTAACAAAATGTACTTTGAAGGCTAAATAATTCCTTAGCACAGAGTATCGTACTATAAAGTCATATGATACCTCCTTGCAATTCACGGATACGTTAATGCGATCACAACAAGGTGAAATTACGAATTGGTTATAAGTGAAAAGAATAAGAAAATATCGATACGTTGTACATTGTAAACACGGCACATTAAGGCCGGTGAGTTTGCGGAGGAATGTAGGCGAGAACAAAGAGATACTCAGTATCGGAAACAGTTAGCCCCACTTTTGTGGCTGGTCAAGTCGATCGCAAGGCGCGCAAAATAAGCTTTTATTAACCAAATTAATGAGCCATGCGCTTCGGAAAGAGAAAACGTCAACAGACAATATGAAACTAAATAATGCACTTTGGGGGTTCTAAATAATATCTTATTAATATTATGAATGTTTAGATGGATGGATGGATGTTTTTTGAAGGTATCTCCGGAACGGCTCAACGGATTTTGATAAAATTTAGCACACATGTAGAACACATAGACTACTTATTAAGTTTGTTTTTAAATCCGCGCGGACAGATTCGCGGCCAACAGCTAGTTATGAACAAATAACACATCAATTATCGCTATTAGCATCAGAGATGTTGATATTAAGAATCTATGTTGTTATAAATATCATTATAAAATCTTTCACCAAAGATATTACACAATAGTTGTATTTGAAAACAAAAGTTTGAAGAAAGAAAAAAAATTCAATTCTTTCAAACGATTGATAACAAACTGACACAATAGAAGAATTCTTCTTAGCTTACAATTAATTTGTTTGAATCATGTATGCTTTTAAATATAACTCATGAGTTGGTTTTGTTTTGGGCATATGTAAGTACACTGCAGTACTGGTCGTGTCCCCGATTTGTCGATACGTCGATCATATTAAGTCGTTTCGTCGTACAAGGCGAATACGACCGAATTCCGAACATATGACGTGTATATTTCGATTCAAGTATCTTTAAAATATTGTCATTGGTACTGTATATAATTGTTTTATGATAAATAAGCTACCTTAACCACAATAAGCAAAGAACAGCATCATAAGTGGAGCAAGGAATTTAACCAGAAACGTCCTTAGGAGCTTGATATACAGAGTTTGAATGATCGGTTCAGTTAACATAACCTCAACTCAAATTTCAAATGTAATGATACGCGAGAGCTGAACAAATTCTTAGCCCTTATATCGAGAGATAAAATTATATTGTTCATACATTTATTGGGCTTACCTACTTTTAAAAAAGTATTAATAATTGCGTTACTGACAAACGAATACTTAAATTTTTTTTTAAAGCAAACAAAACAATCAATTCCTAATTCGGATGTAAAATTATCATTGGTTATTTAGTAGTTGGAAATCCAATTAACCTTGAATTATTGTCTAAAAATTGTCTTAACTGTGTCCACTCCGCTACTACAAGGTCTTGATAGTTTAATATATTAATCTTTCTTTCAGTTATCTCTTGAATTTAAATGCAGTAATATTAACCGATTAGTCATGAGATGAATGTTGCAATTAAAAAATATCTTGTAACCATTTTACCGGTAGAAGACTTCCTGCTTTTAGTAAAGACATAAATTAATCTTGTCGTAAGAGCAGTACTTACTATTAAGTATGCATTAAAATGAACAGTTACAGTTTACTGGACTTCGATTATGAATGCTAAATAACATAGTTATTCTAAATCCTATTTCTATATCACTATTTCTTCTCTTTTCGTTCAATGTTTGAAATACATATCATTTTGTTGGATGGTATTCAAAACCTGTATTACAAATTCAAATATTCACGCAACTTCCAATGTGGAATTAACTTGTAACGAACAGTATTTCCTAATAGATAAACTCAAGGGCTTAAAAAATATAGACCGGCAGCCATCTTGAATATGGCACGTGGTATATTCTAGATAAGTAACCAAAATAAAAATATGATTAATAAACTATTCAGATGCTCCTTGCACCCTATCTGATATTTCCGAAGATTCGACAAAGACGATACAATTACAATAAATATAGCACATATAGAACTTAAGAAAGAGATTTTGGCCGTTAATTTATTGAACAAAGCTCTAAATTTCACAGACGTAATGCTTAACAAGAGTTCATAGTTTAGTACCTTTAGAAAAGAATACGTAAAATGGAGAGTGACTTACCCTGTAGACTGGGCGCTGACGCAGGCGCGGCTGGCGTCTGTTGGTGTGGCGTAGGTGCTGGTCTTCGCCTTCTGGGCAAATGCAAGCCGGGTGCGGAGGCCGCTCGCGTCGCGCTGCGGAACCCGGGCGCCCGGTACCTCGCTGATTTCACCGGCCCCGCCAGTACTGTGTTTGTGCCCGTGATGGAAGGTAATCGCGGCAGTGAACCAGCACGCTCTTCTTCTTCAGACTGTATACAAGTTATATGGTTATTAAGAAAATCGGATAGTTAAATTTATTTACTAAAATATAATAGTGTGTTTGATAGCAATGAACATAAAAAGGTCAAGAGTGTCAAATATAGCCTTAAAGAATTTAAAAAAAAAATGGTAATTGGTAGAAATTTTATACCAACGAATCTTGCCTAATTAATACAATGAACTAATTTTATTTTACAGTCTTATGTTGTTGATTTGTTGCAAAATTTTAATTCAGACATGATTGTGTGTCTGAACTTTATATTACATAAAATATGACATTGACTGATAATATTTTGATCAAACACTTATGTGTGAAGTTGTAAGGTGAAATAAACATTAGGTAACACATTACATTTACAGTGTACTCACTATTTGAATGCGTACTGTCTGCGATGTTATCGCTTATTGTAGTTTTACGATATATTGTTTATGATTGTGAGATGTGTCTGTCATCGCTCATTACTTACTTGACGATACATAGGTACATACAGGAATCAATACTGAACTTGATTGAAAATAAATATTATTTAACATTTAAGTATTTATTGTACACACCTCAGCGTCGGGGGCAGAAGCCCGCCGTCTGCCGCGCCACAGCCTGTCCTCGCTACCCGCAATGGCACCACAACTTCTAGAATGTGACTTCTGTGCGGCCAAGTCCGCCCCGGCTGGTGATCTCCGCGACTCACAACTAGGCCCACCCAACGTGCCTCGCGAATCAGCGGCCAACAAGGCAGATTCGAAACTACCCCGCCATGAAAACCTTTCGCAGTCGCTAGCCACGCTTCCTCTGCTCGCTGTCGCCTCTAGAATATCGTGAGATCGACTCCTCGCCAACGCACCCGGTTCTGACGCACTGTCGTCATCCGTACTGGGGGACGCGCCGCCCGACACTTCATGCATCAATGCAACCAGCCGCCCGCCTATATGTCTCATTACTTTCCCGAATAAGGGTGGGGACCCCTCCCCTGCACGTCCTAATGTAGCCGCCAACTTCTGGTACGCCCCAACCGCGTCACGCTCCAGCGAACCAGCGTCGTTACCCCGGTCGAACTCGTCGATTATTTCCCGACAGCTGTCCGATATTTGTTTTCTTAATGCTGACCTGTTAGCCGACGTGCCCTCTAGGTCGGACCCCGCATAGTCGGACGAGTCGTAGGAATCGCTCCAGGTATCTTCACTCGATAAGTATTCAACTATTTCGCGAACCTCTTCGTCGCGAATACCGGGCACCGTTTTCATTAATCTAGTCAACTCAGTTTCAAAATATAAAAGTTGCGGTGGTTTCGGTGGTCTCGAGCTTTCCGAATTCGTCGAGGCAGGGGTAGACGTCCTAACGTTTCCTGAATTTATCATTTGTTTAAAGAACTGTCTCATCTTTGTCATCATAAGATTGGTTTCTTCGTCGGATGACCAATTGTTAAAGCTATCTTTACGCGTCAAGGGACTCGGCGGCGGACGGGAGGACGGTGGGCGTTCGACACGTTCGTCTAAATCAGGTCTCATCTCTTCGACGATTTCTTCCAACTCTGTTTTAGGCTCATGAGATCGGGTAAAGTCAGCGCTCGAATCGCCGTTTCTGAGAAGATCGTCGCAGCTACCCACGAAACCACTATCTCTACTAGTTTGTTTTTTAGATTCAGATAATTCAGATCCGAGCGGTGGGAATTCGGGTCGAGGCGTGGACCTGCCGTCCTCGCCCTCCGAAACAGACCTTGTGTCATCGCGGGCTTCTTCTGAAAATTCCATCGACTGTCGCCTTTCATCTGCGGGGGACCCTCTTGTTTTTTTGCTTTGCTTCTTTCTTTTTGATTCCCCTGGCATATCTAACCTTTCTAGAGACTCGTGTCTATCTTCCGTTTCCGTGCTGGATCCGTCCGACACTTCCTGCGCATCTTGAGAAGGTTCGTCGCCCGCTAGTAAGTTATCCAAAGAAGAAGAATGAGATCGAGGCGTACCGCGAGCGCGCACTAACCTTTTTCGCCGCTGTTCTGGGCTTTGTTTACCCTCACTATCACTACCAACACTGCCGGACCCGTCCGAATCACGTCTCTCTTGATTGAAGCCCATGAAACCGGATAAGAAGTATTTTTCCAAACGCGACGACACGAGTTCGTCATTGTCGTTACTCCGTTTCGGTTGTTCACTGTCCACAATCGATTCACCACCTTCACTACATACACTAGACGTTTCCGAAACCTGGTCGTCATCTTCGCGAACGTTTCTTCCGTCACCGAGACCAAAGAAAAAATATTTTTCTAGTTCAGTGGCCGATATGGGTCTAGATTTCTTCGTATTATTTTCCGCTTCGCTTTCCTCGCAGCTTTCTTCGACGATTGTGTGTAAAGTGAAGTCTAAAGAACGTCTGCAGTAGGCAAAGTCTTCTCCTCGGGTCGGAAGTGAGGCTTCGTCGCCAGAATCGCTGTCTGAGGTAGTGGTAGCGTCCTCGTCATGGCTGACGTCCTCGACCCACGAGTCATCGTCTGCCAGCCCCTCCTCGAGGCAAACGACAGCCGAGAGAGTGTCCGCGTTGCTAACAACAGTCACTCCGCCCGAAGGCTGCGTAGATTCGTCGTCAGAAACTCGTTCGTTTGTATCGTTTTGCGAGGTTGTTGCGCTGGCGTCGTGTTCCAGTACGTTTTGGGAGTTGGTGTGGTGCACAGTGATGTCCCGCATGAGCCGCGTCGTGTCTGACGTGACTACGGAGACTCGGTCGTGCGTTATCATAACGCGGCTAGTGAAGCGCGCGGACCCGTCCGCACCGGGCGAGCGCGAGCGGCATACTGGTGCGAGTACAGGTGCGCCCGCGCTCCCCTCCGTGACGCCGCGTGCCGGTTGCGCACCGTGTGTTTTCTCCTCCCCTTGCTCCTCCAATAATTCTTTCTTCAATAGTTCACTGAGAGTTCGTTCAATTCCTTTGAACAGGTCTATTTTTTCTACGCCCGCCGATTTTGATTCATCGGGTTTGGGCTCAGGGGACGGCAAAACGACAGGTGGCTCGCTTTGAATTCCACAAGTTTTGTTGTCGCATACTTCGTCTTGTAATTTCACCGTAACTTTTACTTTTATACTATTGTCAGAATTAAAACTATTATCCAACGAATCGCACTCCAAGTTTTCCGATACGGTACTTCTACTTTGATTATTATCGCAGTTCTTGTAATCACAATTATCTATATTAGTGCTGGAGCTGGCATTAAAACTGTTGAATTCTTCACACGTTTCACTACGAAGCATATTGTCACTACAAAACTTTGTAAAATTGGACCGATTTCTGGCGTCGTCACCACTTTCCTCGTCACTGTTATTGCCATAGGGAATCTCGGAATGTTCATTGGAAAAACTTATAGATTCAACTAAAACAATATTACTCGCTTCATTGACCTGCGGTACATTATCGTTTAAGTCTGCTTCTAAGTTATTTGCATTCTGCACGCCTTCCAAGCCGATTATTTCTAAACTATCAGACTTTTTGTCATAAGAATCGTCGCAATCAATTCCGCTACTGTCCGCATTGTCTTCCAAATCCGACGACGAATCAGCGGGATTGACAACAAAGACGCGCGAGAACTGTCCCCCACCGCCCCCTGAATCGTCAGAATCCTCGTCGGACGTAGCAGGCTCCTCAGGTGCGCCGCTCCTGAAGTCGTAACTCAAACGGGCGACACCACCCTCCGAGTCACTGGAGTCGGCGGACTCGTTCGAAGACGGGAAAGCGTTTTCGGCCTCGAGATGGCCCGGCATGGCTTCCTCTGGTTCCGGTGACACAGATAAACGGTCCTCCTCGGCGATCACCTTAATGTCGTCTGACGGTTCGCAATCGATTGTGCGTTCGACCGGCTTATCGTTGTTATCGTTCGCGTTATCTGGTGCGTCGGGGGCTTGTGACGTTTCCGATTGTATGGCTTTATCGGTGCGTTCGACGGTCATCTCGAGTTTGTTGGCGAGCGGCAGCGTGGAAGCGGTGGCGGCGCTGGCGGCGGCGGTGACGGCGACCGCGGCGGCCGTGGTGAGCCGCGCGAGCGCCGCGGCATCGAGAGGCGGGAACCCCGGGTAAGTGCTCCAGTGGGGCGCGGGCGGGGTCTGGCCGGGGAAAGCAAGCAGGGCCGGCCACAGCGCAGCGGGCACGGGCACCGGCACAGGCACAGGAACGGCCACTATGCGCGGCTCGGCACCGCACGAGCAGGTGCGCGGACAGGCCGGCGCCGCGTGCCGCGGTGGCGGCGCGCTTGGAGGCACGGGCACTGGCGCGGCACCGGGCTCGAAGTAGTCCCAATCGCAGTCGTCAGGCGCGGGGGGCGCGGCTGAGGAGGCGGTGGAGCTAGAGTCCTCGGTGTCCTCGCGACACGACGAATCCGAGCTGAGGAACACGAGGCGGTAGTCCTCGGGCCGCATGCGACCGGCCTCGGGCTCACTCGCCTCGCCCGCCTCACTCTGGACGCCCCAATCTGTAAAACAATATTGATTAAATACTATCTTGTGTTGTCATTTATTTGTGTTAATTTAAGTATGTTTTTCTAAACATATTATCTAAGCACAATTACTAATTTTGCCAACCAATCAATAATCCAGAAACCCAGTGATTTTCTTTTCATGTCATATAATGTTATAACTTTCTATCGAGAAGATTTAAACAGTTACTTACAGTTTCAAATAATTTTTTATTAAGGCTTTAAACTGAACCCATAAAATTATTTGCCAATCTTATTGAATAAAATAAATATTAAAAATTAAAAGTAATAAAGAGCGCCTACGAATTCGAACTGAGCAATGTTTGCAAGTTAAAGAATGTTCAAATGGTTCCTTTTTGAGTAGGCGTTCGTATGTCATAACTTGTTATTACGAAGTACATACATATTTACCACGAGTTCTCACTGATGGACAAATTAATAAGTTTGCCAGCAATGGAAACTCAGTAGTACTCACTTACGGTAAGTCAATAAAATCTAATTAGCATGATAATATATTGTAACTGAGGGTCTATTATGAATGTTTGCGTAATGGTTGCGAAAACAGATTCTTAATGTCATTGAAAACAAATGTATGAGATTTGTTGATGAATTTTAAACTCGCTGCACTACTGCGCTTGATTTTACGAAAACTTTGTGACATATTTTGATTATAGGCAGAGTAAACATAATAACAGTTTTTTATAACATCATGTGATTGTCGAAAGACTAATTTATTATTCTATAACAGTTTTCAGTTGCATAATGTACGACAGGTTCTGAGTATCAAGATGGTAGTTCTTTGTTCAACAAGATTGTACGCACGAGATATGTACGAATTGGTCAAACTCATGTTTTACGTTAATCAATGTTTTACAAAATAACTTAATAAAAATGAACAGTTAATAGCGCTTATCTTTTAAAAACATCACATAAAATACGATAAATAAATGTTAAAATACAAAAGTGTTAGTATTAATATGTTATTCGTGAGTTATGTTTTAATTATTGTAATTGGTCAAGTAGTTCCGCGCGAGAGTCGCGGAATGCCATGGCTAAAATGGTAGTGGACGCATCTGATGAGTAGAAAGCACCACGGATGGGTGACCGCGCGGCGTGACTTGAAAGCGATTCACCACACGAATGCTATCGATAAAATGTACTAAACGCATTAAAAATATAGTTTTAGAAATCAAAACAAATTAAATACATAACTTTATTATTATCAATATTATAAAAAGTGATTTTGTTTGACTGTCAGAGATTTATACAAAAAAAGCTAGTTTTCCCCACATTTTAGTTTTGTCTTCTTAATACAATAACATTAATAATTCGTAAAATATCATTAAATTTATATTAAATATTCAACACTGTTTCGCAACAATGAACAATTTGTTAACCACTTTCAAAGAATTAATGCAATTACAGAGATGTTCCGGTACGGATAAATGTACGAAATGATTTTCTCTATCGCTTCCTACGACGAAGATCTCTCTGGTATAATTCAATACCAATAAAGAAATTACATTCAGCCAGGAATAAATTATTAGAAAACAAAACAATAAACATTTAATACTAAACTAAGTGTTAGTTATTAAACTAAAATAGCAATCTTAATCCGCTAGAGATTATTAACTTTAATAATTGCAACAATTATTTTGACAGGAGCTCTTTAAATTTCTTAAGTCGCTTTTTTCTGTTTATTTTGTGTACTTTAGACAAATATTCGAATATTCTGTCTTACTAGTACATAATTGTGCTCATGTTTTTCATCTTTAAGTAATTTAATTCGAATTACAACTGCTACATATGAAACCTTATAATTTTACACTGTAATGTAAGAGGGTTATCTTTTTTTATACAATGTTTCAGAGCACATGTTACTGACAGGTGTCGCGGCATACTTAATGATTAACCCTTAATTCGATGGTGTCCAGTGTGACGAACAACTAATTAAAAAAAACTATTAAACTAGTTTAGAGAAAATTACGTAAGTATGACTAAAAAAACATATTTTTTACTACAAAAAATTTCGTCGAATTAAACGTTAAACACTAAACACATGTTAAATCAATTGTTCATACTAACGTTTAAAGTGGAGTATATTATATATTTTATTTAAAAGGCAGGGCAAAATAATTTTTAAGGTTCTATTCTTGACATGGTTTTTGATATCTGCTTCGAATCATTTGTGGGAATAAACGTGTAAAAAATAATTACAGCTTTTCAAAGTTGGAAAAAAAAATATTTTAAGAAAGTGTTCAATAATTATTTTTTATTATGCTTTTATGTTGCCTAATCTAAAAAGACACCACGATACGAAACCCTAACCATTAGGCTTGATAAAGAAAAACACATAACATTTAATAAGTTTAGATCTATCGAAAATAAGGGATCGTACTTTGAGATAAAAAGACTAAAATTCAAGCCCTCTGCCTTACAAAGCTTTTGATCCGTCTATTAACACCAATACTTAAATTATAAGGTGTATACCAGTTCCGTCATACAAATGGTACAATGTTTTATTGGTAAGAGCTAACATTATTTTAAAATGTTGATAATACTTTTATCGTACTAAATAACAGTTCTATAGTTTTTTGTCTATTTGTGGGTAAATTTTGTCACTTCATCATTGATTATTGATTATTTATTTCACGTTCCTCATTCATGTCTGATCTGATGTTTTTACTTCGTCATAGTTGTGTTTATTAACAAATTTTTTATAACGGCGATAGAATTGTCTTTGAACTGTCACTATTATAATGTCTATGACCAATTTAATGAATACAACTGTTATTTGTCGATTTTTAAAGGATTTAGAATTGGAGCAAATATTTTATGCTATATATTAGCAAAAGCGAGAACTTAGTTGCGCACCTAATATTATATGACTTAACCCAAGAGAGCCAAGTATTCAATCCTTGTTCATATGAATCAAACTTCTAGAATGACATATAAACACGGCTAAACAATCACGTATATTCATCCGGTGGCGGCACCGACTACATCTAGCCCATCGGGGGCCCTTCATCAGGATGAAGGGCCCCCGTTTCGTGAGACATAAAGTAAACGTTACGTTAAGTAAACAGAAAGTTTGAATAATTTAAACTCCTAGTAGTAGGACGTTCTAGGACTTTTAAGCTTTACTAATTATATTAATTTGCTTGTCGTAGTACTTTAGGAGCGATTCCTTTTTCAAACAAGTAAATATGCTTCACCACGTGTTATGAATATAGAATCAGTTTGTCCAGTAGTAACATGGTTACTTTGCTGACTTATGTATAAATATTGAAGACGTCAATAGATTTATAATGGAACGCAGCGTCTTACGTGACTTAAAATTGAAACACAAATACACTAGCAACCATGCTATCTTCACTCAACTTTGTGCGTGATATTTTTAATCTATGACGTGTATTTATTAAAAAAATATCATGAACCCTAGGTATTTAGACATTCCGGTAGCTTTATTTATCTCACCAAGGTAAGGTTCGTTAGACAATAGGTTGACACACAAAATTCCTATTATGTTTATAGTTTAGGTTTATGAAAGTCTACGTAAATAATTATAACAACGCCCCATTGTCTTTCTATAGAAGTATGTTACAATTACGCAAACATAAGCTATTACGTTAGCATGGCCTCCAATTACGTATACGGGCAAAGATATTTAAGTATGTATAGAAATGATCGGACGTCCTTATTCTAATACAAACATAATCGGACAATGAAAGTAAGTTTGGCCAATGTTGGCGCAAACCCAAGGCTTGCTTGCCAAGTTGTTTGGACGTGGGATGTAAGGAGGCTGTCGAGGTCAATCGCTCCATATTTTTGTCTGTCTGTTTACTTAGTTACGAAGCTAATAAAGCGACGTGGGCTGATAAATTACAATCTATACTGGAGACCTACATCTAGTCTTGTTGAAGTTGCATAAGCAATGCCTTTAACTAAATTTTCTTATTCGATGTCACATTATAATTATAAATTGCAAATTTATCTTATTTAATAGGTAAAGTAGCTATTACATAATTTGTTTTTTTTTTATAAGTTTGTAAATTTAATTGAATTTTATTTCTCAACGAAAATCAGTTACCGTGGGATTCCGAGACAAAAATCGCCGTTTAAAACATATTGTTATCTCGGCTTTGTTAAAGATAATGACAGGGATGACGATATGTTATATACAGAGTTTTTGGTCTCACAAACCAACGGTTAGTCTGTTATTACTATTGTTACTTCAACAAATTCTTTTATATACGTAATCTAAGTAGTTGTGTAGATCCTCATTTTTTATCATAATACGTGCTTTATCTGTTAAACGTTAGTTAATCTATGAACACATTTTTACATATTATTTAATTTATTTCTTACATACAAAATGTTCTAAGGAAGTTATAAATATTGTATATTTATACATCCTCTCCAGTATTGTAAAGGAAATTGTACTCTAGTTAAACAGGTTTTCATTGTGGTTGCGCGAGTAAACCTTTCAAATATGGCTACGAAAGTACAAACAACGAGATTTAGTACAAAACTTAGTGTTACAAATATCTGTTAAAAAGGCCCTTTAAAAAACAATAATCTCAGCAAGTATATTACTAATATTATAAATACAAATGTTTGGATGGATTTTTGTTGGAAGACGTAGAACATAGTCTGGAAGAACACATGGGCTACTTATTAAGTTTCTATTTTTAATACCACGCGAATGTAGTCGACAGTTAGTATGCTTTTATGATTATAAATACTAAATTAACCTAACCTAAGTCGTAATACTGAGAATGATATTCGTAATCACTGCTTACCCCTTTGTCTTGTGTGTTTCTTTATTATTACTTAACAGCTATTTTTCAGTAAGTTTTAATTATAATTGCATGTAAATCTTTATCGATAACGGAAAACTTCGCATAAAATTTTTGACGTGAACCTCAACCGCTTTATTTGGGTTGGATATCCAGGTCGTTGGTTTTTATAAGAATTGCGGTATTACTTGATATATATGTTATAAATAACTATATGTACATTTTATTTCGAGTATAATGTTCAACTCAACGATAATTAAGACATTTTAATCATGGCTTAAGGATACAGAAGTTTTCTTAATAATTTCTCCATCCTAAAGTTATACATACTCTTTCTAATTACTTAAGTACGTTAACGTTAGTATAAAAGCACAAAAAGACTTCAACAAAAATTACGACATTACTGTCTGTACTATTTACAATTGTAGGGATGAATTAAAAGTGTACCGTTGATATTCTCTTACGGTGGGTTTCCGAGACCAAAAGCTCCGTTTAAAATATATTTTTATCTCTATTTTGTCAAAGATATTGACAGGGATGACGATACGTTTTATGTAGATGTTTGGTCTCAGAAACCCACGATGAGTGTCTACCATAATGTACAAAATTGTGTATCAAATCACTCAAAAAAGCTTGTCAGCAAGTTTAGTGACTTGAGTTGACACTTGTGAAAACTACAACCACCCCTAAAATATCTTAAAAAAAAGATTGTATATGTTTTATACAAATGTTTTGGAAGTGAAATCCCACGATAACTTAGTTAATAAGCAATCACAATATTACTTCTTTAGCCCTGTAATCCTGTCTAGATTTAGTTTTAAATGAAACATTGTAGCATAAGCCACGAGAACAAAGCAGTTCGCTACATTGTTAAAGGTCCTCGGCAACGTACGTGCTAGAATAACCCGTCTCCGAAGCGGACCGCTCAGGCCCGGTCTTACGTCATCTTAAAACCCATACCGAATTGATTCCGAGAGCCCGAAAGGCCACAGAAGTTTCAATCCGTCCATAATTCAAAAAACGATTATTTTTATCTAAGATAGATTTGACCATGCTTGAAACGAATCGATAATAACTAATGAAGATACTAAAAAACAATACAAAATTTTTTAAAAAGTATAGAAATGTTTTTATTCGATTATGCACGCGAAGGGTTTCCTAGTTTCGACACTGAAAGAATTAAGTTACACTACGCAAGTTAGTAACAGATTACGCCAGAGTATCAGATAACATGATATTTCACTTACTTTTTCAATAATACAAAATCGAAAGGCTTTTGCTTTAAAGGCTTCATCGAACGGCAAGATTGGCTGAAAGTTCTTAAACTAACTTAAAACTTTAACACAGCGATGGATGTTGTTTAACAATAATTGGTATAACGGACACAGAACTGGCACGTTCACTGTAGCACAACGCACAAGTTATTTCACAATAGTATTAAAAAAACACTTTTAATAATGTTTTGAAAATTTAACAAAAAAGTTATAATAGTTTAAAGTTTTTGGTAATCGCGTGGTAGGGCTGCTAGCGAGCGCGGGCGCGGGCTTGAGCGCACAAGCGGATGTGCGCAGGGAACGCCGGCCGCTGCGCTCGCCACGCCGCTAGTGATGTCCTAACATATCGATAACACCCTTACATTGTACATATTATTAACACGAAAATCGGAGATTTTTACTGTAATTCCATCTTACTGAAAAATTTACATTTAATTAGTAAAAACCTGAATTTTGATGTGTCAAAATGCGAATTTTATAAGAATTAGAAAGAGAACGAAAACAATTTGTTTGTTCTTTTCGAACCTAAAAGATTATGACGACTGTTGGTAAAATTTTACCCAAAGATTGTTAGCGGTTTAACTTGAATTAAAAAAAATTAAAACTGTCAGCTCGAGTATAGTCTCAGGTAAAACTTAATATCGATAAGTAGCAAAATTAACGTCTGTATAGTCGACGGGCAGACATTTTCAATGCCTGCGTCAGCATTTGTATTTCTAATCTAATGAGCATTTAAAATATGTGTTATATTACTTTATTGACGATTACAAAACGTGAGAAACGAAGGCCTAGATAATGTGCACGTATAATGAAATTGTTGCTACTGATTGACAAGATATTTCTTGTTATTTTTCAAATTTGCGTAAAATATATAATAGTTTTATGATTTAAATAACATTATATTGATTGATAATAAACATCGATTCACTTGTAAACGCTAATGAGTCTTACAATAAATCATTAATTAAGATTTTACTAACTATTAAAAAAATCATACATAGCTAAAAATAAATAAAACCTAAAAATTATATCGATATGTTTTATACTGACTGCTTGAAACTACAACGTGACTCACTTCGCGTCTTACCGCCAACAACAAATCGATGTACAGTGACAAAAAGTCGTAAGCGCCTCGTGAAGCCTTAACAAAAACGCTTTACCTCAAACGAGGGTCAATGGTACAAAAAAGCGTTCATCATGCGCCTGGCGTTTACGACTTGTGATTTTGAACATTGACCGAACAATGAACTTGCTAAGGCGAACTAGACCAAACACCACACTGAGTTTTGTACATATAACACTAAGCTTCGGTTACGAATGGTTAGGGGTCTGTTGTTAGTGTAGGAGGGTCGCCTACACACACTTAACTGTGCAACATTTAGCCAAGTACCTGCTTGACAACTGTTCGGTTCCACTTGAACTGTTATCTGATGAAAAAATTCGGAGTAAACCTCGTGGTTTATTCCGAAAACGTTTCGTTTCGTACACATTTCGTTATGTTACTTATTGTAGTTTTATATGGGTCTGACACCTTTGATGTTGACTGTAAATCTGCTGTTTGTTTTAACGGTATTTGTACGATTGTTAATCGTTATGTAAAGTACATAATTAGTATTATACATAAAAGTAAATCTTATATTTAAAATAGCTAGGAAACAAGTTAATATAAAAACATTAATCAATTTGTTAGTTAATTAAAGAGAAAAATACTTGTTATTTATGTAATATTCAAAAAAATCTTCCAAATTGTACAGATACCGAAGGTTGAGCACATTATCTTTATTTCCTCCACAAAAACTATGAGAAGTATCCTTATAGCATTATGAAAATATTAAATTATCATGAGCAAAAAATAATTAACTTTTTACAACAGCCATTACAAAAGTTAATAAAAAAATAATTACGACTTGGTACATTTGTATTATTTAGACGTAGTATACTTTTATACCTACACAATTGTTCAAATTGTATTAGTACATATATAACACATGTACATAACAGTTCACCTTATATTGATAACATAAGGTGACAAATGAATAAGCCGAAATGGCGAAGCGGCCACTGGCCATAGACGTCTAAAATTACAGATGCGTTGCCAATTGCGTTTTATCTAAATTTAATTTTTTATTTTGGTAGTGAGAATGCACGGTATGTATAATCTTGTCTAATTATTGTGAATACCTAAATTAATCACATTCATATTAATATTTCTCATAATGCACCTTAATTACAAAGAATCGAGAGTCGTGCGTCATTACATTTCAAGAGAAAAAGACATCAACGAGTGATCGCGATATCACCACCATTCAGTCCGGTCCAATGAATACGTTTTTTGCATCGGATGTTAATGAGAAACAAAAAATAAATGTCTAATACAAATTAACTTAATAATAAGATTGCTTTATTTAATATTGTGGTAGTTTTTTATTTGGTATATATTGTTATCTTTGTTTTGACGAAGATAATGACAGGGATGATGATAACATTTTTTATACTGAGATTTTGGTCTCAGAAATCCACGGTTCTATCTATGTGTAAATAATAATGAGAATTTGCAATTGTTTTACTGCCATGGTCCAAAGGCGTTGATCATTTTACGTATATATACGATCATAGCGATTCCGTTTATTTGCCCCCACAGTTTATAAACCTTGTGTTACAGCCACTCGTTATTTTCAAGCCACGCGTGGTTGCACAGGATGTGACTTCCTCTGTGATATACCCGTGGGTAACGACATATAAACCATGTTATTTAAAACTGAAATCTATGCAATGAACATAAGGTATACATTTGATTGATTGTGTATAAATGGATTGGCATTTAAAAGGCGTTTAACAGGTCTTATTTTGTAGTACAAGTAAAGTAAGCAGTGCTAATTGTTAAAGCAGCTTATATCTTTATATATAATCTTATTACTTTGGTCTAAATATTAAAGTATAATATTTAATCTATTTTTTTAATATTCCTATATACTTAGAGTATATAATAATGGACTTCGAACAAAATTTAATATACCATTGGGGTTTAATATTACTAATGCTGTGGAAGTGAAATAAAACACGTTGAAGATACCTTTAAAATACATTTAGTTAAATTGGTGTATATAGTAATTTAATCTCGTGTCAAAATATTTACGGGCCTTTAGTAAAGATATTAATTATGTTTTAGGTACTGATTAAAAATACAATTAATAAAGGTAATTATAACAAGATTTACGCCCTCTATATGCGGAGAACCGCAACTCAACAAAACACAAGCGTCTGTATTAAAGTCATGTTACTTAGTTCATATGACAGATGGCGCTACGGATTATTAAAAGAGGATTATAATTAAGATATAAGATTATATATATATTAAAAAAATAAAATATGTTTAAAATAATAATAAGTTAGAACTAATAAAAAAGCATGATTTAAATTTTAAGGTACTTCTTAATTTTAATAACAAGTTTCTCCTTATGCCTTTACAATAAAGTAATTCAAAGTCAAACTTCTTATCTAAATAAATAAAAACTGTGACACTATGGTGCGGTTTCCGGTTTATGAGGTAACAGTGAGGTTAACGGTAAAGCCCTGACACTGCGGCGAGTTCTTTGAATCGGTACATACTTATACATCTACTGGCATTTCCGACTCGATCTTAGATCCTATTTCCACTAAGATAAGCCGCAGTTTAATGTTTTCATAGCATTTTTTTTAATAAATAAATATTTAACTTAATTCATTAATAGAAAGAGAATTAATTTTTTTACGATTTCTGAATGATTCTATTAAATTGTAATCTGCTAATAGTTTTTTACACGGGAATGACCTAATTTGAAGCAATTAAAAAAAGATAACTAAATAAATCGTAATAAGTTGATTACCTACTAGGTATAGCCGTTCTAACTAAAATGCATTAAGAAAAGGTCATTTGACATTAATTTTAGATTCATATCTTTTTGTCGTGTCTCAATATTTTGCGCATTAATGTGGTTTACGTATTAGTGTCGTATTATAGATTGCTACAAGATCCTAACATGATGGGTTTTAAGTATAGGATTTTTATCGTGATATAGCGTAGTAATTATTACACTAATGGGCATAGAGCCACTGAGTAAAGTCTTAAGAATTAAAATGTTTCAAAGTGAACAGCTATGATCACATATGAGGAACGAAGACTGTAGCTGGTTAATGTTTGAACGCAATGTCTGTTTACACGAGTGCAGCTATCGCGGGGCCATGTGCGGTACTGTTTGCTAACATTACGCGGAAGTGATAATGTCAGACAAGAACGTACGATGCCATTTTTGAAGTGCTTATGTCTGCTGTTACATTACTTTAGTCAATACCGTTACTTCTTCCAATACTCCTAGTTAATTTAATATTTGCTGTCGCTAGTGAATCTGTCTGCAAGGAATAAACAAAACATAATGAGTAGCCTATGTGTTCTTTAAGAGTATGTTGTACATCCATGCCAAATGACATCGTTGAGTCGGTTTGGAGAGACCTTTGGGATTCGCATTTATTATATTAGTAAGATTAACTGCGTAAACTATGTAAATGTCAAAGAATCTACTATGAATAACTTTTTTCGGCATTAATAAAATCTGTAAGATACTTTTAGATATATTCACCATCATCCAAACAGATAGATGTGCCAATTATAATGTTGTATATACAAAATATTTCGTAATACTACATTAAATTAAATTTTATGCATTTTATTAAAAAGACTTCGTAAATTTGTTATATAGAATGTATTTTTATATTCTGTAACCTTCAAGTAGCAAGTGAACACAACAATTTCAAAATATTACCTCGCACATACTCGAATCATAAACACTCGTATATTACAAATATTAATTGGATCAGTACGCAGAACCTACTTCCGTTTAATCATGGTTATTCTTTTATTTTCGTAAATAGGGCTGGACGAATAATTTGTGTTTAGAATTGTTCCGAATTGAATATTCATGTTCGATTTCCAACTCGAATCGATAATTGAATACTAGCGAAATTCGAATCGATTACTAATATATATATTCAAACCGGTCAATTCCCAGAAACATTTAAAGAATCAATGATAGTCCCAATTCATAAATCAGGGGATAAGCTAAGTCCGTCCAATTATCGGCCAATTTCTTTACTGTGTACACTATCAAAAATAATCGAGAAGGTTGTAAATAGAAGACTTATATCGTACATGGAGAAACACAACTTCCTAGCAAATAATCAATTTGGGTTTAGGACAAGTCGATCAACGAATGATGCCGTACTCCAAATTACTCGGAAAATTACAGACCATTTAGAAAATGGAGAAAAATGTATAGGAGTCTTTCTTGACCTACAGAAAGCTTTTGACACTGTTTCTGTGAAGGTCCTCCTAACAAAGTTAGAAAACTATGGAATAAGAGGAACAGTCTTGTCATGGTTCAGTGACTATCTGACAAACAGAAAACAGAAAGTAAGAGTTGGATCTGTGACCAGTGACTTCGCTAGTGCTTCTTATGGTATCCCGCAAGGCAGTACGCTTGGGCCTACTCTGTTCCTAATTTATATAAATGATTTATGTAAAATGAGCCTTCAAAAAGCAGACTTACTAATGTTTGCAGATGACACCGTCATTCTGTTCCACGAAAATTCATGGGAAACACTAAAAGATGCTGCAGAAAAGGGCCTGGCTACTGTTACAAGGTGGCTAGAAAATAACTTACTCACTCTCAACATCACCAAAACTAAATACGTCTCGTTTTATAAAACATCGCGATCTAAACCGCCAAATAATTTTTCTATAACAATACACGAAGCCCCTTGTAACAGGCAGCCATCACATAGGCAGAATTGTATATGCTCAATAATTGAACGCACGAATACATTCAAGTATCTTGGTGTCACGCTTGATGAAAATCTCAACTGGAAACACCATGTAAATACAGTGGCTAAGCGGATCAGAAAACTTATTTTCATATTTAGAAAACTACGAGCGGTTGCTGATTATGTCCTACTAACTAAAACATACAAAGCTCTCTGTGAGTGTTTAATTAACTACTGCATATGTTCTTGGGGTGGTGCTTCCAAAACTTGTATCTTAGAAGCAGAACGTGCCCAACGTGCTCTCTTAAAAGTGATGTTTAGGTTGCCTTTCAAACATCCCACCGACGAACTTTATAACAAACATAATATTTTGAGTATTCGTAAAACTTTCATATTTGAATGCGTCAAGGCCCTTCATAAAAATAAAGATAGTAATACAACTACAAATAGTAAGAGAATTCATAGATTTAATTTACCTACTGTTAAAAGTACATTTGCCACAAAACATTTTAAATTCCTTGCACCCTACTTATATAATATTTTAGATAAAAAGTCCAATATAAAAAACCTGAAAGCGTATAATTTAAGAAAAATTACAAAGGAATGGCTGATGGAGTTAGATTATAACACATGTGAAAATTTATTTCAACGTAATAACTAAGTCATCACATCCATATGCACTTATAATTATACACACACACACACACCCACACACACACACACACACACGCAAACAAACGCACACACACCTACACACACACACACACTATAATTATTAATTCATAAATTAGTTGTTTTTCTACACAAACAATTATTAAATTTATATATATGGGAAGTCCTTTTCTCCTTAAGTACAGGTCTTCCTAGTTAAGGAGTCAAGGCAACATTGAATTTGAATTTCTTGTGTATAACAATAAAGATTTTTTCATTTTTTTTCATTCGAATGTTGATATAAAACTTTTTATTTAGCTAATCTATTACATATTATTATGACTACTGCAATTTGTATTTGTTTTTTTCTATTACAGTTGAATGATCTCATTGTGTACTCGAACTTTATTGCTAATATTGTCACGTTAGCGCTACGTCTTATAAGGTAAGACTTGGGTCATGTATTTTGATTTTTATCTAACAGTGACAATGTTAAATAGTCGCCATATAAAATAGCGGTAAAATATTTTTTTAAAACAAATAAAGTGTTTAAGACTTACCAGGGTTTGCGGGCGTTCGACGTCGCCGTGCCGAGGCTTTCCTCACTGCGATGGATATAAGTGAATCCATCTCACTTCCGGAGTCCCACCGCGGCCTTTGAGGCACCGCTCTTTTTATATCCATCACTCTCACATCATCCTCCGTATCCCTATCACTACTAGTCGGAGGTAAATTCGATTCATCACTCTCCGGTGGGACCTCCACCTTACTTCTACTGAACGCTTCAATATTAACATTGTCTATCTCATCCATGTACGACAACGGATGGGTTAAAGTCCTCTGAATGTTACTTCGTCTATGTCTCTTTACTGACGCTTCGGATAATGATCGGTTGACGTTCGATTTGCTGTCTGACTTCAGGTCCCCACGTGTGCATTTTAAATCTGACGGTGATAATGATTTCTTTCTAGAGTTGCGTCTTTTGATGCTTCGCTTTTGTCGACTTGACTCTCTCGCTGTCTGCATTGTAGCACATTTGTGTTGTCTGGAATAAAAAAAATAGAGATTTTAAATTTTATATTAATCTAAAGAACGTAACAGAAAGATTTAAGTGTTTTAGTCAAACTGGCTGTTGCGAGAAATTCATTATTACCATACTTTCTGAGAATTACATGTTTTTTATTTAATGTAACACAGAGATCGTCTCTAAGCTCGGAGCGTCTTGTAACATAATTATAAAACCTGTTGCTGATACTCCAGGGTTGTCAAAGATTTAAAGTAAGTAACTATATATATAACATAACGGAAAATAAATATAAAAGACAGTTTTAATTCGTGCATATTCTTAAAATATAATTTTTAATAATCTTTACTACTTCAGAATTTAGAAATACTGTAAATTGACTAATATAATTTAATCTTTACAATAACAGAATCGTGCCTTAGAATAAAATCATGATATCAATAAAAAATACCTTTTCAAAGCGAACCGCAACCGCAGACCGAGAAAATTCAATGTTATCTGTACCGCATAGTGTCACTATTTCACCAAACAAACACCTACGTCAACATGTATATCTATGCAAAATTAATAATGTAATCACAAAACGATAACACACACACATGCTTTTTTACCGCGGCGTTAGTTATTTTCAGTCAGTGTAACGTAACGAGTGACGTAATTGTTTAAATTATTTAAAAAAGTTAGAGGTCAAATTGCAACGCCGACGCGTCCGTCCGCAACGGAATCTCGTTCTCTACTGATAATTTAACTGTACAAACGGCAATGCAAGCCTAACTGTTATTAAGGCTTGACAAAACAGGGTTTTCAGTGATATAGGTGTTATTTACTTAGACATTTCTCAAATAATTATAGAGTTTTCAAAAACAACATTCCAAAAACATCTATGCAATGTAGTTAGGACGTAAAGAGCTCTAGTTTATTTTAATTATACGCTATTCCTAGACAATTAAAGTTTCGAGGTCTTTTACCTACATTAATATTTTATTATGGCCACCACAAACATAACAGATAATTATGAATCTAAAATCACCAAGGTGAGACATTATCTATGACGTTTAATGCTTATTTATATTTCTGCAACAAATATAATTATAAACGTTTTATTTCGGTGATTTAAGGCAACTTCATATATTGCAGCGGGAAAACATTTTAAGGAGACTCATGTTCAAAAGCGGCATCAAATACAGTGGAACCTGGATAAGCGGGAGACCAAGACAGCTAGAGCCAATATTGCTAGATGCTTGTCTCCTCCAAGTCTAAGTGTCTTGATAATACAGGTTAGACTATATATTAAAATGAATAACATTCTTTTTCGATAGTTTCTATGACCATACGGTCTTTTTTATTGGTTACTTCTTTTTTTTTAAATCTCGGTCTGCAAAAACATACTTGGCCTAAATTATGAACGTTACAGGATTTTACCTACCTATTATTAATTTTTATTTTTATTCCAGTATCAGTATTACATTTTTTTTTATATTTGGACATAAAGAAGCGCCACGTTTACACTACCAATTAGGTAATTTACTTTGGCAAGTGTATAATGGTTCTCGTTCAGAAGCAATTAATCAGGAATAGCCACTTGACCTGAATTGTACAGTCGTAAACACAAACACTCATGTACATTGGTACTACAAATTCCAAATAAATAGGAAAAAAAGAATTTTAGATATGTTAAAAGATACATATTTTTTCTTCGTTCAAAATGACTCAATTCCTTCAATTCCAGAGAAAATGGATAATTTAAATAAACAATTGAAATTAGGATAAATCTATTATGTTTGTGAAGTTAATTTCTACATATTACTTTTAATACAATTAATAATCTAATTAAACTATTTAATGCATGAATTCAACTATTCCTTAATTAAATATGTAGTTTAAAAGGTCGTATTATATGGGTCATTAAATAATAACCTTGTCATGATTATAATTTTAATAAGAAGTCATTGAGTAATGAAACAGAAGATTATCTATTCTTATGAAGAATGAAGAACTAATGAGTGTCCCTTTAATAAATTAATTTATTCGTACGAGTAAATTAAGAATGACTTAAGAATTCTTTATTTTATATCAAAAAGTATGCAGTAGTATTCATATATCTTTCCTTAATATATTCCATCGGCGTGTAATTTTGGTTTTTTATTATCTTTCTATTCACCAAATCGTAGTTAAAGGAGCTAGTATTGAATATATTGCACACAACATATACTGTTATGTTGTGAGCTAGGGCCTTGCCTACGAGCTCTTCAAACGCGGCTAGGTCACGACTTTCCCATGAGCCGCGACAATGCCATTTTATCAGCAAATCAGTCCTATATATGTCTCTATCATATGTTTAGCTGTCTTTAACACAACATACAATGCTATTGCTAGCGATATGATTTACTTATGTATAACAGTGAGATAGATAAGAGAAAGAATGTAGATCACATTGTGTTGAGGAATTAAGTCCAGCTCCTCAATGACTGGCTACCTGTGTAGATCAGGACCACCCCAATGAGATGCAGGCCTCCCGCAAGATAGACCGTTGACCTGGTCAAGGTTGCGGGAGCGTCCTGGATGCAGGTGGCACAAAACAGGTCATCGTGGCGATCTTTCGGGGAGGCGTATGCCCAGCGTCTCATGGCTGACAGAATGTAGAGATATATCTAAATTGTCTGTAACCTGGAGGGGTAGGCAGAAATCACGGATCCCCATTTGGTGCAGTCCCCACACACCTCTCTCGCTTTTTCTACATTCACACATACAGACACGTCGGATTGGAATATCTCTACTGAAATGTAAAAACAATTATTTAGTCATTTTATAATAGGAACCCAAACTACACGTAAGAAGTTAAAAGGAATTTCAACCTCTTGTCAGAAGGAATTCCTTCCCAAAACTTGTTTCGACATAAAACTTAGTATTGAAATTAATTCCGAGAAAGAAACCACAGAGTTGTGCTAAATATAATTAAAAAAAACTGGTCTTTTTATTGAACTTTTATTAGCTTATTTTTGATATGAATGGATTTAGGCAGTTGTTTTTAGCAGCTGCAGCTCAAATGACAGAAAACAACAACTTTGGGCAACAGGTGCATAAAAAGGTGCCAGAAAGCACAGTCGCCATGGACTATGGCAGGGATCACAAACCTTTGGTACGCAGAGTATTTTTTTAAAGAACCGTTTGTAAGGTCATAGACATGCCATGAAAAAATGTTAACTTTTTGATTACTGGGAATATTCCGTAGCACAGAGATTGCTAGCATTCGCTCCTCTATACTTTTTTCGTAATGCATAATGACAATTTTTGACGTTCCCAAAATATTATGCCTCGTGCTATTAATGGCGTACCATATCATAATAACCATAAGTCCAAGTTGGTTGTTTGGTGGTAAAAATAATTTCGTTTCCATCGACTAATTTAAATCTGTTTGAAATGTAATCTCTTGAATAAAATAGTTAAAACACGTTATCAGTACCGTAGGCAGTTAGAGCTGATTCGTGCCGGCGAGTTTTTATTGCATCTTTTATCAACTCAGCTGTGTACCTAGGCCACTATTGACGGATTTAGGTTGAATTATAAACGAACTGGTTGATTGAATACTGATTTATGAAATAATTTTTATGCTGTTTGACAAAGTAATATTAAATAGGTTAAAAATAATATATGTTAGGTTTTAAATAATACAAAAACACTCAAATATTTTCACTTATTGTTAATAATTTCTACTTAAGGTGTTTTGGAATATGACATCCATTTTTTTTAATAATCAAAGGCATTAACATTATAACGGTAAACGGAGAATATGGAAAAACCTGATGTTAAGAGAACTTAAAGACAAAATAACAGGACTGTTATCAGTCAACTCCTTAGCCAAGAAGTTAATAAGAGAAAGTATCTTACGAGTACTATAGTTTGCATTTAGAATAACAAAAGTTTTAGTATAATAAGAGCGATATAGGTATATAAACCATTTATCCAGCCATTTGCATATTACTGAATAACTATGGCAAATCAACAGGAAATAGAGATTTTTGTAGTTTAACTTCTACTTTATCAACTGAGTTTAAATAATAAAAATCACAAGACTAATTTGTATTCAGTCACGTGTTCTTTTTCCACTGGAGTTATTGCGACTGCTATATAAAATGACACGTCACTATCCGCTTAGTGGAAACAGGCTATAAGTATTATGTTTTTAAAAATAAACGTAATTGAAAAACGCATTTCTGTTTAACCATACTTTTGTGTTGTGTGTTATTATGTTGAGAATAATAAATACAAAGATATAAATCTATATAATGTTTAAGGTAAGGAATTACATTTTAGTTGTAGCCTTCATTTGTTACCTTATATAGCGTTTATGTAACAAAGATTTTTTTTTTTATAAATCTCACAATAAAATAACAAGTAGGTCATGGAAAATACTTTACTTATTATGTCAAAAAATTACAAAGTACTTACATGATGTCACCTATCGTATTTTATCTAATGCTACAATTAAAGGCTTTGTTCCCGCTTTAAGTTTATAGGAAAGATTTCTCTGATAAATATGTGTTATGCATAGCATTTTTTTATCGTTATTCTATTCGGTTTTTATTAGTATGATTACTTAATGAACACACCTAATTTCGTACTTAAGTAATTCTTAAGTTAAGATACAGTTCTCGTGAGAACCGTTAACTTGAGCAACTTGAAGTGGTGTGTCGCAGTTGAGATAAGAGTTAAAAGCGACTAAATTAGTGTGCTTATCTACCACAGATGGGTGTGGGTTGAACGCCTTATTTCAATCAACGGTGCTGTCAAAAGAAATAATTATGTGTAGCTGTCGCCCGCGACTCTGTCCGCGCAGAATTAAAAACATAAATTAATTAGTAGCCTATCTATTCTGCCAGACTATGTTCTACATCTATGTCAAATTTCAGCAAGATATATGCAGCCGTTTTGAAGACCTTTGAACTAATACCCATTCATCCATGTAAACATTCTCTTATATAATATTAGCAAGATAAATACTTCGATTATAATTAGGCCCACCATACACAAGACGAAGTCAATTTTCAAAAATTTAATTGTATTATATATAGATATAGTAATGCATGATTTTTTATAAATACTAGGTTAAGTATTTTTTTAATTGACTGATATTATGCAAAAACATACCAACTGTAAGTCAGTGTGATAAAAATTCTGCATCATAATTGCATAATATTATTGCATTAAAGTTTAATCGGCACAGGTGTGGTTATATTCAAACCGTTGATTATTAAAAGAAAATAGTTTGGATGCACCAAGTACAGGATGTCACAATATTACACAAGCAAATATCAGCTGCCAAACAGGTCATATCTGGGACAGGCGAAGGTACGATCTGGGTCTTGTGACGGCTACCAACATATGTAAAACCAGCTTGTATAGTATTCAAAAATAATTAAATATTTAAGACAGCAAAATGTACATCTTGATCGGATACGATATGTAATTTATTGTGATATGATTGTTTTGTTGTGACTAAGAACTCAATTATAGGAGAAAAACTTGAACATGAAAGTGCGACACGTTGAATTGCAACATCACAATGCAGCGTACATTATTACAACGAGCGCGTTGAAAACAGTGACAATGAAGGCAACTGTGCGAAAGATATACTAGAAATTATATCACAACATATCATTTACTGAAGCCATCACAATTAGAATATCACAACCGTCAAGAAAAAATATTCTGTTATCGGTTCACCACTTTGGGGGTGACCGCGTCCAAAGTACACCACCACTCTATTTTGTGTCAAGTGAGCTTGTCGTCGCTATTGATTGCTGCTATGTTTGCTTTAGACCGCCACGTATTATTTAATCATTAACAAATTTCTTAAAAAAATCGCTAATAACATTTGATACGGTTCTTCAATCGGTCTAAATTTAGATACGCTAACTTTCTTCAAACGTAAAATGACATTGATTCCGGTAGTGAAGTGTGAAGATCGCTGACAATGGATATTGTTTCTCTGCGGTCACTATTTTATTGTGTTTTTTTTATCGCAAATACACTTCCGTCACGCGGCGTTGACTGCATTCGAATAATTCATTAGATACGCTGACAGTTCGCGATTTTCTCATAGGAATAGATTAGAACTAGTTTCTTATGCGTTTACAATTATGCATACGTAGGGAAATTAACAATTATATTGCAAAACACTACCGAGATACTGCAAATTACTGCGGTATAAAGTTTTATCAAATTTTATTTACATCACGGAAATCCTAGCACATCCATCACAAAATGTTTAATGGCACGAATTATATTAATTGAGACGTATTAAAACCTAAGATTGGTAAAACAATACTCATTCTACGTTCCGTATGAATGTACCTATTCTTATTGGCGTGCACAAACTGCACGTGAAATGATCATTAGTACGTAGAGTTTATACATGTGTTTTGTACACGAGCATTGTTTTCCAACACCGTCACCTTGATAATGTGTCGCCTCTCTCCAAATACAATCAAGGTTGGTGGTTCATTAAAACAGTTATTGCCAGGGTATTGTAGGTTCAAATATGTAACGTAGGTGGGTCCTTGTTTAAATAGAAAGATAAACCTACGCGCGTGTCTTATAGGGAAATCACATGTTGATGTATGAAGTCAGTGAACAACTTTTCCCTTCTGTTTGTACGAATTGCTTAATCACTGACGTATAATTGTTGTTAATTATTGAATTAATATGTAATTTCAATATTAACCGACGTTGACTTTAAAATTGACCTGTCAATAGTAATGCGTAAAATCTTTGCCCTTTGATACGTTTAGTCTAATATTACTGTATTTTTTTAAATTATCGATAAACTGTTGTTATCTCTACAAAAAAATAGTTAATACAGTTGGTATTGTTAAATCAGCTGTAAGAAGTTTCAATATTAAACAACAAACCTCTACTAATTGTACCACATCCAAGATTTACATAAAAACCGCAATTGTTTAACTTTATTATAATAATTTCTTTATACTCGTAGTTTTCGTGAAATCACTTACTCCTATTGAAATATAATATTAGCTAATTACAAGATGAAGTCCTTGTAAATGGACAAACAAAAATTACCCGTATCATAAGTCAAGTGCAAAAAAAAACCAGTCTACATTCATGTAAAACACATGAAAGACCAAGCTTCTAAGATTCTAAAGAAACCAGTCTTATTTGTTCCAACTGTCAATCAATGTGTGCAACTGTTTAAATTAAATATGTAATGATTGTGTTTAAAACGATATTCATGTTCTTGGTCATTTATATTTTGAACACGACTTAGGACCAGGTTCCGACCGGTCAGTTACAAAAATGTTAGTGACCTTTACATCGTAAGTATTGTAAATCAGATCAACTTTAGTTATTTAGCGTCGAAGCATGCTAATAAATTAATTGAAAATAACATCTAAATGTAATAAACACAATAGGCCGAATGAATACGAATCGAATGACGGTTCATTCTTCGAAATCTAGTCGTTAATGATGTAGGAGTTAAGATGAACGGAATGGACGTATTTTCTTTACAATTATCAGAACTCTATTAGTTTTATAATTGTATATTTAATGTAAAATTAACAAAGTTTTTGTCTTAGCGTACGATTCTGTCGATGATATTATAAACCTTTCTCTTTTAAATGATCTTATTGCTACATTAGTTTTGAGAAAGTGAGATCGAGTTTTGTCTTTAAAATATATAAAATATTGTTTTGTTTTAACTTTCTAGTATGTAATAAAAATGGTAATCCTTACTAATATTATATATGCGAAAGTAACTCTGTCTGTCCGTCTGTCTGGCTTTCACGCAAAAACTACTGAACCGATTTAAATTAAATTTGGTGATAGTCTAGAAAATGGAGTTGTTGTGTTAGTTGAGGAGTTGAAAGTAGGGGTGAAGTATCGTCATTTTTACAGTTAGAAGCTTGAAACTTATTTTTTAGGCTGGTAATTTGATATAAATAAATATGACATTAATGTTTGTAAAAATTATACTCCCAAGGATGAAACATAACAATAGAGGATGAACATTTGTATGTATATGTATATAAACGGTTAATTTTAATGTTTTGTAAGTTTAATATGTTTTGTTATAATGTTTTATAATTATTATTTTAAGTATAATAATTAAAAATGCTAACCGAAGACAGTATTTCATGCGGACAAAGTCACGGGCACTGTTAGTTATTTCAATATCGAAACGTTAAAATTGTTTTTACTATAATATACTTAAGTCTTCAACACCGAAACTTGCACAAATTCGTAAATCAAATCAAAAGATGTAAATCGTGATTAAAAACAATTATTATTAATGTTGTAACACTAAATATTCTTACAGATATTTATGAATCTGGCATACTATCTAGTTTAGCTTGAACATGGCGAGAGGACATGAAACATCTGATGTTACACAACATGTCTCGATGTTGTTCGTCTGCAGATCAATCGTTATGCAAGCTTGGACCGGTTCAAAGTGCACTCGCACTTTCTCTTTGCACAACACAATTGTTTGATTGTTACGATAATAGGCTTGTAATCTGTTGATCTCACTTTTCGACACGTGAAACGGAAATGTAGTTTTGGTCATTCCGTGTTATTTTACCATGGGTTTCTTAGTCCAAAATCTCCGTTTAAACATATTGCTATCTCTGTGTGGTAAAGGATAATGACAGGGATGACGATATGTTTTATTCAGAGATTGGTGTAAGAAACCCAGTATAGGTATATTAGTTATCTATTAATTTAGCATGTATGAACAGTTTTGTGCAGCAGACATTATTAGTATTCTGAAGTATGTTTATGTTTAGCTAATTTAGGTCTTTTAGGATAACCGCACTGGTGCATCCTCGCATGACTCTTTCAAAATTTAAATTAATTAAGTAGCACTTTATTACTCTATTCCCGGTTTTAAAATAATCTGAACTAAAGATAAACTATCAATAACATAGTATAAATAAACACCAACAAACGTATGATTGCCTTGCCGAGATCACGCTAATTATCGTAATGATACCTAATCACAGAGCTCGGGATGTTTAGCATACATAGTTCTATCCTAAAAAGGCTGACGATAATTTCTTATAGTAACTTTATTGGTTACAAATACAGTATGGCAGGATGATTCACGTTTTTTTATGTATAAATGTAGGCGATAAGAGAAAAGTTTGTTAAATCAAGATTTATAACAAGAAAATAAATTACTACATCGCAATTATACAATAATCTTAATGTAGACGTAGAACAAGGAATTATTTAATGTTCGTAACTACTGCTACTAAATATAATATATATTGCTAGGTTTCTTTCGTCGACCACGATTAATTGAAATGCCATAAGACAGTTTGTACGTATTACTTTACATGGAAAATCTAGTTGTAGACGAGATGCAATAAGGAGTCGGTCGAACTCGTTTCCGTGACCACTTCTGTCGACGGTCACTACACGAGGATTCATCCGCCATCTTTGTTTTTTTATGTCCACTACGACAGAGTGGAAACTATCTCGTATTTGTTTTTGTTGCTAAGGATATTTTACACAAGTTAGGAGCTAGTAAACTGGCTGGCAATAGCCAATACATAAATGTTAGTAATTAAAAGTAAAAAATAAGTTTTAGGACAGTCCTCGATACAATTAAAGATGACGACAAAATTGTATTCGTTGTAAAATAAAAGGATATTTTATTTTTAATTCACATTATTCTGCGGGTAGCGACCACCATATTTGTTCCTTGTTTGTGACCATGAGAACGTGAGAAACTTTTTTATTTGTGTCAAAATAATGTTCTTGACTCGCTGAAACGAGTATTAGATAAAAAAAAAAGTTAACAAGTGTGTTGCAGCTACACTTGTCTCACGATGACTTTACGGAAAAATAACCAGTCTGATTAGAAATAATAAAGTTCATATTCCCATATGAAGTAATGTTTATTCAAAACAAACAACACTATTAGAATGTGAGTCGATTTGTGACTTGAAGAGTAACGGCATTCTTCGTCATCGGTAATATAAATTAAATTTATTGATTAAGATTCGCTAGAAGTGCCACATGACTGGAAAATCCGTTGCCTAAATGTTCACAGAAATGCTATTTTAAATTTTCTTGACATCAGGTAAAGTTTGATATCTATATGATAGTCGTATCATCAACAAACTTCAGCAAATTTTACCATTCAGTAGATAAAATTAGCAACGAAGTGTCAGGCGTGTTATAATATTTAATAGATAAAATATTATTAGAAGGAGATAAGCAATTAAATAACTATGTATTAGCAATGATTAGAAATGATTATATATTCTAATCGATACTAAGTTATCCGTCAAAATTGTGTGCTATCGAAATATCCCATGTGTTCAAAATTAATGAATTTAAAAAATGGCTAACTAGCTGTGGCCCGCGACTCCGCCCGCACGAAATTAAAAAAAAATATAATTAGTAGCTTATGTAATCATCAAGACTATGTTCTATATGTATGCCAAATTTCAGCGAGATCGAGTGCGTTCAGCCGTTCTGGAGATACCTTCAAACAAAAATCCATCCATCTATCTGAACATTCGCATTTATAATATTAGTGAGACATAAATTTAAATGATTTGCTAGTATTGTCAAAATATTTTTCCTCGACACATCTGTCTCCGCTAAGTCTTAAACCTTGTAATTATGGCAGTACTGGAAAAATCTCCTGCTTAAAATTAGGTACATTTTGTACACAAATTAGGTACAATGTGACTTACTAGTACTGCCATTTGTGTTGTTTTTAGGTCAAATAAAGGCGACGCGCATAATATTTGTTATAAACGTCTATTGTACGTGAGGAGCAAGCGAGCTAATCATAAATTCAGGCCGAGAGTATAAAAAATATGTATACAATATTATTTGACAGACCCGTTGTTACATTAATCAATAGTAATTTCTGCAAGAAAACAAATAACTAGGGGCGCACAATATTTCTATTCACAGCAACATAAATCACTTTGAGCTTTAATTTACACACATGTATGTATGCACTTTGGCGAGGATTTTTCCATCTAAAAATCTTTACTTTTCTATATGTAATTTCACATAATGGTAAGTCTCAATAGCTAGATTTAAAAGCCAACTGAAAATTTTGAAATTGACATCAATCTTTTGCAAAAGCTCAACAAACTCTATCAATAGAGACAAATGCAATTCTCTATCTGTCAAATGTTATGACAATTTAAATTATAATGTCAATAGATGGCGGACCGTATTGCTAGATCCCGGTATTAACTTATTTCCTATATGTATCGACCTACCGATTGCATTTCATTAAAATTGTCTCGCACCAAGATATAACCAGTGATTTATTGTGATTACTCCATACAACTCCAGTGAGAAGTTGAAGTTGTTCTCCTTAATCAATTATCTTTGAGGTATTAAACTCGAATAGATAACACTGTAGACGATATACTTACTCTACCTACCCGAGTCAGATTATGGTCAAGCACCCATTTATTGGTAAAAATATTATCTTGATTCGCTTTTGTTTCCGTCCTGTATATTTGATCTGTTACAATTTCCCGGTGGGTATCGGCTTGCGTATTACTGTCGAGCGATAGTAGATTTCCTATACAAGGTATGTCACAATGGGCTCAGCACTGCGAGGGTAGGTGTGCGGTGGGGGGCGACGGGCGGGTGCAACGTCCTGCCTCCGTGCGCTGCCTGCATGCGTAATATACGGCTTGACTATTTGACGAGCATTTCTTATAAGCTTGTAGTAAGTAGAGATTTGAAGAAAGTAGCTTTTTACCATAAATGTAATCAATAATAATTAGGTTTAAAGCTGCAGTATCGCGATGATTTTAACTATTTACTTAATGTTCCATAAAACTGCGAAAGCTTCTTTAAGGCAAATAGAATGAAATCTCATCACTTGAAGTAGTTTAAATAGGTATGTTGTTGGGTACAGGTTTAGTCGTTTAACCTGTGGTGTTCGAACAAGTGCAGACAATGGCACATTAGCCGGAGCTCATTACACTAATTAAACATTGCAACGGTAAGTGTCGGAAACGATGACACGTATATGACAGTGACCGAGTTATGAACCGTACTATAAATTAATCAAAAAAATATCGTGATATCTTGCATATACATAAATTGTTTCTGAGAGTTATATGAATCAATTTATTAACATTTCCAGCAAGGATAATAACCAATAAGTTTAGAGGCAACAATTATTAATACGATACGAAATAATATAATAACAGGAATGTTTTACAGTGGATTTCCACTGCATCTAACTTCCGAAAGAATAAAAGAGATAAAATGTTTTAAAATTAATGTTTCGACAATGATAACCCACAGATACATTGAACATTGATAGACATGACACATAGTTTTTGAGCGTGTGAATAACGGAACACAAGTTACGAGTACTTGTGACGATCATAACAATAACTCGAGGCTGTTCACATTTGCTCATACTGTTAAGGTATGTATTACCTACTGAGTACAGAAAGACATTGCTTTTCTATCACTTTATTGAAATCCTAACACAAGTCTTACTAAAACTACACTAAGCATGTTGAATGTAAAAGAAAAATGCATTTACTTTAATTGAAAAGTTACTAACGATTTACCTTCAACATAAAGTTAGCTTCTACAAATTTTGTTTGGTTGTAAGCTATAAAAATTACTGGAATACTTTTCATGTTAAAGAATTCGCCCGTAGCACACAATCAATTACAATAATGCACGACGTATTATTACTTTATTGTGAAAGTAAATCAAAAATAACGATACAAACGGATTGTTGGTCAATAGGACAAATTAAATTAGTTAAAGTAAAAAAAATAAAATTGAACGAAAGTCACAGACGACACGAATTTAGTCACAACAATAATAACCAATCTCATTTGCTGACTGTAGTATGGTCTTAGATTTTAAATAGCAATATACGTATCACAAGGCATTCCAAACACAGTTTTTTTTTTCAAAATTAAATTAAACTATTGTTCCAAAGACATAATTACTTATACCCTCACAATCAAAACTGTTGGGCTGATAGCTCTTTGATTTGACGTGTTTTAATTATAATCTTACTTACTAATAGCGAAGAGCTACGACCAACATCTCAAGAAGCTCTCCCTAAACAGTTGGATTAAGGGCCCGATACAATAAGCAGTTATCCTAGGAACCGTGCGCATTGAGAAGGTTCCTGTCTCTGCAGCCCTGCACACTGGTTATTTGAGTCATGGGATTCCGCAGTCGGTGGTGCTCTATTTTGAATATAATATATTTTGTATAATTTTTTGTTTTGTACATGACATGTATCATATTGAGAACATGATAAATAAATAAATACATAGATTATAAATACAAAAAATGGGATTAAACTGGATTAAATATTGTAGTCAGTCCAGTTAGTTTAGCCGCAAAGTGAACTAGTAAAGTGAAGCGGATATCCTCCAACTAGTTTTTTTACTTTAAACTCTTTCATATAGTAGTAGTAGAAAAACAAGTTCATAATACTTATCTATACTAATATTATAAAGCGGAAGAGTTTGTTCGTTTAAACGTGCTAATCTCGGGAACTACTGGTCCGATTTGAAAAATTCTTATTTTGTTATTTTATTTTTATTTATAGAGTTTTTGGATAGTCTATTTATAGAGGAAGGATATTTGGGCTATACGCTGCGACCAATATTTTTTTTTAATTACGCGCGGACGGAGTACCGGGCGACAGTTAGTATTAAATACAAATCAAGGTCAATAAATGAACTTGTTACGAACTCTACATAATTATTACGTAAATATTACCTTCCTGTTTATCGTAACTTAGAACTTAAAAAACAGAACAGAAAAATGTCGCAAAAATATTTTATCTAGAAAGCGCTTACAGATTACATAAAGTGCAAAAGTCAATCTTGCATTTTAATATTTAATTTCAATAATTTTTTTAAGTGTCACCACACGAATTACCATTTTCCTCTGGTGAATTAAGTTTTAGTACTTTCCCACACTTCTATAATTAATCTAATACAAGTAACGATAAGTAAGTTTGTTCATATATTTATTTCCAATAGAGATGCGTCATCTGATTACCTCGTGTGAGTCATTGGCAAGGACAAAGCTTCTACCTACTGCCACTGCATCTTTTATGGATGCTACGTTCTTTAACTACATTCAAGAAAACATCGTAGGAGGAACTTACATGAACGAAGTAAATTAATATTTTCTATTACTTCACTCAGTTGCAATTTATCAAACCTGTTTACGTATGTACCGATAACATTTTACCATATTTAGTTAAGTTAAATAAGTTACGACAATCGTAACAGGTAGAGTTACTTATACGATTATCGTGTCATTAAGTCACAAAGAGCTATAAATATTTCTTCATCCTGTGCTGTTATTAATTACCAGATATTTATTTGGTAATAAGTTGAATCACGATGCAACTGCTTATTTTACATATTAATTGCTCGTAGTTTGTTTAATAACAATTTATGAACATTTTTTTGTTATTTCACGCTTAATAATTTCAATAAGCTAATATCATGGTCTATCTAAAATAATAATAACTTTTAATAGTACTAAAAGCGTGTGAAAAATATTCTACTAACCTTGCATTGGGGAAAGTCGTTAAATTTCGGTTTAAAGATGCGTTGCTAGCCTTTTTAAGCCGCGTTTTGTCTGACACGTATGCGTGGCGGAGGCCTAATTTTAGTCCATTTTCCTTGCTACCCTTTTCTTATAATGAAAGAATGGATAGAAGTGGTTTTGATCGAGGAAAAGACGCACAGAAACATGAAATATTCTATTCCTGTGCATACCTCCTCCGTCGATTAAAAGGAGGCAACTCCTCAGCAAATGCCGTTGTCTATGGGCAATTCGCGTCGCTATTTCAGCGAATTCAGTTGCCCGCTGGCTTTTTTGTCACCTTATTATTTAAAAAAAATGTAGTCCAGATGTTTTAATACTATAATTATATGAGAAAATCATCTGCATAACACAAATTGATATGGCTACATAGTTTCTCAGATATTTAGTTAAATCTGGGGCACAGCATAATGATGTGCATTAAAAGTTGTTATTAACGTTGGTTTATGACAAGAAATCATAACATCGCCGAGTTAGTAATACTTGGTTATGAAATATACGACATTTACTGCTGGTTAATCTGACAAATACTATAATTTTCGTTGAAAGAACTCTCAAAATAAATACTTTTAAAGTCCTTGCCGTTTGCCTCATTCATACGATTGAATATAAAGTTTTTATATTTCTTTACAATGCGAGTTGAAGGTACAACTAAAGGCCACATATTTTATGCAAAATATTAAAATATAAAAATGTCTATGATCAAACGAGATAGAGCTAGTAAGCAAACTTAATTAAAAATTTGTTGATTATTATCAAAAAGTTGGAAAAACTATTTCCATTGTAAAATAGAACTGGCTTAAAATATTTAGTATTAAATTGATTTTAAATGAAAAAACAATTTGACATAAAAACTCTCTAATCTCAAGTTTTACATACTAGAGATGCAGATTGCATTTATCTACGAATTATTTTTAATTTCCATCCTACACAATGTTATAACATCTTCAAATAAAGCAACAATGACCTATTGATTCAATGTCTTTGAGATCGATTCAATCTCAGTATGACTATGCTAGGACGTATATTAATTCGTTACACAACGTTTTTAAACATGAAACATCAGATGATGACAATTATTATTCTTATTATTCACTTAAGTTAATAATCTTACAAACATTTCAGTAATACACCATTATATCAGAATTCACTCCCTTTTAACACTGTTCACAATCTATGCATACTTTGTTTGGCCTTTACGTAGCCATCCACTTTCAAACTTATTACTTTCTTGTTTATATGCCATCTCTCAAGGTAACATGTCTATACCACGCTTTTGTTTTTCAATTTATCTATCTTTAACGCAACAGACTTCGTCTAATAATTCCTAATTTTGTCTTAGTTTACGCTCGTTATATCTTATATATAAAATTCTCGTTCACAATTTTCGTTCCCATACTCTTCCGAAACGGCTTGAACGATTCTCATGAAATTTTGTGAGCATATTGAGTAGGTCTGAGAATCGGCCAACATCTATTTTTCATCTCCCTAAATGTTAAGGGTAGTCCACCCCTAAATTTTTATTTTTTATTTGTTAGACAATCACGCAAACGGAGTAGCGGGCGACAGCTAGTAAAACTATAAAATTGATTAGTTGGTATATTCAACGTTATAATTCCAAGCAACCCAAGCAAGGTAATCAAAACTAGAGATAACATATTGTAATTGAAAGTGTTGCAGAAAGCTTGCGGGAGATTTTACGGTTGAGCACGCGTATAATTTTAAAATTTCACTTCTTAATTTACATGAAGTTAATCGATTATAATTTCCACGCTGCCTGTTATTCTTACACGAATATATCTATTTGTTGCAATGTTGTGACTCTATTTGAAAGTTAAAAAATAAGCAATCTACATTTTAATAAAACGCTTTAAAAATTTATAGTATAATTTCCATTAATTATTATTTTGTTTGGTGTAGTATAGGTTTCGATAATTTGTTTTAAAAATTACGATCAACTGACAGTTATTTTTAAACAGCCATGTTTTTTTAGTTCTTATTTTGTCTTAATTAACTGTTCACGTTTCACCGTTTTATTTTTACAAAGTACCTAACTATATTATTAAATTAATTTTTCTTTCGTAAATTGCAATTGTGGAAACAAATAGCAAATCATTCATTTTAACAATGAAGAAATTAAGTTTTAATATAGAAAGGTAGCATAACAATAAGTAAGACACCATTGATTCCATTAATTTCATTTGATTGTTTTTGAAATATCCAACTTAATATCCTTTGCACACAATTGCATTGCAACAAATAATGCTAATAAATGCAATTAGAGAATGGGAATCTCTACACGTTTGAGATATTTAGTTTACCTGAGCACCATTTTCACAAGTCTTATTGGTTGCATCTTTTACCAAAACTGCGGTCCTGCTAACTTCAGCGATAAAACAACTAAGCCTTATCTTGTATCTCACATATTTCTAAGATCCATTAAAATTGACACCACTGAGGTCAGTAGTAACGACGTGTCGTGACATTTTAGTGAGTTTAACATAATGTTTTATTAGTCTCATTGATAAATAAAAGTTATATAAAACAACTCACCAAAAACATAAAAATCCTCTTGAATTTGTAAGAAGCTCAAAGCATAATCACACACTTGATCAAATAAACAAAAGCCGTACCAAAGGTACCGATCGTTTGAAATCAGGTTTCGTTGAAACCGTTATGCACTTTAAACCATAAATACACAAACAAATAAGATGATTTATACAGGGTAATTAATTAATATTGTTTTTATAAATAAAATTGTTCGTTACACACACTGGCGTTCGTTCGATCGTTTTGTGTCGTTCAACCGGACAGACAGGGTACGTTCGACCCGGCGCGACGACTGATCGGCTGTGCTTGTGGGACGGAATAGCTAACCTGTACGTACACGTATGAGCTTGTGTGCGTATAGAAGCCTTCGCTGCGCGTGCGATTATTGAGTGTTGCTAGTAAAATAGCACCTACAGTAATGTAGGTTAAGATTTTTATTCTTTATTGCAAAAAATTAGGACTAGCCTGTCAATACATTTTTCTAAAAATCGAAGTCTATAAAATCCGAAACAAACTTATTAATTTATAAAATAAATCTAGTAAATACCATAGTAGCCTAATATTACTCGGTTAAAAGGTATAGTTTTTTCGGTGTATACAAATCTTTATAAGTTTCCATTTTTTAATATAGATTAAGATGTTATACATGGCAACATATTGCTTACAATTTTAGGTAGGTAAATCCTGTCGGCACCAATCCCGTATCCTAACTTAAGAACACCTTTATTGATATTTTTAGAAGTTTTTTACTGCAACTATTAATTTATTATAGTCTTTTAGTTCTAAGAACTTAGGAGATTAGATCTTTAATTTGTTGTATCTTCTAAATTAAATGCCGCCAAAAACATTTCAATAATCGGAACAAGTCTAGCCGGTTAGGTATGTTACTTAAAATTACTGGACATCGGTCATCGTTCTACAAAACCGTTTTAATGTCACTTGACCATACTGCCTTACGATTTCGATATCTCACCCAAAAATAATTTAATATAAGTAACTTTTAGGAATAATTTAATTAATAAGCGATCAGTATGGTAATATGTATCTAAAGAAGTAATCATCGTTTCAAGCTTATGGACAATTTATATGAAATAAAAACGATCGACAAAATCGAATTAATATTCCACTCCTAGTGGCAAATTCGATTTATTCTCTTTTTATTACTTTTGAGAATACGCCATCTAGGTTCTGTATGGTGAACTTTCTTCATAGAGTAGTTTGTCCTATCAAACCTAGGTGGCCAAATGAAATCATTTTTAGTTTTTCAACAATGACATCTATCGATTTATTCTCTCAACTACCACAACACCAGAAAACCAATGTTGCCTGTTCCTATAACTCACTAAAATTATAAATGCGAGTGTTTTTAGATGAATGAATGGATGTAAAGAAGGATTAAACGGATCTCGATGTTGGGTGTAGATATAGAATAAAGTCTGGATGAACATAGTAGAGCTATTAGTTTTTTTCCGCGCGGATAAGTCGCGGGCAATAGCTAGTATGATTACAAATAATTTGTCTAGTTTTATATTGGCTTAAGTTATGCGCGGAGACAAAATATCATGTTTCTTAAGCTTTTCGCCTATAGCATAAATCCATTCCATTTGCATGATATTTTGTTAACAAAAATATCGAATCGCTTATTGACGTATCAAGTTTTTATTACAACAAAAACAATGTTTTCAGGTATAATAAAAACTTCTAATATTTAAGAGCAAATGATTAAACACGGATGTAATAAAATAACGTATAATTTTTAAGTTCATTTTATTTTCAATAACATAAAAATGTTATGTTTTTTTCCATTTTATACATTTCGAAATGAATTTCAGTGGGTACGAATCTGATCAGTAAAATGTTCACAATAAATTGAAGAGTTTACACTACAGTACAGTTTGGCTTTGCACGAAATCACGGTATGGCTATCGCCATATTTTGAATTTCTTTTTTCACTTATTTCCAAATGCTGTATCTTACATTCGTACGAGCAAAAATCTACAATACTCCACAGCAGTTCATCATAATATTCAACAAAATATATTGTAATAATTTACTCGCTTGGATCGATCATTCCTTTTGATTTTTGTATATCTGCTATTAAATGTTGATATGCTAAAATTTTTTATGATATTTTCCATTTTATGTAAACAAAAATACATCGTTTACCTAAATCAGGTAAAATTGTACAAAAATTATCATTTGGTCTTACAAAAATCGTTACAATGATCGACCCAAAGCAATATTCACTACAATAAATAGAACTAGCTAACTGGAATTGAAGGTCCCTTAAAAGTATGTAATTTTAGATAAAAAGCTGTGATCCACCAATGCTACTTTCTCTCAGCACGCGCGTCTAATCGACGCATCTCATTCAGTAAACTTTCCAATTCGCTTGTACAGTTGACCACGGCTTTTTATAACACTAATTTTATTGTTTCATAATAGTCGACTAACTCTAAAGAGGCGTCCATATTCATAGCATGAAGAAAAATGCGCAAATTCACCAATTCTTACATAAATATTGAAAAGATTTGACAGTTTACATATAAACTCTTAAGTAATTATAAACTGCTTTTAAACTTTTTATCAGTAATTTATCACTGTAAATTTTACAATATCTAAAATGAACAATGGCTCTGTGATTGACAATTTTAACGGGAACTTAATTCCATTTAGAAATTTCCACGATTATCGATAATGTTTTGCACCTTACTAATTTCAATAATACAACAAAATTTGTTTTTTTTTCTGCAAAATCCCCGTAACGCGGTAAGACATCAAATGGAACCAAACATTTGAAAATATGTGAAACAAGTTTTCCAAGTTTCAATGCTCATCGTAATTATAAAATGAATATTAAAAAAAAGTGTTTCATTAAAATAAATTGTATGGTTATAACTTAGATCATTATTATAAGATACATAAATATTATTGCTTGTCAATTTTTACTTAAATAAAAGGCGGCAGAAAAATAAATAAAAGTTTTCTTGTAAGATGAGCATAGATTTTAGATATTTTTAATCTGTGAACAATGGAGATAGTATACATATGTTTCAGCGCGTAAATGTGACAATGACCTAAAGGTCTATGTTACCAGGTCATTAAATTTAAAAAAATAAATGTGACATTTCATAGTTCTTCAAGAATAACTTTTTATGTTGTTTTTAACTTTCAAGTTTAGTTAAATTGTGATTTTTTTATTAATACTTACAGTTGAATTTACTAGTTAATAGAAGCACCATAATTCTATGTTTAACCTATTCAGGTTAAAATTCATCACCGAAGGTAAGATTCATTTTATCTACATTATTTGTTTTAACAAGTTTTTTACTTTAAACTTTCTTGATTCGTCGCTTGTTATTACATTATCTTGTTTATTTCACAAACTAATCGAAATTAAGGTGAAAATGTCATGGCGTTAGTCTAACAAGAGTTAGTAGTAACGGGAGGTAGACTAACATAGTGGCATTGTTTTCTTAGACAATTCTCTTCTACTATAGCGAATGTATTTGAGAAACAATCACATTTACGCTCTGAATCACATGTTTTATTGCATTATGATATTTGTATGTACATGTAAAACCATGTGTAGAATTTTAATTTAGTAATACTACACTAAAACTGGCCGTCATATAAGTATCCGCCATGTTCTCCTAAATATAACTACGTCATATAATATTCTTAACTAATCAATATTTACAAATAATACAGTTCATTTATCTTTATATAGAAATTAAAATATATTTCTATCATTCTTCGATTCACAATAACGCAAAATAATTTAACAGAGTTCATTTTTGCACTCACATTTACAATATAGTTGCGTAACTAATTTGTTAACGCTTTATTTTGTCGATTTGAAACAACACGTTTAGAATATATCACCCAGTAAGCGAGTACAGCAATACTCACCGATCTTATCGTACATTACTTAATTAAAAATGCAGAATATGTGATAACGTCAAGGAATATATTACAATGAACGGCAATTGAACGTTATAGTCCGCTCGCATCAAATAGGAACTATAAGATTCACAATGCCCGCGCGCGCGGCCGCGGCACACTATATGTACAGCCGCGGCCACGCGCCCTACCGCTACCAAACAACTAGCACAAATAAAACTCTCTATTTACAACCGGCTCGGCTGCTCGTCCACCGACGACACCGAAACAATTCTAATCGATAAAAAGTATTACATTGAATCGAAAGACAAGTTGAATTAATATTTATTGTAAATTTTTGTTACACTTTATGCTAGAGTTTAGAATATAGGGAGCTTGAGTGGCGCCACCGTGACGGCGGTGCGAGGAACTATACATGCACAACGCCGCGGTATGGCCGGCGCGGCGCTCGTCTCAATACTTTATCTATACGTAACTATAAATGTACTCCGGCACCGTCGCTGCGACAGGCGGTGCCCCGTCCGCGCCCCCGCGAACGGAAGAGGAACTAAAATCTAGTATCACAATATCGGGCTTCATCGCTCGAACAGTTGCATCGACGCACTACGTGCACAAACGAACGAACACCGGGAACCTTAACGTAACACAACGTCCAAGTCGTTAAATAACTCGCGGATCGAACTGAGAGTTCCACTTAGAAATATCATTAACGAGATCAAAAGATAATTCTAGGTGACTATGACTTTTAGGGTCATTCAGGCTGGACCTCCGCGAGGAGGGTTAAGGCTCACTCGAACAGTGCCAGTAAATCGTCGGATGAAGGCGCGCGCGGGGGGTGGCTGCCGGCCGAGGAGGAGGATGAGGGCGGCGTGGCCAGCAGCTCGCCCAGCGCAGGCGCGTCCAGGTACGACAGCAGCTCCATTGGGTCCACGTTCGTTTCAGGAAGTAACTGGAAACATACATATTCATTTAATCTCCAATATTCAATAAAATTATCTAGTAAATTTCAACATCGTTCTGATCACTGTTGTGCGCATAACAAATTCATTGTTTAAAGACAATATAAAACTTATGCTTGTGAACATGTAGCCAAAGAGCCACAATGGTCTTTTCTTTCCAACTTTGCAAACAAATTTATATTATGGTATGATAAGTTATCTTACGTTCAAGTTGTCGGTGCCCTCGCCATCGATGACTGCCGCGGGGTCAAAGTTGAGGTCTGCGGGTATGTCGACCTCGCTGAGCGGGTGCCCGACTGAGGGCGGGCCGGGCGTGTGGCTGGAGCCGGGCGTGTGCGCCGAACCCGGCGTGTGCGGCGTATGTGGGGTATGCGGCATCTAACGAACGTACGTAAATTTTATAAATGCCATTTTATTTAATAACAATATCTAAATATTATTGTTAAATAGGTGTCTCCTCCGCTGTCGCACTCCGTCTCCAAAATTAAAAAAAAACTTAATAAGTAGCCCATGTATTCTTCCAGTTCCCTTGAGATGTCCTCCAGATACCTACTAATAAACATTCACTCATCCACACATCCTAAACATTATGTGGTAAAATAGATTGTTATGTAATGTTTTAAAAGCTTACCTGTTCATTTAGACTCTTCTCCATAGCATTGAGTGGGTCTAATGAATTGACGCTGTCGTTCAAATGTGACAGCGGTCCATTGCCAGCAAATTCATTACTGCCAGGTCCATTGTTCATGCCGAAGTCATAGTTCTGACTATTGCTTCCACTGGAATTTCTGCTCTGACCGCTTTGATTGTAGGAGGATATCATTGAACCGCTTGCGATTGTGTTCATGTCTGGTGGTAGGTATGGCGATAGTGCGTTCATGTCCCAGTTGTTCATTGTGGGCATGTTCATAGAGCCGGGAGACATGGCTTTGCCACGTTTCCCAACGCTGTTATCATTACTATCATCTTCTTGCTAAAAATATATATATATGATTATAATTTACTGTCTATGGAATTTGTAGTAAATCGTTAAAAGGCTTTTAATTTTTATAAATGAATAAACATAACTCTAAATGAATAATAAGGCTACACTTTCTAGGCAAGTTAAATTTTTTGAAATAAAATTGTTTCTTGCTAGATTTCATAATGAATAATTACCTTAATGCCAGAGTTGGTGAGACTCTTAGCTGCTTTCCAATTAGCTCCATTGTCTATGGTCACTTCGTCTACATCTGAGCCGTTTAGTGTGTTGAGAATACCCCACATGTACTGGTCCACTTCTAATCCTTCTAATTGCGCCGGTTTACTACAAAGGAATTACAAATTTAATAGGTTGTATTAAGGTACAAACATGTTAAAAAATCTTGTGTACAAGTCTAGTTGCTGAACTATTAGTGATTAATAGATAGCTGATACTGTACAGTCAGCCACATAAATATGTAGATATTTACAATAGTTTGTCTTTAGTTTCAAAAATATGTGTAAACATTAGGATGGATGTCATATACAAGTTTCTGGAGGTTTGTATATCTAATAATGTAGCTGACTGTACATATATTCCAATATGTTCTCATTAACATTGCCATAATTATAAATTAGTATTCAACTCACTTGCACACCGGACACCTCCATGACCCCCGTTCACAATTGAGTTGTAAATATGACTCCAAATCGAAGCATTGTATGTGTTTGCATTCATGTCCGCGCGCCGGTAGCGTGATCTTTTTGAAGGTGATTGGACATTTTAGCGATACTTTTAGTGCCGTTTGCTCCACGCTGTCCCTATCGTTGCCCGTGTTGGAACTATTGTTGTTGACCGGTGTCTGGTTGAAGTTCATCTTGATCTTGGCAATGCAGTGGTCAGCTGTTAGCAATCGTTTTCGTAGCAAGCCTTGTAATACGCTGCGGACACTCGGTCGATGGACTAATTGAAGTACGAATAGGTGAGACTGGAAATAGAAAAAGTTTTATTAGTATTTTGAATAGTAAAGTTCAAACAGCTGTTTGAGGTGATTTGAATGTAAGAGTGAACTTGCTATTTGTAACAGCTGAGATGTGTTAAGGTGTATGATAAAGATACAGATACTTACGCAACAACACGCGGAGACGGTGATCTGTATCGTGTTCCTGCCGGGCTGGCACACTTCTTTCAGGTACAAAGGTTTGTGCGAGGTTTTGTTCTCGCCCCGGTCTATGACGAGCGGCGTCGCGTTCACTGACACTTGCACGCTTGCTGGCCAGTTCGTGTTCATCTGCCGGTCCTCATGGTGGAAGCATTTCAGTTGTAACTCGAGGTCCGATCTGTGAATAAGTAACGCATTTGTTAATCTAAAGAATTTTCAACACATTTCCATTGTTTTAAGCATTCATATGTGTACAAACAAAATTACCTCCAAATTAATGTTGAGTGGACAGTAGGTTTTAATTGGAATACATGGTTGCTAACTGCTAAATTATGCTCTAATCTAAATGGTGGTAGAATAATACCATCTCTTACAGGGAATGTTAATCGGAGCTCGTCATCTGAAACAAGAAAATACATTAATTCATATGTTTAAGATAAATTAAGAAATTAATATATAAATCAGATTATAACATTGTCTTACTTTGCATGCCCATCGATGGTTTGAGCTCGTTAAAGTGGGGTTTGACATCAGCATTGGGGCTGATGTAAGGCGGCATACTGCTCGCCGGCGTAAGCGGCGGCGTGGGATTGCCCGGCACTGGGCTGTGCTGGTAGGACATGCTCGTCCGCATTGCCACCTCCTGCGCGAACTGACCCGTGTACTGCCCGCCGTACTGCGCGTTGCTGGCCTGATGCTGCGGAAACTGGTTGGGTACGCCTCCATTGAAGTACTGGCCTTGGTTCGAATAAGGGGGCGTCGACTGTCTCATACTCCCTCTCATGGCAGCGCCGAAGTTACTAGTTGGTCCCAGAGGTTGCTGCGGTGGGTATTGAGATTGGAATCCTGGCCGGCCGCCATACCCGGCGGGATACTGCGGGCCGAAACCCGGCTGACCGCCCATGTATTGAGGCTTCCGCTGCCCCATTAGCATCGTACCCGAAGGGTAAGGCGTGTGTCGCCTTTGGTAGCTCGTGGTCATCTTGCCCGTGCTTGCCATTTGCCCGGGGCCCATCTGCGAGCTCATCATGTTGGCGTGCATGCCCATATTGGCCATGTGCGCCATAGGGTTCATTCCGTTCATGGCGGCGTTGCCCATCTGTCCCATGCCGGTCATGCCATTCATGCCGTTCATACCGTTCATGCCGCCGTTCCCGCCCATGCTCATGCCCGTCATGGCTGGGTTATGAGTGCGCTGCTGACCGTAACCGTTCATCGCACCATACTGGGGATTTCCCATCGTCATGTTGTTTTGCATCTGCAAAGAAAAAATACAGGTTAAAGCTTATTGGCCGGTAGAAAACAACGTCGATAAGATATGATAATTATTTGTTCTGAAACGGATTATCATCTTAAATGGGTATTACTGGAACCTTATAAATCTTGTAAATATTGTGTGTGCAGTATGCGGTGTGTACCTGCGAGAATGGCTGCGAGTCCTGCATCGCGGCCGTGGAGGCGGCGGCGACCATCGCGGCGGTGGCGGCGCTGGCGCTGGCGCCGAACTGCGCGCTCTCGCCGCCGCCGCTCATCGCGCCCGCCCCGCCGTACCACCCATACCCGCTGACAAAAACAAAACACAAATTAAACACTGATTACTCTGTAAGTTCAGCTTGCGAGTAATACACAAATAAACTGTCGCGTTAGAAATTATCTCGTATAAAACACGATTTGTAACTCTCAATCGTTTGTTCGCAGAATTTTCTTCTGCGGTGCGCAGCAGCTCGTATGTCAGCTAATCCTGGATGGAGCCCTAGGTCAGGTCAGTGATGTCTTCTATTTAATTATTTGTAGACGCATATTATGCCGCAAGATTGAAATATCGAAGGTGTTAAATAGATATCAGAGAAATCGGGATAAAGACTGCGAAAATCGTTTATTACTCCATAATGTATTTAAAATTCTTAGAAGTGTTTTAGGTTTTCAGTTTATTTTTTTGTTATGTTTAGTTCACCGAAGCGTCAACAAAAATGTGTTAACGTTATTTTTGAGGTGAGGGATGAAATTCCTTTATTTTTAAATGTTCTATGTTTAATGAACTATTGAAAGCTTAATGGGAAAATATGAACAAACTATATGGTTCTTGGTGTATGTATTTCGTAGATCGCATTCTTAAGTGTGTAGCTAAGCAAAGCGTTAACTAGGTATAACGGTACCTACCTTGAGCAAGCTACACATTATCGAGTGGTTTACCTATACAACTGTATTTTTAATATCGTTAGGTATTAAAATGTGAAATCAGTCCGGCAATTTTATTTGATTCGCGATACGAGCAGTTTCTATTCTATTGCAAGTGGCCTTGCCGAGTCGAACATTTTACATTCCACACGTTAACGCTTCGATTATTAATAAACACGGACTCAATATTCAACCCAAATTCTATTGACGCAAGATCTTTTTTTAATACGTGCACACGGATTTTTATTATTTTGACGAACAATGAGAGTTGTAAAAAATCAATATGGACGTACGTAGTGACGCGCTGTTACCCCTGTGTTTCTCTCGGGATATGTTTCATTTTTTTTTTGTATAGCACCCGGAGTGGGAGAGCGATTCATGTGAACTGCTTTTGGGGCCAATTCCCGAGCCTTCTCGGAGCCCTTCCTAATAATTCCCATTCGACAAATGCCCGACAAACACTCGCACGGGCTACCCATTGTTATACGCGTCTCTACTATTGTAACCGTATTGGGTTTGCAAGTTTACGAGTACAATTTTGAGGAAAGGATTTTAATATTTTCAATATTAAAAGCGTTGTTGCCATACTTTTAAGAATGTAACATTTAACTCAACATTATAAAAAGTAATAATGAACGCTGATAAACGCAATTATTTGACAAAATAAACTGATTAAATGTTTTTATATAATTACTTGCTTTATTGCTTCATTACTATATGTATCAAAATAGATTTGTCTCAATTAAAGATGAATAGTTGTCAAGCATTTGAAGATTCACACTTAAGTATCGTCATAAATAGCTTAACAGATACTTAGTAAAGTCGAAAACCAATAAACACGCGAGTCAACAGCGCTCAAGACGCCTCGTCTTATTCATCTCCGGCGCAGATGATTTACAAGGGTCCTTCCTTAGGTAAACTTCGCCCGACCTGCGCTTCTTTTTATAGTTTTGTCTGAACCTTTTTTCCTTTACCGACTAAAATGTGTAGCCGAACAAAAAAAAACTTGTATTCTGCATCCTGGTGCACTTTTTGTAAAAGTGGTACCACATCCGAATAATCACTTACGGCTCGCTCAAAATATTTTGGGTTCTTGAATGCAGGCGCGGCTCGTTCGTTTGAGACAATTCTCGGAATGTTCCATTTAACAAATTTTATATCTGGACGTTATTGTATACACTTTATCCTATAGGTTAATACTAAATACGAATGCTGTGAAATCAATGAATTTGTAGATAAATTGTGAACATATAAACGGTATAAAAATCAAACATTACCGGTTCTTAGCTCAAATGATCAGGTATCTAAAGAACAACGCACGTTTATCGACATGCGAGTCGGCAAAATAAATTAATATGAATGAGTACGTTGCTATTTCGAGAAGCTGGAAGGTGTTCGGCATAATATCGAAAGATAGACGAGAGAAACGCGTAGGAATTTTGATACATAGGCTGTAGTTAATTTTAGATAGGTGCGCAGGCGCGGCGAGTTGTTAGCTAATTGGCGGCGGAGATACGTTGTTATCGAATGCTCTTTTAAAAAGAAACAAATTAAAAGCGCAACTAATTGGCGAATATCGAGCGTGGGTTAAGTTTTTCACTGTCAAATTACAACCCTTATTGAGCGGCGATGGTATTAACAAACGAGTTTCGGAGTATCGATTCGCAACGTAATACGATGTGCCACGCGCGGAGGAATGCTGACCGCTAAGAAGAATAGCGATGTTAAAACTTTATCATACTTTAAAAGAAATTAAAAATATATAAAAGTAAATTAAAAAAATATTTCTTAATTAGCGTAAACATATTGATTATATTGTGTTAAATAAGGCATTAATTGTAAGTTGTGTATAGATTACTATCGGGTAGCGTGAAGCCGTGACGTGTACCGCCCCAGTGTTTCGTCGACAGTTGGTCACCCCTATTTAAAAGCCACTTCACATTGTGGCCTGTGTTCACATTTGTGTACGATATAAAAGTACATATGACGAGGATCGATATTATTGGAACTTGATTAAAGCAAAGAGTGTCGGTGTTTGGAAGACAAATTATTCTAGTTACTTCATTGTTTTATTACTAAGTACTAAACCATAGTTTGTTGTTGTTTACTTACAATCCTTTTTTATACAGATATTGTAAGTTGACAGCAAGACTATTTGCTTTAAAACTGCTCAATTAGCAAACACATTTTCCATCTATAATCATATAAAGCTCATGCATTGTAGATCGAACTTAAAATCTTCTTATCTTCTTTCACAAAATTCAGATAAATTTCCAAATATGTTACGGAACCTAAATATGCATAAATAAAAATTAAGTTTTGTAGAAGTCGTTGTGGTGATATGAAAAATTAAGTTTTTTAAATTGTTGATTGTTAGTTTTATGTAATATTTATCTCGTCAATTGAGGTTCGAGGTCGGGAGAATGAATCATGCTTCAAGGAGCGAATTCCGGGGGTTTGGTATGGAGGCGAGCGCTTTAGGGTGGATACGACACAATGATCGGGAAGGGTCGGCGAGCCTCGCAAACTTGGGGTAAGTGGGCTGAGTCGCGGCAATATGAAGCTTTATTACGCTTCTCATAATAATTTGTTTCCGTATCAGACAAAACTTTTTCGTGACACTATTTTGTGTAATTTTTCACACTTGATATATGTAATTTGAGACTAAATGCACGTGTTTATATGAAGTTTATAGTATTAGATCGTACATTTAAGTAAATTCGTTCAAGTCTATTGAGCACGTGGTATAATAGTGTCGGTGCATCCGCCCCCGGCCGCAATGCCCGTTGAAAACCGACATATTTTCCCACGACCACTTACAAGCTGCTACAAATCTTATATTATAACATTCTTTTCGTGTGACGTGTACCCTTATCTCTAGACGTAGCGAGGTAAAACAAACGGTCATCGATGCTATTTAACGCGACGTGTATTTAGTTGACTGTTTGTATTAATTGCGGAGCGCGCTACCCTTGAAGTGTGGAGTAGAGGACTTCCTGTGCACCGTTCACACAATCCCGCTTCAACTCCCCGTTTATTATTATTTAGTTATTGGTTTTGAATAAAAGGCGCGCTGCCATCAACAATATGTCGCTCGTAAAGGTGACTACGAAACAAAGCCGCCGAGCGCCACGACTTAGCACCTGCTTATTTTTTTTAGTATAATTTACACTACAAATGTAATAACAATCATGGGCAACGATAACCGATGATAGATTTAAAGTTATCGTAATTACTTTAACATTAAAAATTAAACCGATACCTATTGAAACGATGGTAAAATTTATTTAATGAGTCTTTAACTATTGGATGCGCTAAGTGTTAATAATTTGTTTGTTTGTGTTTATTGTAAGAGCTAAAGTGCAGTCACCGCTTGCATTCCCATCGTACGTTAGTGTGAGTGCGCAGCGCTTGTGTGCGTATAATTTGTTTGTGTGTGTGAGTGCAGAGACGTCAGTGTGCGTGATGGGCGCCGAAAGCGTTTGTGCGTGTGAATGGAGGAACACATTTCATTTCTTTCATTATAATTGCAGTGATGCGCGCGGCCGGCAATGTCACTCGCTCGTGTACTTTACAGTTGCCATATGATTATGAGGGATTTACGTACAGATTGATTTATACGAATGCGTAAGCACATATTTTTCCTCGAGAAAAATACAAATGGCTATGCGGCTATGCTATGGTAAAATGTTATGAGGTAGCAAATAAAGTTTTACTCATAGAGGATATTTGATTTTATTGCCCGTTAACTACGATAAGGTGGGTAGAGGTAAGCGAGGCACGTTTCAGCGTTTTGTTGAAATGTAAACAAACTTGTTCCGGATAAGATAAAAACAGTAAGTGCCTAATAGGTGTGACGTTTCGTTGACAAATAGGTATTCGCGCACGAAAAATAATACAAAATAATTTTAACTATGCTAATTGATTTTATACGAAATTGATCTTTGAAATTTATTTATTAAAATTTTACAAAAACACCTTACGCAAAGACATGAATAAAATCAATATCCGAAAAATGTTAAGTTTGACATATGGTACTTACTTATGCGCGTTGACTCTGTATCCTATGGTCCCTTGCAGGGGGTTGTGTTTGGCCGTGTCGGGAGCGTGTGCTCCCGCGTAACTTATGTTGTTCCCCGCGTACCCAGCCGTATTAGCAGAGTTTGCCGTCCTGTCGCTTCAAGCGCACCCCCTGAAACACCACGTATCCTGTTGTACTCTCTAAATAATCCACTTAAACTGCTTCATGTTTTTCAGTATTTTCATATTGTTTTAAATTTCGACGATTATTCGGTTTATGTAGCAGCTATATTTTTTAAATTAGTTTTTGTTTAAACGGCCGTTGTAAATGTCAAAAATCAATACGTTTATCGTGTCGTAATTTTAAGAATAAAATTCACACTTCGCAAAGGATATTTTAATTTTGAAGTGTTGTTTATAGTCACAAAATATACAAGTAATTTAATTCCACTTTTAATTAAATTTTACGGTGGAATTTACTTATCAGAATTATTTATCATTTACACAAGAAATTAACTCAATCAATTTCTAAAAATTTTAAACACGATTGAGCTAAGTGTTGCTTTTTGAGCAACCGAGATTAATTTTTATTTTATAGTAACGTGTTGTATGTTTTCAACTGTGACTTTTTTAATTACTTTAATATATATTTACTGTTATGTTGATAGAAGAATTTGTAATTAACCGAACTAACAACTGATAACACACCTTAAATTTTTTAGTCTTTTTGTCACTTTATTCCACACAATCCAAAGCAATGATTGCACAGATAATTTATTAATACAATCCACAAATGATCTTCAAAATCCAATTTTTGCACTTTGCAATCCTTTTTTGGTGGGCCACTGCACTTTATTTACGTTGAAAAATTCAAAACGTCACTTAGCACAGTTCATAAAATCTCCAAATCCAATGTATAATATTTGCACCTGTCACTGTGTTCCAACATTTGATAATAAATTTATTATTATCGTTCACTCACGAGTCCGACTTTGTATTTACCGAAACATCATAGACGTGTAGCGCGAGCGCCGACACCGACGTCACTGACATCGAGCAACCACACGGTCGACCGTCAAAGGTAACACTGGCGATGGCGATGGCGAGCCGGCGACGGCGACGGTGAGTGAGAGGTTGCGCGCGGGGCGCCCACCGCGCGGCGTTGCCAGCTCGCGCGATAAAGTGGCGCACCCCCGCCCCGCGCCATGAGCCCCTCGCCCGTGCCGCTCGGCACCGCTCGGGCGCCGTCGGCGTCATACCCCTGCCCTGCCCTACCCGTGCCCCGCCTCGCGCACTCGACGTTTCACGTAACGGTCCTCAATCGAGCGCGCGCTACTCGCTCGTTGCTTGTTCGAGTACGGCAGTCGGATTCGGAGAGCATGGATGTGTCGAAGGGTGAAATCCACATGTTTCCATGAAGATCTATAGATATAAAACGTATTTACTTTCGAGACAGCACAAACAGAATTTCAATAATGAAATTGTTTACCAAAAAATTTTAATTCAAGTTAGATCTAGATTTTATTTTAGGTAGACATTTTATTGTATTTTTTGCGTAAAGAGCGCTCAGGCAGCGGCCGCGGCATTCGGCAGCGTCTGTTGAGTTCGGGCATAATAATTAACAGCGATAAACAATGGGCATGTCGTCCTCCGGTCTCTACCTGCGCATGACGATAGAGGACGAGTGACTCGTTCGTCCGGCGATGTCCTCGCGTCGCCTTTAAACAATCTTTTTGATTTATTTCAATGGCATTTGACACGTCGATAAATATAGGTTAAAATATTACGCAGACGATAATTCTCAAATAATTGTTGATAAAATAATAGTTATTTATGAAATTGAAAAACATCAAAAATATGTCAAATTAGTATTCTGTTCACAAGGGATGACACCGAGTGTCAACAAATGCCTACTTAGATATGTATTTTGTTAGTTGGTCTGTCAGCTGGAAAGCCGGGAAAGCGGCTGCGCGTGCGCAACCGCCTTGTCCGCGTTCCAATGTGTCGCCATCGCCAGCGTCGTCGCTATCGATCCTACACTGTTTTCGAATTTAAAAGTTATTAAACCGAAAAATTACGTTGATACAAACATACAATATATTTGCTTATAACTAAGTGGAAAGCATTATTTACTTTTTGCATTCGTACATATAAATTTCGATAAAATTAGCATTTAAATTTTTATTACAAGAATACAAAACGATGATAATTAAAACGTGTTACGCTCGACTTCCTCCTGCAATGCTGAAAATCTTATCATTACAGATAAAAACAATGACGTTGAATGGTTCGTGATAATGTATTATCCACATAAAGGCACGTAGCACTGTCTCTGCTTACAGGTTTGTAATAATGTTATGCTGGTAGATATAGGAAGGTCTTACGTGATTTAAAGGGCATTGCAACAAAATATGTAAGACAGATAACATGATAAGCCAATTGCGTCTCAGTAAGCAAAGTATACTAAGAAACACGATGTCGACTTAATATTTCCATTTCTTTGTTTCATTATCAATATTATTGTTTTAACTTTCAATGTTACGCTAAGACTTCATCGAGGATGATCACAAGTATCAATTTCTTTTCGTCCTTAAATAGTGCGCTACCGTAATCGTCTGTTAGGCTGATAATTATATAATTCGAACAAAATGTCTTGCTTTCCCTATTTATAATGTTTAATTTATTTGCACTGTTTTCGTAAATAGCAGGAAGCCGTTAGTTCTCTGGCGTCGAACACATCTCGCTGCCAGTCAACAATAGCTCATCATCAAAGCGTTGAAAGCGGAGAATTAAAAAGTCAGTTTTTCCCCGTTGACACTGGCTATAAATCACGGTCGCCGTGTTTATTTTATGAGTCGGCTATTATCGTCAACGCGCCGGTTTTGCAACGCAAGCGCTTTTGATGCGCGGGAGTTGTTAAATATCAACTCATTCAAGTACTGCAAGCTAGATAGTTTTATACCTAAACTAATGAAATTGATTGTTGTAAGTAAATTAAATACTAATAATTTCGGCTAGTGTTTTAGACTCTTCCAAAGAAGTTCATATTTGGTGCACTTCCGACGATCTATGATTTAAAACATAAGTGTAAAAATAATATAGGATGGAATTTACTTATCTACAACAGACATATTATCTTCTTAGTGTAAATATACTGAAGATAAGAATACTATACATCCAAACGTTCTCTTCTCGTAAACACGTGTTTGGAAAAATCTCATTTATGTTAAGACATTTGCAATACAAGGAATAGTGCATTGTGCCCACCTGTTACCATTGATACCGGGGTTGCCATCTATATGACATCTGTGGCAAATATTAATTACATGTACTGAAATTTACTTAATAATATAGATTAAAATTTGAAAGAAATTTTTTTTTGTATGAATTCTAAGACATAATATCATACTGCAACGACATTGAAAAAAAACGAAATAGGAAAGTTTTTTATCAACAATTGGAATTGATACGCCGAAATGTCTACTTTCAAGATAAAAGACATAATTAAATCGCGCAGTCAAGCGCTATTTTATTTATTTAAGGAAAATAAAATAAATTTATTTGCAAAGTAACTTAAAATTTGCTTGATCAACTGATTTCTTTTACTGAAGTCGTTTTATATTTTTCCATAGTAGCTTGTAGTTTAGAGTACAGAATTTTGCATGTTTGAATAGAGAGTTAATGATATTAGAGCGGGTCGTAAGTGGCACATAATGCAGTGTGGCAAGCGCATGTCTGCACCTCCCTTTGGCAAAAACCTGTTCCGCGCTTCGCCCGGGAAATATGTCGCCGCGCGCGCCGAGACTCGCAATCGCCTCGTTTCCATCACTGTTTCGTTACGCCAAATTATTATTTGTGTTTATTTGTTTATTGACCTTGTAGCATCGGAAAAAAGTACATGGATATTAAGTGTGAGTAGGTCGATGTAAAATAGTTGGTTGATTTTTAAATTGTTCTAACGTAGCACTATACGCCGTGCCCCCTGGTACTTTTTTATTTAGTTTCTTACATTTTTTATTAGGAAATTGACAAAAGTGGTAATTACTTCGTGGAATACTCCAAAAAAGTTAGTTAAACGAAACAGTAAGTTTTTCCATTCATGTCAAGGTCAGATAAATTAAACAGAAATATTTGTATCATATTATTTGCCTAAAACGTTTATTTGACCAGGCAAGAATCTTATAAACAAACGTAACTACGTCAACGAATTTCAGCTAGAAAGTCTGGGCAATACAAAATATTTATTTAACATAATAAAACAACTGATTAAAATTAATAAAACAAGTTATTAAATAAGTTTTTACAAGTTTAAAATTAGTAAGTTCATAATAATTTCATTTTCAAGTCGAATATTGAATGTGTTATTGTTAATATTATCAGCCTGAAATGGACTTGTTATCTGCGTTTTATTGATTTATCGCGCTTACATAAACGCTAATCTATGTGTGAGTGTGTCGCTATTTATAGGAAATAAACGTGTAACTAACCATTGTTATACGTTTAAGATGTTTAGATTGTTACTTTCGTGTCTAATGAATACGATTTGATTGTGTTAGTTCAGTTTTTAATTACATCTGTCATTTGCCCTATTTCAATATTGTAAAGTCGTTTGAAAGATACATTTGAACTTCTTCCGTTATAAAGTAATTATTACAATCTTAGGATCGATCTTAAGGATCGATTATTGGGTTCAGTATTTGATTGTAAATGATATTTAAAATGGAACATTGAATACAGTATGTTTTTATATCTTTAGCTAGTGAGCGTACCTACCACATGCCGCACTTCTATTATATCTGGAAGTCGCGGCTCGAATGTGAAACGCGTATTTATTGCTTAAGGGGCAATTTCACAAACATATTATACATATTTAACAAGTCTTAATAAAACCAGACTTAGTGACTCATTATTCTTCATATGTACCTATGACTTACCCGGGAAGAATTAACAAGAATAAAGTAAATTCAATAAAACAGTAACTACAGAGTTAAATTATTGAGCAAACGAACAAGCAAGCCATATTCCTCCCGGTTCATGCATGTTAATACGCATAAAATTATTTACTGCATTTATATAAATTTGTACATAACACAAATATTATTTAAATTTGATTTAACAAAATGTCGTAATATTTTAATGTAAATACAACGGTACGTAAATAGTAGTTGTCTGCATTCAAAACAATTCCCCTCGAAATTCAAGCTATCAAGGTAACTGAAAATAAATATATTGTTTTATACATTCATTTGATAAAAAAATCATGGCCAAATAGGTTCCGTAAACGAAGTAAGGCGTCACCTTCATTGTTATAATGAGATCGTATGTCATTTGTGTTCGTAAAAAATAAGGTTTTTGTCTACACGACAAACATATCAATAAGGTTATGTTGTCTCAATATGTACGATACATATAAATGTAATTAATTATAGCACTAAAACAATATTAAATCCAAAGTTAAACCTTTGATTCTTATCTTTTAACTTAAGACTAATATTGTTCTTTTAAAGTCTAAATAACGATAAAAGAAAGATTCTTGAATTATATCTTCTAATAAAATCGATTAATAAATTCGTATACGTGATGCATATACTTTTAACTTAATGTAAAAAACCTTGGGAAAAATTATACAATTAGAGTCACACAGTGAAAACGTAGCTTTACAAACTGGCGATGATTTCCATTCTTCGCGCTTGAGAAAGTTAGACAGATGTATGTAAACACAACTCATTCTTCTTTCAACGATGGTGCGGCCAATTTTTTAAATTAATGACTGTGACAGGAAAATAAAACGGGTAAGTAGGTTCAATGGAATTTGAACTCATTTTTATTCAACGAAATAACATCTAAAAATATTTGAAACTTGTTGCTTGTTTTAAAAAATTATATTTTTAATCTATGTACGTAGCGAAATAAGATTGTTTACATTTAAAACTATTTTTATAATAAAATTCTTTAATAAAAAATATAACGATTTTTTAAAGTAGTAGTAACATAATCAAATTTGACAAGTCGACCACGGCTAAAAATTGTCAATATACCTGAGATACATTTGCAAGAGCAGTAATAGTTAACGTAACTTAAGAAATCACAAATAGATTGCTATCTTTGCTCATCTCAATAAAACTGTACGTACTCAATGTCTTAATGGTTTCCGTTTTAAATTAAAAAATATTAAAATTGTGTGATGAAAACTAAAATTACACATTAATTAGCAAAGGTAAAGATGGAACAATGATGCGCTCGGAAGGGTTAAGTGTTTTACGAAAATAAAGGCTACGGAACGGGCACAATGACTCAGATGGAATTCAGCGGAGCTCCGCCATACTGAGCTTCGTCGGAATCAGAAATACAATCCTAATTATAATCGCACGCATCCGTCGAGCTCCTCAATCGGTCGGGGAGCGCTTCGGCCGAAATACGCCGGCACTAACTCTTGGCCGAAACACGCCGGCACTAACTTCTTGCCGAAACACACCGGCACAAATCGCTTAGCCAAAACGAGCCGGCACTAAACACATCGACGTCTGCGCAGCCTTGCAGAGGCGGACACTGCATTGACAGGTGCGTTTACAAAGCCTCGTGTAACAAAATGGAAATGTCAGCTGTAGTATCACAAACAAAACTAATGACTTCGTTCGACCTAATGTATCGATTTGTTTCTTATTTTTTACCAATTTATTTTACAGAATAAGAAGGTAAGTCTGTAGTAGTGACATAAATCATCAAAAAAGCAAAATTTTAAAAATTTGAACCCCCATAAATTAACAATTCAGTATTATCAAATCGATATATTCATTCACCACACAAATTATAAGTACAATATAAAAGACAAGGATCGAGTTCATAATAATATCGTAAATGTACCGGATACGACTCGCGACTCGAATAGGAATAATTTGTGGAACAATTACATTGCGCTTTTTAATAATAACATATACGATTAGGTTGTCTCGCCGTTCGGCCGCTACGAATATTTGTAGTGTGCGTCGAATGTTATAAATAAAACGGCAGTATTAGCGGGTGGAGAGTGGCTCGTGTAGTGTACATAGAACGTTGCCGCATTGCGGTGGCCCGGCCATGTGCCGACAGCCGACAGCCGACACATCGCTCCTGCCCTTTGCCGCTACGGACCATGGACCACTCGAATACCTATCAAACTATAGACATGATTTCTTAGTATAAGAGTATTTCATAAATACCGTGATTTTAAGCAATTTTAAGCATAGTAAATAAAAGAATATTTGAACTTTTACCAAGCTCATCAAAATAAATTAATTTGAGCAGCGATATCTGCCTTCATAAAATGCCAATAAACATCCAATTACACTTGTATAACTTTTTAAAAAAATCTTAAAAAAAACCGCATTTGTAAGGTTTCTTCTAAATTAATAGAATGTAGCGATCATCAATTTACACATCAATTAAAGTATTTCCGAAAATTTCTTCGTGTTAGAGATATTTTAGTAAGTTTAATCGAGACCAGTCCAGATGAAAAATGTAGCAATATTTAATATTAAAAATCTTTAGCCCCAATAACTACACCGAAAATCTCAAAAATGTTTCCCTTTATAAAGTTTTTTTAAGTAAGGAGAATCGAGTAATACCTTTGAGAAGAAACATGTTGACCAAAAGTTAACTTAATATGTAAATTAAGGGTATTGACCAATCTTTTGTTTTATTCGGAGAACTCTAAGAAGCTCACTAACTTTCTACCTGCTTTAATTGAATAATAGGAATAGGTATGACTCATTATTAGCCCATTGTCAGGATCAATGCAAGTTGCAACTTGAATTTTACAGTAATACATTGTAAATCTTTTTAGTAAATAATTACGTTGCTTGTTTCTGATTCTGTATACAAAAACTTCGTAGTCCAAGTCCAATATATTATACATGTAATTTTAAATTGTTACATTAAATAATAGAATAAGAAATCGAGAAAATGTTTTGGTTCCCGTGTCAGACGGGCGTGCATCGGAGTTTGTAATACATTAGTCGGGCGTTGATTTACACGGCCACGTATCGTGGGCGCATCTATTCATAGTACTAATGTACTAAATATAGTACCCATTCCTTATTATTTCCCGCGACTGACTCAGTATGCGAGTGGTTCCGCTTTTAAAATGTATAAACGTTTTTCGGATTTACATCACGTTGGAATAGGCGTGGCTGACGTTATAATAGAAAAGCTATTTCCTTGTTTATATCTTCTATGAGAAATTGTCTAATTTTGTACCACACATTCCTTTATAGCGACCACAACAACAGTATTTTTAAATATACTACTAAATGGTGAAGTTTATGAATGAAAAAACACGTACAAGCGACTCAAAGCAGTCGTAGGCAGACAATAGATTTTCATTTACCTCGGTCTTGGCTCACCTTTATCGCTTTTTCTATTCTACCATGTTTCATTGAAACATAAATTCCTTACATAACTACAAGTTTTTCAATTACAACTAGATATTCTTTATACCTTATTTATGTTGTTATTGTGGTATTGCAATATATTTTTAATTAAGGTATAAAGTAAATATAATTCTATGTTGTGTCTGTAATTATAATTTATAGAATTGCGCTAGGAGCAGGAGTTCACAGTTAAGATGATGCGTTTGCACACATCTGCCGTAAAATGCCGGCGTTTGTGGCGCGCGTGGCAACCATTGCACAAACGATATGATCCCAGTTATAAGAGACGACAGGAAAATAAAACTTAAATAAATATTTTTAATCTAAACAAAGTTGGACTAATCAGTGCTATCAGATTTATTACATTCTAAAGTCAACAATTTGTACCGTTTAAAGGTACTTTATCTGTAACATATTTAATTATATTCATTGTACTATAAAACTATAAATCGATATCACCGGTAATTCGACACTTCCGTAGATTAAAGATAAGGAAGAGGGTAAATGTTGAAACAATATTGTTCCTTGCATTCTTTTCTACTTACAAAATATTTGCAAAGATTGTATCTCTCATTGAAATATAACTACACTTGTATTGATCACTAGTCGTAAATACGTATATGTTGTATGACCTGTGAAGCATGATATAATTAATTGAGAACAAATACATACCTTGGAGACAGTCATAGCATGAAACGATAACTGCTCTGAACATCGCTACCAGGGCGGTTAGCCAAAGTGCATGGAACTGACATACGACAATCATGTGACTTATCGAAAGTTGTCTGTTCTATACATTTTTAAAGTTCGTTATGTAATCGCTTTCGAGCGAATGCACTTTGTCTAACCTCGAACATTTTCAATCGCTTCGCTTACAACTTGAGCCGCGCTGCGCACGAGTCAGCGCGAGGCTAATTATAATCGACTAAACATCATCGAGTGCTCGTAAGTTAGGGTCGCACCTCGTGCATGTATTTTTAAATACACTTTTTTCTACGCTCACTTCCTTTTAGCGTTAACTTACCGTCTAGTTAAATAGACGAGACGGTCGAGTACACTAGGAAACGGATGTATTTCTATCCTGTTATGTTTATACTACGTCGATTTCTGATTATAATCATATTTTAATAATGTAAAAATGTCATGCGATCGATCATTGTTCTTAAAATTAATGACCTAATAACTTAATTATTTATAATGCGGAAAGACAATTCAAGTAATTCCGTCTTTCGCCTTTGGGCCGAAATCTAAAACTGTTTCTACTTTATTCCAGTTTAAAGATATTAGCGAGTTTATTCTTCTCTGTATATGTACACTACTTAATTCAGGACAAGTCAATGAATATCCGATTAAGAGTTAAGAATTGTCTATTTAAAAGCGTATATTATGTGAAATAAATCGTCTCATGGTATGTATAATTAATGCACCTACCCGTGTTCTATTTACCAACGTCTTGGGTCGCTGCCAGTGTTTCTAAAAACCATACACGTACGTGCTAAACTTTGTCTATAACAATTATAATACTGCACGGTGTATTACAACGAACTGAGTAGTGACTACTAATATAGCGTAATGTGTTCGTATAGTTTCCTTTATACATTTCTCGATCTTTTACTGATAGCTTCGATAGTTTGATGATATACTAAGTAGCATTGATGGAGTACACAGGAAAAAAATACGAGTCAAATGTTACCTTACTTTAACAGTGGTAGAAGCCAGCAACAACATCTGTTGCACGAATGGGCCGGCAAAAGCGGTGCATCATCACACAGAAAACAGCCGAGAAGTGGAAGCAATTCCGCGTTTCATCTGATGAGTGTGCATCCTGAAGGCCTAATTTTAGTCTTTTTTCCATTCCCCTATTTTCTTATATGGAAAGGCTGGGAAAAGAAAGTAGATATGTCGTAGGAGGGTAGAAGAAATATCCACTTTCTGTGGATCCCCCTCCTCTTTCAATTGAAGGCAGGCAACCCATTTGCAATTGTTGATGTTTATGAGCAGTGATTTCGACGTATCAGGCCGCTTGCTCGTTTGTTACCTAATGATTAAAATTTTCTTTAAAAACAGTGAAGCCGTTTAGGTTACTGGTGGATATTGATTATATCAACCTTTGCCATTCTAGAATATTTGTAAGAATTATGATTAACTTTCGGCCATATTCTGTTACTTCTAAGAATATAATGGTTGTTATAGTAACGGATATATCTGTTATTACTTATATCGAACATAGACCGTCATTATTTTAATCTACAAATCAACTTTCGAATTGTGCATTGAAGAGTGCCGTTACGATAATTTCGGAGCGACGTGTTGTTCGTAAATTTTTCTTGGGAAACGTATCACCTCGGCTCGCGCCTCATTGGTCACTGGGTAGCGGAGGATTCGCAATTAAAAAGCGAAAAGAGCACGGATTCCGCGGCAATTTCAAGAAATATCGACGGGGTTAACGACCCACGTCGACGCATCATGTCCGCGACTTCTCGCTTTGATTTTTTTATACTGTACTTTTGTCCGGCCAAACACAACGTGCGAGATAAACTTTTGTCTCATTTAAAAATAAATGAAGCAGCAATAAGTTGTGGATTTCCATTTGACTGGTTACGTTTTGAAGGTCAATAAATTTTCGATTGTTACAAATTCGATATGGCAATGTATATACATACTTCATATATTTTATATGGCGGCAGGTAAACTTTCATCGTTTATAAAGTGATTAAAGCCGCTAGATCGGGTTGCGAATACATTTCCGTCATACATTAAAACTTTAATACATAATTTTTAAAAAAATTGTACTAGATTCTGTTATGCATAGAAGTAAATTATATTAATATTGTTAATTACAAAGTTAAATAATGTTAGAATGTAAAAAATATAGTGTCCTGTGCGCACGAGCCTTTCATTTGCAATTACAATGCAGGTGTAGTCTAAGAATAAGCAGATATTTAAGTAAACAAGTATATTAACTTTTTAAGGCGGGTAAGATGAGCTTGCAGTATTTAGAATATTATTACAAGCTTTTTCTTTTCTCCTTAATTTTTCTTCTCCTTAACAAAGCTTCAAGTAATTTGGCTTGGAATGTGGCAAGCGATAAAATGAAATATTCGGTATGTAGAAATCAAATCAGTTTCAATGTATTAAACATTGCGTGTATCATTTTACTCTCGATTGTCGCTAATTACTGATCACTGAACACATCATACGAGCAAGTACACACGCCTGAGCGGTCCGCAAACGCGAACAATAAAAATATCAGCAGCAAGGTTGATACAAATAAAAAGAGTGGCGGCTCCAGGTGCGGGGGCAGGTGGACTTATTGCCAATTCTTTGTCTCACAATCCACCACAAGCTTCGAAAATCATACACAGTATGTGTAAACAGTCATTTATATTGAATTTAGAACATTGTCTGTAGATTTTAATATTTTCACAGACGTAAAATGTTACGGTACGCAAGTTTATGCATCACTTCACTTATCTTTGAGTTACTTAAGTCATGATGAACAAAAATGTTATTTGACGGCAATTGTTTTAATATTTTGCCATATTCTCATATTTTTATGGTTTCATTCGAACTCAACACGTGCTTATCTAGGACGTAAGGATGGAAACAACATCCTAAACTTCGATCTGAACATCCGATGGACGAATTTTTGGGTCATTGAAACTGGTGTTGATCAACTTGAGGTGTGACTGTGTGCGTGACCAGTAAATGTCATTCTAGATAATTATAATATTCACCGTTGACAGATCGTATGTTGCGCTATTCTGTTCGCCATAAAATTTCACCTGCCCACCATATCGGGGCGAGTAGAAGTGATAATTTTCTGCCGCAGTGTTAATGTTAATACTTCTCATATCAACGCACGTAGCACGTGATCATTGGCCATATTAAAATTTAAAAAGGTAATTAAGCGTTAAAGATGATAGGGTAAAAATTATCGTATAAAGTTTATAAACCTAACGACGCATCATTTTTGTTTGTGCTCCCCAGTTTATCGATAATATACATCTATTTATAAATCTATGCTAAACAAATACTCATCATGAATGAATATTGAAGGGACTGTAAAAGAATGAAGACGTGTGTTTACAAGAAACTGAGGAGGTGAGCCAGGACTATGTCAACGTAAGTGCTTACGAAGAAGTTGCTGGTATGTTTTGATCTATTTTAAGTATGCGTGGTGGTTGGCGCTAGAACACATTTCAATAAGTTAGCTTGCCAAAATTCACAGCAATCAAAATAAATCAACCGTCGGCATTACGACAATCGTTGTACTAATTGAGTTGCGGAGGGAGCTGATCAAATTAGCAAGATGATGAACGTCTCGAAAGTCACAGATATAAATTGTTTTTGAAAAGTGAAACGTGTTAAAAAGTTTGCTTTTGGTTACATTTTTCGATTGTTTTGTGTTTGATGTTCGATCATTTGGTCATCATTAAGGCATATAAATATAAAGTTGCAACTGTCAACTCGAGTGAAATTCCGGAAGGCAGGAATGTGGTCGCTGTAACCCCATTCTGGCTATGCACATGCGCCTAGCTGCTGCTAAACGCGATTTCTGTTGCAACACGACCGAATCGAGTTGAACCGCCTCCGACACGATGGGGCGTTTAACGCGTTTTTATCCGCAACTTGGCTGGATGTTAGCCTCATTGTACGAATAGATACGTGCGGAAAACCGCCCGTTTGACTTGCGAAATCTAGTACCGTATGTGACAGGGATAAAGTTGAATTTTGCATGTATTTTAAGGTCTAGTTGTAGATAGACGTGAGTATCGCAACCCGGTCACTTAGCTAGTACGCATATTATCTCCATTTGCATAGTGCGGACAAACAGCGACTTACTTACACGTATGGCTTAATATTTGTTTTAATATTTTATTTAGATCAATTAAAAAGAAAACATTAAACTTTGATTCTTATCAATGTTATGTTTTTACCTTCACGTCAAATTGATAGCAGCGGTAGCATTGTTTTGTTTATAATTTTTGCATTTGTATTCGTGTTAAGTTTCCCGCATTCGTAACTATAAACATTGTAGGTATTTAATGATGACCTTATGGAAAATTTCACTCACGATTTTATCTCCTATTTGTTAATAGATTAAGCAATTTGCAATATAGGTATAAATACAAGAGTGTCGTCAATTCGATTGGATTAAATCAAGGTTAGAAAAACCAATTGATTTGACGGACAAGAAATATAATGAAAAAAATATTTAGTAACTTTCGCAACTCAATATCATATGTGATATTAGGACAGGTGGTAAAAATTTCGAAATCAGCGAATCATTTTCAGGTGGGTGATTATTCCAATTTAGGAACAGGTACTATTTGCTATGTTTGTTTGACGCAAATACGATGATCAAAATATTGAATTTTATTTATTAGGATTCTTAATATCACTGCACATTGAATAAATTAATCTGAATGGGTGGGCGGTTGATATCTGCTACTCGAGTTTATCGAGTAACTGAATTGAAACACCTAAAAATAAGCGTCCGTTATGATATCCTCATTGTCTCGTTTGACCTTTAAGCTGTGTTTTTTTATTTCGCAAGTTTTTCTGATATTATATTATTATCGCGATGCAGTTTGTCACTTGTCATATCTTGATCCGCTCGCGGTAATGGCTTGAAAAAGTAATTTGATGACGTGGTTATTATGGCAGGTGTCCGATGTGTTTACTTAAATACAAAAAATCATGTTTTTATGTTTACTATTTAAATAAATTGTTATAGAAAGATATAGTAAATACTATAGGCTTTATATTAACTTAGGTTACAAAAAATGGGAGCAGATTGTCATCTGCTCCCATTTTTGATGTCTTAAAATTAATTAAATACTCAAGATACTTTAAAATATAACTTGAAAAAAAAATTGGGCAAAAATTAAAAAAATAAGCACATCGTTATCAACAGCACAAATACATCTTGTGTACGAAATATGATTTTTTTCGATATCTTAAATACATACAGACACTCCAATTTTATTAATACGGATATTCGATAGCAAATTTTAGTTTCAAGTAATATTTTTATTTTATCTTGTTAATCCCGATATACATTAATTTTGATGTCATATGCTCCCATTTAATATGTTATTTTCTTAATTCTGCGCTGACAAAGTTACGGGCGGCCGCTAGTAACAAATAAAGTGATCGATCTCGTGATCATTACAAGCGCAATTATAAAGGGTTCAATGAAAAATAAATTGTTGCTAACACTCAACGAGGCCGATAATATTAATAATAATTAGAATGCACTTCCATGAATAGAACTCGATTGTTTTGTTATCTGTGGCGAGAGATACGTCGCATCGTCTCTGATGACGACTCAACTATTGTTTGTTGAATTAAATGGACATACGAGTTAATTACTTCATATGTCAGTTACTTACATTGTTACTGATAATAATTTATACGCCACTTCACGTTGACTATATTATGTGGCTGATTTTACTGCAAATAATGTTTTGATTTAAATACGGAAGTTAGATTATTAAAATAAGAATTCCCTTAAATCTGCCTACAGAAGACGACACTTACAGTGAGTTTCGGTCACCAAAATCTCTGTATAAAACATATCGTCATCCCTGTCTTTCATCTTTGACAAAACAGAGAAAATAATATGTTTCGAACGGAGATTTTAGTCTGAAAAACCCACGTACTACTATTATCATCGTAACTTTAGTACGGGCCTTCAAACTGTATCGAATATCTAGACAAATATTATGCAATTTTAAAAAAATATACATAACATCTAGGTAGTTCAATGTAGTGATGTAATATACAAATCAACTTGGTTAACAAAATATAACAATGTAACGAAACAGATGCATACAACTCGGACCCGGAAACAGTATTGATTGCAGGCTCACAAAGCGTTTATGTATATTTCAGTTCAGTTGTTTCATAGTTTACGTAACTTTAGCAATGGCGCGCAGTGCAATAGGTACGTTTACATTAATAGACGGCATTTGTTTCATCACTAATTATGTACCTGTAGCTGATGATTGCTTCACCAATTAAATACATTTTAGTTATTAAGGATTGTTACAAATGCTTTCTTAAGAAAATCATAGCGTACAAATATCAATTTAAAATCAGATAAAGTGCACAATAACTACTCAAATCCTGTTAAAACTAGATGGCGAGACGACAACAAAGGTATTTACATGAATATGCATCTCGACGCTATCCATAACTCAAGTTACGTATTGTAAATAATGAATCGTTGAATACGGAGGAAAAATATTAATAAGCGACGCGAACGGAAAATAACGTTTAAAACATTTGAAAAATACATCGAGCGGCATTGAACGGAACACGCGATCACAATGGACATGAATGAATGTCGTCCGCCGTCAGCCTAGCACCCGGATAATGTTTGCATTGCCTTCCGTCATAGCCGACCAATACACTACGTTGCTGACGCCTTTAGCTACGCGAGCACACGTCAATGGTCTGTACCTTTACCCAATTTTTTTTAATTCCTCTTCTTAATCTTAAAGTCTTTTCATATTTCTCTGGCCAGTATTATTTCGTCACATCTTTGATACTTCTGATTAAAAAGTATTTTAGGTGTTTAGTTTTTAGTAACGTGTTTATGTAATATACGAAGCGTGGATTATTCTCTGGTGTTCGCTGTCTATTACGGTCTACTAGAAGTAGAAAATTCCCCCAAATTAAATTAATTATCACATTGAACAGCTATCGTTAATTGTACATAATTGAAATTATATGTATTACTTGATAAAATTACTTTTGAGTACATAAAATGGATTTTTAAGTCCACAGTATGAAAACGTGTGATAGATAAAAGTAATAAATTGGTTCAACATCATTAATTACTTAATAACATTAAGTTATGATAAAGTAATGATTATAACTTCTTAAGTTAGCTCATTTGTTATGATTTTTTGATGAAAATTATCTGGAATCTGAATAATCAAATAGAAAACTATTAAATTCCTATATTTGAATAAGATAAATAAATAACATAGAACAGTGAATCTAAATTCAAACTCCACTGTGTAAATTAATGCTAATTATATATTTATAATTTTATTTTATAATGGTGTCTTATCTTGTTTATATTTACATAATGTTGTACGATGTTTTCTTCAACTGATTCTGGAATAATGATAATATTTGATTATGAAAATATTACGTGTGCAGGATTGTCTATCGCCACTGATAATCAATATACTTATGACCGTTGCGCGACAATTTTATTGTTATTCTAAAATATGTAAATTATTTAAATGTTCTTTATTTGGTAATGCAAAAATCATACTTCATACTTATATTATAAATGCGAATGTTTAGATGGATAGGTGGATGGATGTATGTATTCATTCATTTATTCATCATCAGCTCACTATACGTCCCCAACGAGGGGCTCGGAGCCTAACCTAAGTTAAGGGTGGTTAGGCCATAGTCAACCATGTATGTAGTATGTATGTTTGAAGGTATCTCAGGAACGATTGAACGGATCTCGCGTAAATTTGGCATAGATGTAAAACATAGTCTGGAAGCACACTTAGGGTAGTAATTATGTTTTTTTTTTAATTTCGTGCAGACGAAGACGCGGGTGACAGCTAATAATAATGCAGACGTATAAATAATCATCACCAATATTAGTCACATTTAAAGAAGATTGGCGGGAATTTTCAATATCAATTGGCGCGAAAATTATAGACTTTACCTTTGTTGAATTCACACTGCAACATTTGAATTAATGATATAAATATTATTAAATCAGTTTATATTGCATGGCAGATATTTAGCATTATATGTATAATTTGGTACATTTGTGTGGCGCGTCCTTGTCGCACTGGCGTTTGTATGTGTGCGTGTCCTATACGATTGTTATTGTCGAGTATGTGTAAACACGGCTCGAATCATGTGCACCGAATGTTGACACTATGCACTAAATCAAACGTACGCTCGTAAATTATTTTAACAGCTTCCATTTAAATTAGCCTCTATATCTTATCATAGCGCGTGTCGAAGATGTTCCCATGCTAATTACGATTTTATATTGTCTCTTGTCATCGTAATTATTTCACATTAACTAATTATATTTTAATGATTTGATAAGTGAGATAATGAAAACATATTAATTAATGAACTCTTTTTAGTCCGGAAGCCGATAATATTGGATTGTAGTCAATTTTCATACGATAAACTAATAAGTCTTCTATAGTACTTGTGATCACATAATGGAACAATTAACATATATGTGTTGGTATTCATCATTAGATGATGATGAGGGACATCCCTGTCTTGTCCTTCAAATAGATCTATTTTCCATCTTGGTCGCGTCAACTTTTGCACAAACCTTTTCCTGTTGGCCTTATTTTTGGTAAAATATTTATTGCACATGTCTAATATGTAGATATAAAAATTGCAAATAGATATCAAAAGTAAATTGTTTTAAATTTATTGTTAGAAAAATCAAAATAATTTTATTATTAAAAAAGGACGACCCAATTTCGATGCGTCGCAGCATTTCCATCGACTTCGATAACCACCTCTGTGTTCCCGACGCTCATTTGCCCCCTTATCTAAAAAAAACGGAATTAGAAAAAACTCATATGTCTGTTAAGTTAATATTTCTTTTAACGAAGTTATAGTAATATTAATCTAATTTTCTACAACATTCTGTCTCGATGTTATATCTATAGATAAATCTAGAAACGTTAACAATAGACATTGAAATAATATTGCGACAATACACTTCATAGTAAACCGTAGAAAATGTAGTGTCACTTTGTGTAATAGAAGTTTTCCAGTTTTATATAACAACATTGTCTAGACTGAAGACCTGTAGTCGGCTAACATCAAAGTGCAAACTACCAAACGAATGTTTTCCTTCGATTCTGTTTATCTTATCGGTGTACTTCATTCGAACTTGATTGATAATTAATAATGGCGAAATAACAAAACATACAAATTCAACTTGAAGACGCACATTTAATATTAATAACAAATTTATTTATTTCTATACTGCCAGTTTCCTGCGACTTCTTTCGCGTGGAATTAAAAAAAAACTAGTATTGAATATAGCTTAACCCTCGTAATTTTTTTTAAATCGGTTCGATAGTTTCGGAGCATATTCAGTGCAAACGAACAAACAATCAAATCTTTTCTCTTTACAACAATGGTATAGATGAATCATCGCACTGATTATAGAATTACCATTTGGATGAAATATTTAAATATGATTTTATCATATTTCTACTGAAATATGTGACGCTTGAATTTCTGTTGCCTAATAATTTATTTGCCAAATTTTGTGAAATGATAATAAAAGGTAATTTCTTCCTATCTCTGTCACCATATTATGTCAAAGTTGTGTGTGGTGTCAAAAATGTCGATCTCCAGAATGGGCAATGCGGGAAAAAAGGGTAATAAGAAGAAGATGCCAAATGAATGTATTATCATAGAATTTTAACAATCCTCATAATAATTGTATTATTGTACCCAAAATATGAGTCAACAATGTATTAGAATGACTAGAAGTGTCATCGAAATTCCCTGAAACTGACCCACGAAGGACGTGATTCCTCGGACGTCGCTAGACGTAATATGACTAATGTTTCCTGCACGCTTCATCAAAGTTTACTTCATAATGCTTTTTTCAATTGCCGCAATTTATTAAAAAATCCGCGCCAGGTCTTACAGTTACGGTATAAAAAGGTTGACTTGTGTTTAAGCTAAAATATATTTGAAAAATTGAGTAATTTTTTAATTTCTTTTATAAAGTTATCAGTGTTTTAGTTAGCAACAATGGTTTTCCCGACAGAATTCCATGCGGTATTTACGAACATAATGATACATGAGGAAGATTTAAATATATATTGTAAATTAATAAAGTAATATTATGTTAAGGATTTAAAATGTAACAATAGTTATAGTTCTTATAGTGAAGGAAAACATCGTGATGCAACCTGCACATATCTGAAAAGAAATTCAAAGGTATTTGTGAAGTCAACCAACCCGCACTTGGCCAGCGTGGTTGACTATGGCCTAATGCCCCTTAACTTAGGGTAGGCTGCGAGCCCCTCGGTGAGGACGTATAGTGAGCTGATGATGATAATGATGAATAGTTAAAGAACAAAATGTAATGCTTCGATATTATGTAATACAAACATATTTTCTAATACTATGACCCGTTTGCTTTCTCGGCAGGTCGCAAGTCTAGCATAAATCTGTTTGTTTTATAATAAAAGCCTCTAGCTGTTAACTGTATTAGTGTTCATACAAAATTGAATTGGCAGTTGTAACATGGTAACTAAACGGTTTATTACCCCTTTGAATTGTACGCGTGTCGACTTCACAACTTGCTCTTAGACTTATTGTTATAGATTAATTTTATGTGTGCACGGTATTTCATAGATTTTTCCACGCTTGCAACGCGTGAGTCTCGGCTGTTGCAGTACTAAAATATTTGTTTACGAGTGAAATTATATTTTTCTACGGAGAGTTGCCTAAATATAAAAAGTATCAAGAATATAATAACGAACAATTTTACTTATCTTTGAAAGACACTTGTGATTTTTTTTTTAATAATTTGACTGTAATTGTTGATAAAAAATAATACATTATGAATCTGAGTATGTAGAGCTTAATTTTGGTAAACAACTGCGAATTTTACACACAAGAAAGACGGTATACTTCTGGTCTCGGACAAATCTCACTGTGTGAGTTGTGTTTTGTTTGTGCTTTGTAACTGATTACGTGAGCTTAGTGGTGTTACGAAAGTACAATAGTTCTACATTGAAACAAATTTAGCGCGTTGTGAGAAGGAAGCGGGAATGCATCGAATGGTAACATACTGTGGCATCGCTGGATGTGTCAACATAAAAAAAATATGCATTGAAAATAATAAGATAAAACACTAATCATTACCTACTTATATAAGTACATTTCGGGCGAAAACATCTTCTTATTCCATTTAAATTCCTGCTAAAAAATTTCATTTTAAGAATTAGCGTGTAACGTAAAGATCACACAGTGCAATTAATACTCGATAAATTAGTACAGTTGGTGTAGAAAAAAACTACGATCCATTCTAGGCGGCGTATCTCCGTGGTGCATTTGGTAAGACGCGTAGTGAAAGTGATTGCGCGGATGTCGCGTGCGAGCCGCCGACCTTGCCATATACGAACCCGCCGGCGCATCGCCAGGCGCCAGGGTTGCCAGCTGGAAAAAAACATTGAGTCTACACAACAAGGGCATCTACAAAAAATTAGCTTCGATAAACTACAGTCAGACAGATTACATCTCCAATATTTCTAAATGTACAAAATTTATCGAATAAAAATATTTTTTTTATTATAAATTATAGTGATACAACCGATGTCTATTGTTATTTCAAAACTCTTGACATCCCTGACCGCTGTGATCTTCACAGCGACATTAGCCTTGAAATTGATTCTTACCTGCCTTGATGATGAGGCAGGTTGCAGTTTGATACTTAGCTTATCTTTACAATGTCTATCTTAATAAATATAATAAATAGGTAAACAGTAACAATTGGCTTTTGTCAATTTTTTTTCTTTTTTCCTCATTACTTAATTAGCCCTCCGTTAAAAATCCGGTAATTACATTTTTTACATTTCTATCAACCAATTGCAACGGAATACTTTTTAAACTTTGTTTTTCAATTTATGCTAATTTAAAAAATTACAACTCATTATTCACATCTGCCAAAATAAAAACGTCTCGCGTCTCAGCCTCACACGAACCGACGAAGTGTATTTACTTCCGCTACCGTTTTCTTAAAGTTCCGTGTATTCATACAAGCTACAATGTTTTTATTTCGAAATGACATCCTTATGATGATATCTTTAAGTGATAAATATATAATGGGGATAGGATACTGACTCGAATTTGCAGAAATACAACGAAATAAATACTTACAAAAATGTAATCTCTAATTCCTACTACTACTTACTACTTACTAATCCATCTCAATAAGGATAAAAGACGTTAGATAGTTTAATTTGTACAATACAACGTAAACAATTCTTAGTGTGACTGTGTGTCTTTACTCTGTTACCTTCGTCTAACCGTGAACCGCGGCGAGGTAACGAGATGATGAAATATTTGTTTCCAAACTTTAAGAAACATAGATTTCTCAAATGTATACGATAAAGGCGAGAGAATATCATTTATATTTAAGTAAATAATACTATGAAACAAGGAAACGCGCTTGCGAAACTCGTTTGAATCTGTTTGGAGGCAGTGTCACCTGTTTACTTGTGTAGACTCTATATGTTTCTATATGCCGATGTCATTGCGAGCGGTCACGTGGTTGCTCGAGGACTCGGCCGTTTTGCAATCATATTTCATATCTCGATTTAGTAATTGTTCTGGATTCATGCGGTTATTGTTCTATTAATATAATTGTGCAAATAGCTTACCAGTTCCTAGTTCGGAATTGTCCAGTTCTGTTGAGTTCTTTCTTTCGCTAAAGTCACAAAATGATTGTTTTAGTGTTAGTATTACTTGGGAACAGCATTTTTTACCCGATAATTCAACCTTTTATCTATGCTGAGTTACAAGTGCAGTTCCTCTTGATTGGTGTTATTACTCATTCAACACAATGTCCATAACTAAGTTTAACCGAGAGCTAGACACTGACTCTCAAAGGTTAAAGCAAACTCGCAATCGCTTTGGTGTACGCTCGTCGGCCTCTCTAATATGTCGCCAAATGAGCGCTGTAAAGATGTGCAAATGTATAGCTTTTTGTATTACTTATTAGTTACTTATTAATCACTTACTTAGCAAAATATTGTCATTATCGCTTGCCTCGCGGTACGCGCACCGTCCACTCGCCATCAACCCGATAACGCCGAGGCGGGACAGAGGTACAAAAGGAGTGGACGAATCCGCGTTAACCTTTGGACCAATAAAAATAAATCGTTCAAGTTAGTTATTTACCACCTTATACAATATTCGAAGTTTTGATTGCGTAAATGACAGATAATTTCCAAAAAAAAATATAATGATTATGTAAAGTAGAAAAATATTGATGAAATTATTTTCGTTTACATAATAGTAGACGTGTGGACGTATAGAAGCGTATATTGGCAAATAGTGCGTATTTGTTTCGGGGCCGCGTTAGAACGGGCGACCTCTCGCCTAACGCCTGCGCTCTACAACTAGCATTGAGGCATTTACCTTTCCTAGGTCGGACTTGTCCTCAATACACGCTTGAAGCGTTGATTTATTGCGATGCATGGAATGCTGCTTTAGTTGAGAGACAAATTTTGTAATAACCTCCTAAAGTGACATGTTTCGGTAGAATAACTTATTTAGTAATGCTTATTTAATCGAAAGAAATCTTTAAATTTTTATTATCAACCCTTAGAGTTAATCAATCAGCAGCAAGAAGAGAAACAAGAAAGATATATTAGGTCCATGCCAGAAAAATATTCTATCAAAAATCTTAATTATTCTTTTAAACTTTCTAACAAGTAATTTTCTTTATGCATGATGATTTTAAGGTATACGTTGATTTTGACTCATTTTTAAATTCAATATTTTTGTATACTGTGTTGGCGAAACTTATAAATATATAAAAAAAATCTGACCACTTAAAGCAATAAAATGTTCTAAGGAATTTAAAGAATTCGAATCGTTTATATTAAATGCTATTAAAATCATCAAATAAAATTTAATCAGTGCATTATATTTGAGTAAATAAAAGAAACAATTAATTAATACTAGTCTTTTAATATGTTAATTTTAATTTTTAAGATAGAAACTATAATAATTTTTATGTTACCATTATTTGAAACCTGAACAGTGGTTTTATTGCCTTGTTTTCAATCATTTTCAACAATAGAATATTTAGGGATGTCAAAGTTAAGGTTGAGCCAATAATCGTTGAGTTTTCACTGTCCATATTTGAACCTGCCAAATAATATTTTACTGTTATTTTTGAGCCCATATTTTGATTTCCGAAGTTTTTAGATGTTTTTGACCCGTGTTTATAAATTGACTAATTAAGTATTTTGTATTTATTTACGTATTTTTATAGAATTCGTTTCACAAAAATTTAAAGGTTCTCATAGTGTTTCAAATTTTTAAATTTCACGTGAATAATTATTTGAGTTAAAAGTATAACAAGTAGAATATAGTTAGTAGTAGAAGTATAATTATAATATTACAATTAAAACTTATTTTTTACAGCTACTACTAAGGTGTCAAATTATTTTCACGGTACAGTGTACACCCATGTATGTAAAATATATATTAATTATGTAAACGACATGGTAAAAAAAACTGCTAATCGTATGCTTTTATCTTGTACAATGTTGATTTAGTCATTTCTTTGAATTCACATTTTATTATTTTAAAAATAACGAGAGAATTGTACTCAAGTTGAAGGTGACCGAATAATAAATATATATAAATGCTATTATCTGTTGTATTTAAAGTATATATTTAACTATTTCATCTTTTTCTATCTTTGGATACTCAAGTATTTCTCTAATTTCGGTGACTTCACTTTATGTAACACGCAATAAGTTTTCAATTAATAAAATAAAATGAAAACAGACTATAAATAGTATGCACCAAACTTGTCAAACGTGAAACTCGCATTTATGGTAAAAACATGCGCGAAATTATACAATTATTAGGCAAGAATACATTAAAATGCATGTTATTTATATGATATACTTCTAAATATCTAAAAATAGAGTTAAATATAATAAAATTATAAGTTTGGTGTCATCCAGTAGCAACTAGATGAAGCATGTAGACGTTATCGGAAACTGTTGTGGAGTATTTTTAATATGTAAAATTGACAAAAAGTAAATAACAAGTGTAATTGCTATTGGACCATTGGGACTCTCTTATCTATTTCACCTAATTCAATTTTTTCAGTAATCGAAAATTAATTCAATACGAACGAAGACTGAAGGAAAATTTTAAGGTTAAATTTAGAACGCAATAAATATTTTTGCAATTAAATTATCAAAATTAACATATAACAGAGGAAACGCAAAATGCCTGTAGAAGTATTTTTTTATTAAATTTATTCTTGCTTAATGAATTAATATAATGACGTAAACAGCCAATGTTCTGAATTGCTATAATAGTTCCTTTAGTTAGCTTGGTCTCTATTTCCAATATTATCTGTAAGGAAGTAATCTTTATCCGACATTAATACCTTTTGTAACCGCCTGGTAATAACATTGACACTAGGCTTGCCTTAAGTTAAAAACTTCGAGTGGGGGAAATAAAGCGATTATTTATTAAGCAAATGATGATTAAGACTTAGTATATTTGAAATTAAATCTTGTTTTTTTTAACGTTATGGTAAAACAATAAATACTAATCTATCAATAGGTAAGGTAGGTTACTTGGATTATAGCTTGGGTTCGGTTGGACTTCCAAGTTGAGTTTGCGATAAACAAAGCCGGTCGTAAAAATTAAGTTGTTTATAAAACCTGAAACTCCGAACCCAAGTAGGAGGCATAAGGCCTGGTAGATGTTGAAACTAGTTCAATCATCACTCCATAATTATTGAGAGTAAAATCAAAATGAACTCAAAACTTGCTTAATTTATCAAAAAACGTCTACATTATTTTCTTGTGTAATGTTTTTTTTTCTGTACGACATTTTTTCATTCGGAAGTATACCCGCTTCCGCTTATTACTTGGGCGAGGTAATGATGTGTCCGACATTGAACGCTCGACCTGATAGCATAGCAGATGAGTCGCGAGGTCGCTGCGCACTCTCTGTCCCACTCAACCTCACTCTTATCGTTTATTCAACACTTGCAAGTGTAAAACAATGGATGCATCTGCATATGTAATTTGATGAAGATATTAGAACAAGAGTATACAAATTTTACCTATATTTAGTTAAGAAATACGAGACTGTCTTTATTTTGCGATATTTTTGAAGAATTTCAAAAACTTTACCTGTCAAAGATACCAATTTAAACGTGAAATAGTTTGGATACCCGAATAAAGAGGAATAGGATCGTAATGTCATCTTACTAATATTATAAATGCGAATGTTTAGATGAATAGATGGATGGATTTGATAGAAGGAAGGAAAGTTTGAAGGTATATCCGGGATGGCTTAACGGGTTTCGCTGAAATTTGGCATGGATGTAGAACATAGTCTGGAAGAGTATATAGGCTAGTTCTTGAGTTCTTTTTTCATCCGCGCAGACGATGTCGCGAGCGACAGCTAGTTTTAAATAAAGCCTAATTGTAGATATGATTCTCTCAACTTTTTCTTCTGTCATTACCCTTGATCTTAGTTAACCATTGATAGAAGCAAGGATGTTGTAAGAAGGCATACAGACTAGGATATCGGGATACTACTTCCGTCAGTAGTATGACAAGTACATAACACCTTATTCTACAATGACTATGATCGCTCGTGTTTACTTTGTAATTCATATGATCATAGCGTTAAAAAAATCACGATAACATGTACCTTGGCACAATACTAATACAGTCGTTTATGGTTTAACATCTAATGTGTTTTTGATAATCATCGTTGCCGTGTCATTTTGTGTTTATCAATCTCTTTAATATAATATGTTAGCATAGTTAAAGTAATACATACAATGTAAATTAGTATAAAGTACAGTTATCTGATAGGAATAAAAGGCCTATGTAATCTTTAGTAGCTAGACGAATAAAATTTTTCGATTATTATTTCGTAGTCATTCGCACACAACTGACTCATTGTAATGATAATTAAAATTTTATCATTAAAGCTTTTCAAAGTTGTAAATATTTGTTTTTTCAACTACACAAAGTTTGTGCTTGAAGCACTTGGTTCAAGTAGTTCTTGACCAGAGTCGAGCACTGACCAAATTGCCGCACCTGACATTAAGTGGTACTGGACTTTAGATACTAAAACGCCTAATTTAGCTAAAGACATTAAGATAAAGACCTCATATAAATATATTGTTATAGTATAGGTCCTTTGTAAGTCCTTCAAAGCCCTGTGGTTACCTACGTTAGCTACGTCAGTTTATTCTCTCTCTTCTCCATAGCTGATAACCCATATGGTAGAGTCTAATTAGTTTCTTTAACATCATATTCCTTTTTTGACATCGTCCAAGGCTTGGCAGTTTCCCATGTCTTACCACACTACATCCGTCCAACTTGATTTTGAGGCTGGATAGATCTTCTACTAGGAAGGGAAAGTTATATTACCTATCAGATATAGTGAGGTGTCCTGCTTTTTTCTGCCAGTTGATTTATTAATTTAATTTATTAATTAAACTATACATATACGAATTATAGGAATTATAAAGTATGTCCAAAACATTATAAAGTATGGAATGACTGTGTGAAAGAGGATATGCAGGAAGCGGGTAGATTCGGATATGACGGCTGATAGAGAGATATGGAGGAGTAGTACATTCTGTGCCGACCCTCGATAGGGATAAGAGCAGGTTGATGATGAGGTGCTCCGTTGGAATATTTCATCTATCACGTATTGGTACACTGTTATATGAAACCTTTGTAAGAAATTTCGCAATGTAATGTTTGAAATGGTCGTATTGTTGGCACATTGAGACATATTGTGAGCGTAGAGTTCAGTTACCAAGGCGCCTCGCACTTGTCTCATATAACAATCGATTGTTGACACATTCAATGTCTGGCGGCCCGTCAAAATAAAACCAACCGTATCAAATTATTTCGTATCGTCACCCATTTATTTGCCAATAAAAAAAGTGAACCGGTTTTCTTAATTGTTATTAGTAAGCCACCTCAGCTTCGATATGGTAACTAACCGGCACGATTAAATAAGTATTTTTAAATAATTAACATTTTTAAGCGATTGGGGTTGGGGGTAACATGCCTTCTATTTAAGAGGTTATAATATTATTTTAAGTTCTAAACTTAGACTTGATGGACGACGCTGAGACATCTTAGCTGTATTTTTCACACACTTTAAAATGAACTTTGTTATCTATATAAGTTACTAGCTGTCGCCCGCGACTCTGTCTGCGTGGGATTAAAAAATAAATAGTAGCCGATTCTCAGATCTACTCAATATGCTAACAAAATTTCATGAGAATCGGTCAAGCCGTTTCGGAGGAGTATGGGAACGAAAATTGTGACATGAGTATTTTACATATAAGATTTATTTTAGTAAAGGTCGATAAGACGTACAACCATCCAAATACATATGCAGACAGTACAAATATTATAAACCTACCATATGTCACGAAAGTCATGCTATTTCGAAGAACCAATACGACTTTTGGACGATAATATTGTAATTAAATTTACATCCTTGAGTTTGGTAGACGCTTGTAGAATCCTAATGTTTTTTTGAATATTCAAATTGGTTCGATTTTTATAGTTCTTGAATCAATTTATGATTTTGTTTGCGCCAATTCCCACGGACAATATAATGTGCATAATGCCAATGAATTAATCGCACAATGCAAATTAATTCATTGGCATCACATATCTTGATCTAATTGAAATGCTTTTTTCAATTTTACTTAGCTTATAATTGACTTTTGTCAATAACGACAAACTAATAAAATAACGTAACAATCTAAAATATTAAATCTGACAAGTCTAACTACATTGTTGTTATTGAAAACCTTATTATTAGCTCTTTAAATGCCGTGCCTTGTGACATGATATTGTCATCATATTTCGAGATATTTTTGTGACATTTTTTTATTTATTTATGGGGTTTCCTTATTGCACAGTGGTTAGTAGAGTGAATAGAAAATTGTCACTTCCTTCTATCCGGATTCGTCAGAGGCCTTTACCCTTGTAAATTATTCCTGATGCGTGATTATGAATGAATGTCTTTCTTTAAACATATAACAATAGCATCATTCATACGGTTTTGTTTGGTTCTTGGCAATCGGACAGCTCACGAGGATATCTGTTGGGCGAGGGTTTAATTTGTATGCGATGTAATGCTCGCCGACCTTCCCCAGTATGGACATTCTCGTAATTGTTTCCTTATGTGAATGACAACATGGGAATGTATAGAACTTGTCAACTGCTGCGGTTAAGATGGCCGAGAAGGCAGGCGGCCTGGCAGCAGTTGCTCTGTCCCGGTGTCACCGCTTTCATATAGTAAATAATTCTTGCGTTATATATGTGCCCCTTATCTTTACGTGCTAAACAATTAATAACATGTAGATAAATTGGATATCGAAATTTGTAGAAATCAACCAAGTGGTCGCCTGGCATCTTTAGTGCGGTTTCAGACTATATCTTTATTGAAGCTTCTGAGACATCAAGGTGACCAGCGTTTTATTTTTAATTTGATTTAACTCGTTTCATTGTTTCTTTGTCCATTCCATAAATTTAAACATAATTTTAATTATAAGAATAAATAAGAAATAATAATTAAGTAAAACAATTAGTTTGACATCTAAATAAGTACATGACACCGTACGTGACCACCGAACGCTTGTTTGTTTTAGTCAACTTGTTACAGATAAAATAACCGCGACAGATAAAAAAAAACCGCAAAGTGATTGACATGTAAGTGCCGCTGTCAACGCACCGAGTGGCCAATTAATTGGCAACAGACTATAATAGTAACGGGTCGATATGAGCACGAGATCGCAATAAATCAATATGACAATAAAGTAAACTGTCTCGATTATAATCTTGGCGGCGGAGACGCATGACGTCAGACGGCGCGCCCCTCGCCCCGCGCCCCTCTGCCCCGAGAGGCCTTCCAGCAGCCTTATTATCATAAAACTGAGCCGGTAACATCTCGGCTTAATTGTAATTTAAAATCTTTTCGCTGGATTTACGTTGCGAGATCGCGATGAGCAAATGAATAAGACGGTCATGGAGACCGCGTTTGGCGAATTATTAACGATGTTCGAATTTATTAAACATGTTATTGAACGTGACCTGCAGATTATTGATGCTGTATTCATGTATTTAAATCCGTCGGTGTTGAATTGATTTTTGAATCGAAAACAAGTAGCAAATACAAGATGCATCAAACGTAACCGTTTTATAACATTTCATGTTATACACAATTGTCACCTCATATTTTTAAAGGTTTTATAAAGAATAGTGGACACTTTGACTTACAATATTGTAACTACAAATTTATTTGTGTACTTAGAGACGAAGAACTGTATAATGAAATTTGAATTAAAATAAGAGAAATGATGTTATTAAGGTCGTAGTAGTGCTCTGGTTTAAGGAAAGAAAAAAAAATCTTAGAATTTGTTCATGATAATATCTAATAGTACGAGTAAATGTCTTTACGCTGATCATTTAAATGTTTACGTAATAATTATATTTGAAACGCAAAGCAAAGATGTAATTTTATCGACAGTCCAATGCGACAAACGCGCCGCGTTATATAACAACTGGTTACGGAGTGAACTTTTTGTTCCCATTTTGCTTTGTTGCGCATTTACAAGTATTACCGACGTAATTGTTCATCAAGATCGGACATGTAGGCATTGTGTCAACTTTAAGAATATACTGGGAAAATGCTAATTATATAAATTATCACGAAAACGTACCAAAACTCAATCACAATGAAGCAAAAAACATAATTGTATATAGGAAAAAATTTGAAACCTTGAATATTTTCCACTAGTTACTAAAATATTGCATAATTATAATATTTATGATGTGACAATCTCTACTACCTTGTCGTAGCTATTTATAACAATTAAAAATATTAAAGAAAGTTGCAGATATTGGTCCGGGTAAGGTGATGAAATTATGAAGGAAGAGAACGAAGTGATATTTTACTAATCAGAAAGGTTAAATGTAAAAAGATCTGTACTCAACCATGTTATGGTACTTCTCAGGTTGACCATTCGTACTAAAATATCGAGTGCAAAGTTTTACTGGTGTACTCATTCGCTTAGTATTCCAAAAATCATTTTAATAGCTATTTTTTTTCTGCACTGACGAAGTCGCGGGCGACTACTAGTTATAAAATAAATTCCTATACAAGAAGCAAAGTGACCTTTAGAAAACATATATTCGACAATTTCCATATATTCACATTTTTTACGCGTAAGGCTCGTGCAATGTAAATTAGTTTTTTTTTCTCACACGCCGCATAGAGTTATCAATGTTACTATTATTATTTATCTTAGAGTTTGGAACAAACAAGATGGCTAAATGTTTAAGTTGATTTAAACAGTTTTAAAACAATAATGAACGATTTTTTTTCTGTTTTTAAAAAAAGCAATACATTTCTTGCTTTTTGTTAATTTTACTTTCTGCTTGCATAGATGTATCCTTGATAAAGATTATTAGTGTCGTGTAAATATTAACAAGTCCACACCAAAAATTATCAATGTTAATTGTTATGGAGCTTAGTGAAGTCTGTGTAGAAAGCAAAGCTCAGGTTTGTCTTGTGGTTGGAAGCTGTGCATGACTTCTCTATTAATATAATATTTTTTTAAGTTTTCATCAGATTGTGCAAAAAACATACATATTTAAGTTATGTATCTACACGATACGACTAAGTCAAGGTCAAGAATTAAATTTCCGTTGAGTGAGGGAAAAAAATTTAACACTTCTTTTTAATGCCATTCACAAAGGTCACTTTATTAGATGTCCGTTTGGTGAATTCAAATATAAAATTGTATCAAATCAAAGATCGTTTTATTATAGATAGGGAAGTCGTTCAAGGCTAATCGTAAAATTTCATTTTAATGTGGTTTATACTAAATTTATTTACCAGTGGAATTTTTAAATTTTCTTATTGAAATTTAACAAATAATTGTGGTAGAGCGTCGGTGGCTCAGGGGTAAAGCACTTGACTTGCAATCTGCCGGTCCTGGGTTCGAATCCCGCCATGTACCAATGTGTTTTTCGATTTCCGATTTACATATGTACATTTATCCGACGTTCTTACGGTGAAGGAAAACATCGTGATGCAACCTGCACATATCTGGGAAGAAATTCAAAGATATGTGTGAAGTCAACCAACCCGCACTGGGCCAGCGTGGTTGACTATAGCCCCCTAACTAGGTAGGCTCCGAGCCCCTGGGTGGGGACGTACAGTGAGCTGATAATGATGATGATGATGAACTTAGTTGTAGTACTTTGATTAGTGATTTGGGAAAACTATAATATTAATTACAATCATTGAGACGGTATCGAACCGCCCTCTATTCATTTCGTTAATCCTTTTTCCCAGCTAAGAAAAAAAATGAACTTCATGAACTCGATATTAAGAGCGCCAAAGTCTAATTGTTGTGTCAACTTCATCCGCCATAGATTATTCTGTCAAGAGTTGTCCGTACTCATGACATTATTGACTTTCAGAAATATAAAAGGTGATATTCAAACGCAAAAGAAATGAAGGGACAATACAACAATCATATTAATTTCTTCGCTATCAATACATTAATGTTTTTATAAACAACGTAATCGCTCGATTGAATTCATTGACCGTCTGGCTGCCATTCTTGGTACATTTTTATTTTTATTAAAATTAATGTCAATTATTACTGAGACTATCTTGTACTTCTCTATGATTAATTCTTAATATCACTTATTTCTGAAATCAAAATATATTTTCGACGTATGTAGATGTTTCTTATTATGAAAAATTCTGATAAGTATGCATAATTTTCTACAAAATCTTATATATAAAATTCTCGTGTCACAATTCTATTCCCATACTCCTCCGAAACGGCTTGACCGATACTCATGAAACTTTGTGAGCATATTGAGTAGGTCTGAGAATCGGCAAACATCTATTTTTTAATCCCGCGCGGACGGAGTAGCGGGCGAAAGCTATATTATAAAAGTTCCAAAGATAGAGTTCTATTTTCACTTAGTACACCCCTAGCATATCATTTGTGATAATAAAAAAGTAATTGCATTTCAATTGTTAATTTTAAACAATTCTTAACGAGTTCATTAGGTATTTAATTGTGAGTTCATTCACATCGTCGTTTTACTGATAAACAAAGTTGACTTGGAAAGATCGTTTCTGTAATTATTTATAGTATGTATTATTTATTTAACTTGGTAAATTAAATTAAATTGGGAAAAAACGCACTAATGTAGTTAAATAATCGCGTCCTCTCTGTAAATCTACTTACCCTTACTAAGATAGAAAAGTTTTCTTCAGAAAAGGGCGGCGTATTAAATACATATTTACATATCTATGTCACACGACATACAATTTTTCATAATTATTTTATATATCGTAATATTAATAATATACAGTTTATTTGTTTATTGTGTGCGAAACTCGTAATCGTTTATTTTATTAACGTGCCACAGTTTTCCAGTCGTAAAATTAATAAATTTAAAAGCCTTACAGGAAGCGCTAAAAACTATTAAAGAACGCTATTAAAATTTTAGTCAGGCGTAAGCCGATAGCATCTGCGTAACGGTAGGTAAGTTTTAATTAATGATAATCTCATACAGGACTGTTTGCTTTATAAAATGATACAAATGTGTGAATTACAGTTGGGCGTGTGACGGCCGGCCCGACTAAATGAACGCCGAGTATAAATTTCCCCGGCATTCCCACACAATCGTCACCGCGTACCGACGCAGATGCTCCCCGCGCCTGTGTGCGCACTGTATCACGCAATGTGTACACTTGTGTGAGTGCACGTAGCCGTTCACACGACTCTTACACCAAATATTTATATTTATCATCAATATACCTTATAACTTGCACAGGTAAGTTCAATATCGAATAGCATGAGTATTTCATGCGCAATAATAAAGTTGTTCCGCTGTACCGTATTGTTTCATGTTTACGCGTATCTGTGTGCCGAGGTTAAGTAGAGCGGCGTTATCTTGGAACAGAGATTCCGTAGAGTTTGGATTATAGAAACAAATGATGTTTAAATATAAAACGTCCAAAAATCGATACGCGAAGTGAGCTTCGGACGCGCGATGCAATCTTATCTCAATAAAGTGACTAATTGCCATTTGTATTCTTGTTGATAGTGGATATTGAACATGAGGTCGGAGAGATAGCAAGATAATAATTAATTTACATGTAATTAACGTAACTAATGTGTCCACATCGGATTGTGAAGCAGAATATGTTACTGAATGCAAAACGAATGGGCTGGCAATTGCGAATAATTTAATTTCATAACATTGGAGGGTTTAACGCGTCGGCCGGCCGGCTAGTCTAAATGTCATCGAACGGGGTTTCGCAAGAGCGTCAATCACGGGCGGTCACCTACTTTCGCGATCGGTCGATGGCGATTAGTCGACTATGTACATTCACTGAGGCCTCGGCTCACCTCTACGCAACAATTGTTTCTGTAGGAATCTTTTATTTATGGCAGCGGCGCGCGCCTGTGTGTGTGGGCAGTGAGCGACGCCGCTCGTGTTTTACCTGTATCGTTTGCATGCTGTTCAAAATGGCATCTTATGCCGTTCGCTCAAGGTTGTTTTTGGATCGACGTTGCGGGCGACAGAAATGCTCTACCGATAATAAGTCAACGCTCGAACTCGCCTGTTTGACAGGATTCCAACCGCGTCTGTCCCTGTTTGTTTATTGTAATCGGTTTGACAATGAGCTTAAGGTGCGGTTTCGAGTGATCTCCCGGGCCGCGCTCTCCCGTGATTGTTCTCTCCGCTGCTCGGCGCGGCAGTATCAGCGCGGCTGTGTTTGTGTTTGTATGATACGTCATTGTATACTGGCTTACTGTAGATATGCCTCTTAGCATCCATAATTGCGTGGCGACTGAGCGACTTTTAAATATCTTTGTGGCTATCCTTATTTACTTAATTACATTTTTATTAATTTGCTATATAGGTTTTTATTGCATGTAGGTACTCATATTTTAGCATGCATATTCTGCTGCCAATAATTATTCAATTTGATGTAGGTTGGTATGGCCTACAAATTAGGTATCAACAGTTTAATTAGTCAATGTTATCAAATACTTTCGGTTGATAAGAGTTTTAAATAAGTAATTAAATTGCACTAACAATAAAAATAATTGTCGAATTTGTAGCGTTAAGTGATTTGAGGCTTTGTCGGTGACAAAAACCGTTGACGATTCCGACAATCCCACAGATAACGGAAGGTCAATGAGGAGACGTCAGCGGGCGCGGGATGCGGCGTTAGAGCGAGCGCACTGCTTCGCCGCAGCCATCTCGCTCGGGCGCCCGACCTCCTTGCAAGTGTTGCGCCCGCAAGGTCGGCCCGACCGCCTTAATTAATAAACCCACCGTAAAGTATTTTAGCCGATCGGAGAGGCTACTACAATCTCACTCAGCCTTTTGTCTAGCTGTTGACCGAGCGCCGGACCGACCGAGGCTTTTTTTATTTGCGTCCGCCTAACTATGTAAAACGTAAATAATTATTGCACAGATAATAAAACTCGACAAATATTTTTAATGGCGCGAGTCACTTGTAAAGTCACATGACTTGACTTTATTATTTTTAGGTAAATTCCAAGGGCTTAATTTTTATACTTTATATTTGTGAATTATATTTTAGAAAATTGTCATTGTTTATTTTTTGTAATTTTTATTTATCGACTCTTCTCTGATCACCTTTAATTAATAAAAAAACCACTTGAACTTTTTTGAGATAACTATAAAATTTTGGAATCGAGCTATCAATTTTTTTTAATATTAATTCTTTATATTAATACGTGATACGAATACTTCCTACCCTTTTTTAAAGAAATTTAAGTACGGAAGTGGGAAAGTGCAAAAAGCTATTTTTAATTTAAATTGAAAATTCTTCGATTAGTATATATTACTAATTCTAACGGATAAATCAAATCATTATTATTTTGTGAGCAAAGACTGATATCATTTTTATTTTGGTTGCATCCATGATTGCATAAAACAATAAAAATTTATAAAATAATTCCGGCTCAAGTCTTTTGTTTAAGATATTCATGGAGCGAAATAGTTTCTAGATTTTTTCTTTAAACGAATATGAATTTTAAATAGTTTTTTTTATTATGTAAACGAGTGTATCGCACAGGTGGTGATAACTCCACCTGACAATAAGCTGCCAACGTCACTTTACACACCTGCAGATGTGTACTGTGTAATGTGTACTGCTTAAGTTGACCTTCAACATATTTGTAATGTTACGTAACAATGTAGTACAATAATGCCTTACAATTTCAAATACTTAATATAGTTTTGACGATTCAATCTCTATGTTTCAAATTTTCCCGCTAATATTCGTCTCGTACTCTTAGCCCCTTAACCTGTGATAATCCAGTACCAGACACAGTCGTCTTATTGAAGGGACTCTCGTAGTATTGATTCATGCGTTGATTATTTCTATGACAACTTTGTTACTAATTTTTTACGTTAAATAACTAATAGTCGAATAATCAGTTTAGGTCGACCTAAAATTTTACTGCCACTAAATTACTTAGCGAAGAATTTTTTTTTTAATTTATAACGGTAAACATTTTGGACTAAATATACCTAATACATTTTTTTAAATTTAGACTGTTTTAAATGATTCTTGAAAATGAAGAGCAAAATTTTAAATAAACATAACAGCTTTTCTATGTATCAAACATTACGTAGAGGTTTAGAGTTATATAAGCAATAGGCCATTAGACTCGGCTTTCCGAGTTTGGTTACGCATCAAATGTATCATAACGATTCGATCAAGTCGAATTAGATAAAACTCACACTTTACTAGATTTATCGTAATAAACTCTCACGATGGTATAACCTAAAAAGGGTTGGAAACTAAAATAAACTGTGAGATATTTTCGAATTATCAGTTGGCCATTAACTTAAGTGTTAATTTAAAAGTTAGATCATAAGCGCAATGACTCAAGTCTTCACTTGTTATTTTTGGGTGTCATGTATTTTATTATTTACATAATTATGGTCCTGTTCAAGCTTTTGCAATACTACGCAAGACCATAATGTCTAACCTTATCAATGCCGATTACCTTATTGTACAAACTACAATTGAGAACATTTTGATATAAAGTTTGATCAAATGGAGTGGTGTACCGAATGTCGGCTTGCTTATGGGATTGCTATAAATAGCGGTTTTGCAAATAACTGGACTGACGCCGCGCCGCGAGCCGTAGCCGCGCCGAGTGAACTGTGCGAGTTTATGCACTAGAAGCGTTCGCTCTAGGGATGCGCAGATACGGAAATTAATAGTAAAAAAAAATGTAACCGATTGATATACTGTCCAACACTAATATTTTACAAATGGTAATTTTTTTAAGGTTATAATTGAATGTCAATTAAATTATTGTTGTTATGCATTCATTGAGTAAATCAATTGTTTCATTTAGTTATGTTAAGATTGTATTACAAAAGTAGTGTCCACTTTAAAATGATCGTATATAATCTGTGGTAATTCTCCGGTGTGGCTGCACATTGTTACTTGCTTATGTAAGCCGGAGCGTCTTCCACTTTCGAATCAAGTTTATTGACACGGCAAGCTCGACAAATGCTCGCTTCACAGTTACATCGGCGCGGCTCTTTGATTATATGTACGTACGTGTGCACCTAAATGCGCGATCTTATTCCACAGCGCCTCGCCGCGTAATGTTCCGATTTCGACAGAACCGGATCTGCTGCGCACCCGCACCCCGCCTTCACGTTTACTGAATACGTCTACCTGTTTGACATTTCGGGTGTCGTCCGTAAACACTCGGCATCAAGAAGGTTGTCAATGCTATAACATTTTTAATTTACTTTTTTATTTTTTAATCATACCAATCACCTTAGTTTATCACCAACAATGTGACCCCATCAAGCAATTTTTGTAAATTTATATGTTAGCTTAGATTGATGTAGAAACGTTTGTACGAGGACAAACAAAATAAAGCAAATTTTTTTGACAAAAACATCGTTTGAAGCATGTTTGTTTTTACTAACAAAATTGTTTGAGTATCCTATAATAGTGAGCAATTAGGGTTAGCATTTTATTTCAGCCAAGATTTCTATTTATATCATCAACCGACGATGTGCATATATTAATAAAAATTAATGCACCTCAACACGCGCAGGAGTTTCGTTAAATAACGAAAACATTTCGATTATTTAATATAAAATTAATACTAATTTTAATAGATCTAAAGTGATGCGAAATTTCTATTTTAGTTCTAATAAACGTCGCCGTCGTGTGATGATTGAAAATTTACATTTATATGTAACGAATTTATTCTTGTTCGAAATCTCCATAGATAACTATTTCTGTAACTTTCTTAATGAAATGAATTATTTTTATCAGTTTCTTTTCTTAGAAATTAATTAATCTGTTATATTTCAGTGTTAACATTCGTAGGAAACATTAAAACTATTTTAGTTAAATTATTAGCTGAGAAAGGTATAAAAATAAGGAATATATTCGTTACAGTGTGACACACGGAAAAATAACACTTGGACATAATTTAGAACATTATTAACATAACGGCGTCGAACGTCTCGCCTGTGTTAACACTATATATCAGTACAATGATTTTAATCAATTAGTCCCTGACAAGACAAATAGAGCCTTTAATAAATTAAAGACAAAGATTTATAATACTTTTGTATAAACAAGTTTATGCTAATTTTATGTACCATCTGTTAGTCGCGGTTGATATGTCGGAGCTAGCTAGCTTTCAAGTGGTCATTAAGTTTTTAATGGCGATAAATCTAGGTGTGTAAACGCGGCCGATGCTAAACGCTCACTAATCACAGCTTAAATCGCTAAGCTCCTTTCGTCAGGTTCAGCGCGAGCCACTTAAAGTGCCGCTCACCTACTACGAATTTTACCCACGCAAGTTTATTAAATAGTAAACTAATTTTGTACAATTATTGAAAAGGATTTTTATTTAAAAAATACTTATTTAAATGATTGTTTAAACGAGTATTATGTTTTGAATATTTTAAAAAAACTTCATATACATAAGTAATTGTTTTTAAATAATACAAAAAAAGCTATCAATCACAAAATAGTTAAAAAGAGTTGTTTGTTTAATTAAAAGTTTACTTTATTTAAAATTCGTCTTATAAGAACAGCATTAAATACTCATAAATAAGTTTGTTTTGGAATGTTTCGACAACAAAGGTATAGCTTTACGGCGATTTTCAAAACTAATAACGATAAAAATAGCTCTAGTGACTTCATTATTCACAACATGAGGTGTTTCGATGATTTACACACTCAGCGGTGAGGTCAATGGCCTTTGGCCGTGTGAAAATGATATTTTGAAAGCGACAAAACTTTTTTAGTTTAAAAAATAAAGACGACTGATTTATGATTGTTATTTTATATTATTTGCGTATTTAGATTTTTATAGATAATAGAATATTTTATAGAAATTTGCATATTTTTGTTTATAACAATGTAATTTACTCTTATTAAAAAAAAAAACAAAGTGTTTGTCGTGTATTTAACTAAGTAAAATGATTTATTTACTAGCACATGGGTTTTGCATTGTACATACAATAGTTTACGAGCGGGAAGCGTGTTTGCAGAGTGTAATCGCTAGTCACTGACATCAAAACTCATAGCCGAGTGAAATCGAATAGAAACGATACGCTTCTGATTCTAAATTATTTCATAGAACAACCGTATTTTAACAACTGATTTTTTAAAAAGCGGGACAGTTATAATTGTATAAATCATTTGTTGTAAATGTCAATCTAGTGACATATCTTCCTAATATTAAATGCGAATGTGGATGGATGGATAAATGTTTATAGAAGTTACCTCTAAAACGGCTTAATAGATCTTGATGAAACTTGTCATTATTTTTTTTTTCAATTCAGTCGGAGTCGCTTGCGGCAGCCAGTTGTAATATAAAACTTCGTTTTTACATACTGGCAGCAAATAAAAATTATCATTCGTTAGAAAACAAGTTGTAATGAGGATTACAATCTACATGCGAGTGAAAGAAGTAAATACCTAATTACAGTGGGCCGTTTAGTTTGCTTGTCATTTCTACTCATAAAGCTGCGTTTACATCATTGCCGATAGCATCTCGAAAGCGTACGCCGAGCGCGTAGGCATTTCTGTACATAAGTTCGCGCCCACTCCGCACTCCGCGACTGCGGTAAAGTCGATTTTTATTCGTATCCGAGCGAGTATTACACGGTCAAGTGGAAGCGTTGATAATATGCGAGACAATGTACTAAAGACGGACGCTATTTTACATTTCAGCGTTTGATTTCATCCGCTGGGACTGGTTCTGTGGCCGGAATGTGCTCGCCTACAAGTGACCACGATAGCTTTTGGTACACGAGAATTAATGTGTTGTTTATTAGTCACGACTCTTTTATATGTATTATAGGTATGTTGAAGATGTATGAGACGTTTTATAAATGTTTTGTTTTTTTGAAATAATATCTACTTCTTTCAAAAGACCTTTTCAGATTTATCTCTATCTCATCGTTCTGTGGTTAAATAAAATCTCAGAAATGTATTTAAGGTACTAAAGAAGATATACGAACAACCAAAGCAAATATTAATAATTATATGTAGATATTCATAATATCGAGTTTGCAGTTGATTTATAATCAGTCTCATTAAATCCACTAGGTGTGGACAGCCTACGGTCGAGTTAAATAAAGCGCACTTGCTCGCTACTTTATTACTTTTTGTGGTCATAAATAAAAACGCTTTCGAGTAAAAACAATTTATGCCGTATTGAGTTTGTGAGCGGTGTTGTGTCGGCGCCGCGCCGGCCGCTGCGAGCCGGTATCGTCGCGACGCGCTTTTATTGTACACTTGTTTAACTGTTAAGCCTAAAAAAAATATTATAACTAATATGAATACATACAACATTGATATAAGTGTTAGTTTAAGAAACAGTATCTCTTACAAATATGGTGCGTAAGTATTATCGTGAGTAAAATCATATAAGTATTGATGTCAAATTATTGTTGAGTTTCTGTTAATATCCTCATATATTTAGTATGCATACGTATTCAATTTCTCAATTTAAAATAATTTATTATTCATGCGAATTGTACTGATACCACTAAAAGTGTGTTAGCAATTAGTCTAGAAATCGATTGTGATGTATCGATTTTCTGTCAAATTATATCTAATGTACATTCGATTCGATTATTTGTCAGTTCTTTTAGTTTCATAGCTCATTAGCCGTGATATGAAAGTGTCTACGCGGGCGAAATCGAGAACACGACTTTGTCGAAATTTATTTCACTTAAGAACTTTAGCCACACGTTGATAGTCCGTTGTCTCGGGTAATGCGGAAAACCGTTGAAATATTTACCTAGTTACTAAAAGTATAAAATGTAAAAAATAAAAGTTTTGTTACAAAATTTTAGTAGTATTAGTTATATTTGTTAATTTATTTATTTAATATTAGAATTAAATTAGGGTGAATAAAAATAGAAGCAAGCTTTACACGGGTGGGTGTTGTGACGTGTATCGTAGATATCGTAGCAGTATTGTAGGGCTGTTTCGTCATGCCGCTACGAGCGCTACGACGCGTGGGTTACGCCCCCGATATACTGAATATTTCCAGGTTCAGACATGCTCTCTTTATATCTTTAAATATATATTCATCCTTTTATTATCGTCTTAATATACTTTCTAATAATAATAAGGAAATAATAAATAATTTGTTATTTACTTTTGTATGCTAGCACATCTTTTTTAACTTTAAGTTTTTTATTTGTTTAAGGTATTGGATACTAAGACTAACATGGTATATGTTTTTGTTGGTAACATTAATGATTGTATCTTTTATTAATTTATATAGAAAATTACTTCTCATATAAAAATATTAATCTTAAAAATTACAAAAAAAATATTTTACAAGAACAAAAAAACAGATTAGATTATCATAATTAGATGTTCCATCTCTAATTTGACTAAATAAATTTTATATAAAAGATAAGCTACTTAATTTTTCTAGTAGGTGTGGTCATGAATATATAATATAATTAACATATTCATATTCATCAAAAAACGAACATTAAACTTTTAATTTTACATTTATAAAAGTGTAATAAAAAATAATGATAAATTTATACCGTTTTTAGTTCTCCGTTAATTCCAGTGGATTTGATATTGGTAATTTTTTTCTAATTTGTTGTAAGACAAATTCTATATTGCATTACAAAACTAAGTATATTTCATTACATTTCAAACTGAATGAATAAATGATTCCTTGCGAATCTTATCATAATATGCAATATACAAATAAATAGATAAATAAAAACAATTTATTTTATCTATCATTTGATGCACATCTTTTGAAAATATTCCATTAGTTATAAGTGAGTGTTTAAAACAAAATTGATCACATTTATAGTTTAGTAGTTTTAATATTTAAAATTACAATTGCATAAAATCATTCTTTAAAAAAAATATGTTTCATGATTATTCAGGAGTCATAATAACAAAATAAATTGTAAAAATTAGTTATGTTAATTATGTAAACGGACTTATTAAGATTTAGATAAAAAATTTAATCAGTTAATTTAATTATTAAAGTTGAAACAAATTAAATTAATAACAGTCATGTAAAAGCAATAAATTAATTAATAATTTTATAAATCATAACGTTATCTTTTATGATTATGTTTTAAGAAAAAAAATTGGCGATGTTAAATCATCTAATTTCAATTTCGTCATAAAATATTATTTGATGCATATTATATTTTTGATTTATCATTTTAATTAATTATAATTAGTATTAATTTATTACATTTTTTATTCATAATTAAAAAAATACTTATAAATTCTTTTATAACTGAAAGTTATTTTATTATATGACCAGTGAATTGTTCATTGTTAGTTTTTACTTATAGTTATGTTTGTGTATTCAGTGCTAATCCTTCTGATTTAAAATAAAATACTTGTGTAGGTAAACATATCTCATGATAAACGCCGTGGTAACCTGTCGCGAGCGCGCCGCAGGTTTCAATAATAAGTGATATTGCGATGATACGGACTGGAAAAACTCGTTCGCTGGATGTCGATATCCTTAAAGGTTCACCACACCGTAACTGTTATAAACAACTGTTTGAACTATTTGATTTACATTGCGTCGTGAACAAGAATTATTTGAAGTTGTATTTATGAAAAGTAAGCATTGTATTCAGTATTTATTAATGTGTTCGGTATTTGTTCTTGTCTTGTATTGGACGTAGTAACAGTTAGCACGATGCCAGGCCGCGGCTTTCATTCATGCCGCCTCAGGCCAAGTTCCTCGCGATCTCATCTTCCAATTACACCGCGTATGCTGCGCTGCGCTCTGCGATCTTTATAATTGTCGATTGATAGTAGCAATATATCTATATAGCGCGAAAATGTTATACGCTGTATATGATTTAAAATTGATTTATACTGACGCCCGCGCATATTTTGCTATGCTAATGGTTCCTTGAATACATTTATTAGGTGATTTATTGCTTCGTTTAGATGATCTTAAGACAAACAATTGTGTAGTTTTATTTGTTTGTTGGTTTTTAGTTGAGTTGTATTTGTCGAAATAGTCGCAACGTTTAGTGATCGTTTGACAACAATTGGTTAAAGAGTGTAAATGTGTGTTTAAGTAATTATTAATTACAATTTTTGTTGTAACAAGGGTAGAGTCTTTAAGTTGAAAGAGATATAAGAATTTTGTTTACTATACATCTGCGTGTTAAGGATAGTGCGATGACTCTTTGTAACCACTGCTGCGGTGGGCGGTTTGTTGTTGTCTCTGGAGGTCACGAGTTATTGAAGTGCGTAGCATTTCGTCATAGGTGAGTATTTTCGTGGACCGGTAGATTTGGTGGCGCATTGTGCCGATAGATTACACAAACTACGAGCGCAATCGGGCGCTTGTGAAACCGCGGGGTCGTCGACCGACACCGATACCTAAATTAATTTTTCTCTTCGTGCCCGTATTGTCTGCCGCTCATTGTTCAATTTGTGACTCCGATTTTGGAGCACCGCCGCGTCGCCGCGCCGGGGCCGCTTTGGTGACACGGATTTACTTTCGAGATGGACGGACGTGAAAGCAAATGCCGCATAAACATATTTCTCCCGCGCGCAAAAAACATTTCCAGTCGCTTCGAAAGTAGTAATTGTTGATAGTTTTTGGTATGTCGTGAACTTGTAAGAATTAAAAGAAAGCGGCCGTTTGTAAACATCTATGGAATAACTCATTTCTGCTAACATAATTTAGGGTGAAACATTAATTGGTTTTAACAGTTTTGGCATATTCGTCTGCATCGAGGACCGATAAACTCGTCAATAAAATACTATCGTTATAATGTTTACTGTTGTCATTTTTCAATTGGCATGATAAAAAAAAAACAATTGTAGTTGTATTACCGAATCGTATAATTATCTTGGTTTATTTCCTATTGTTTGAGCTAGGTCCAAAGAGTAAAGAGAGAAGCTATTTCGATATTACGTAAACAGATTGTCAAATGTCGAAATCAAACCGCGTTCTTCGGCGATGGGGCCGCTAATGACACGCTTCAGATAACCCGGCCGGCATTACCTGTAACCCGGAACGTCGACGTCACGTTCACGTTACGTTATACGCACCTTGTTTACAGCTTCTAACTGTTATCTTGCTCGATGTACCGCTTTCTTATACAGGAACGAAAGTATGTTATAGTATTTATAGAAAAACGTGTAAAGAAAATGTTTTTTGACATTGTTAAAGTTCAGATAAAAGGTTGAACAATGAATTGATGATTTTTTTTATTCGACCAAAGTAAGCAACTATTTAAGTTGTCGTGGCAAATCAAAACTCATTACAGATGAATTATTATTAATATCTGAAAAGCTCAATTATGCTGTTACTATTTTTTAGAAATTATAGTTGCATGTTGCTTTTCGTAGCTTCGTTATAAGCTTCGATGGACGTAAAAACGCTGGGTCGTACAAATAAACTGCAACCTTATTCCAATGACTTAAGCTCGCTTCATTCGAATCAGTATTTTCGAGAAATTTCATTGGAAGAGGTATGCGTTGCTATGTAAATTTACAGCTTCTGGTTTTTGGAAATAAAAACATGATACCTTTAAATAGCTAATAGGATCGGCAATACATATTTAAGATACCTTTTTGGACTTTACGAAGATTTCACGTAACTAATTTTGCGGGATGTTAATTAGAGATTTTCATTTATTAAATTAGTGTTAATTTACTAATCACTAAGGCAGTTGTATGTGTGTTTAGTAAACAATAGGTTTATATGCATTACTTTGTTAATATTAACGCAATCAATAGCTTAAGGGTCGCTTGAAGTTGTTTGTGTTGTCATAAGTAAAGGTAACGCCATTGTGTTTAGTATCAAGGTTAGTTATGAATAGTTATGTGAAAAGCATTGCAAGTCGGACCTTCGGGCATTCGAATCAATTAAGTCCCATCGTTTGGACGCTGGGCTGGAGCGGTAACGGTAAATGGCCTTGTTACAGATCTAAAATGTCATGAGCGCGCCGCCACGCCACGGCAGCGCGCCACCGAGCGTCTAGTACTATCAAAACATGTTTGGTACCGGAACACCGTGCGACTGTTTCGAGGAATTCCTTTCTATTTATTAACAGACGTGCCTGATCTTTGGATAATTTCACTTGAATAATTTGTACCGATCTACATCAAATGTAGAATGAACTACTGACTTAACATGTTAAATATTTTGATGCTATTTTGGAATAACGAATATTTGTTGTTATTTAAATTATTTAAATTGAAATTAAGTTAGCGGTAGTCGAATAACGAATTCGAATACACGTTCTTATGTTTCGCAGACCAAACGTTTAACGATTATACCATCGGCGTTTTTCAGGATATTTTTTTGTTCCTCTTCAAATTACTTTTGTCTTCCTGCTCAAATACTGGTAACGCCTTTTGGTAATCACTTAGTTATATTAATGTAATACGAGTTATATGTTGTTGTTACATGTTTCTGTTATATGTCGATGCACGTCAGTCGTTCGTGTCCATTGTTACACGCCCGCGTTGCGGCCGCGCTGCAAAACAAATGGAGAAAGTCTAACAATTTTTATTTTTACCTCCGCAAACTGTTATTTCCTAGTTTTACCGAAACAGCTATAATGCGCACTGGTGCTATTGACGAACGCATAATTTTAAATCCTTACGTAGGTGTCGGCAATATTAATTAGCTTAATATAAACTATTTTTAAATGTAATAGAAAATTAAAATAGACAACACACTTTTAAATTATTATTTTATTATTCTAGTTGTATAATATTTCTTAATAAATAGTACTGCAGTTGTTTCTTGACTATGAACCAGGGGTGTGTGAATATTTCTTTCCGAACGAAATATTGATATTGATATTCGATTCGATTGGAACGATATACGCACAACCCTACAATTAACAATTTGAGACAAGCAATAAGCAACCAATGGCATTATTTCTTTTAAATTTCGAATGATTTCGATTGACAATTTCCAGTCAGTATTTATAAGTGGTTTACTTTTTATTGTGTAACAGAAGTTTTGTCGATTAGAACAGACCACCTTCTGTCCAGACGTTTCATAAAACGATTGTTACTTTCATTTCACCAACTAACTGTAAATTGCATTGCAGTGGGTGCATTTAGATTTTTTTTTCATTAATTTTTTAGTACGTATCTGAAAGTTAGTGTTTAGAAATCAATGGCATTGTCAAATTGTTTTTAAATCTTTGATGAATTAAATTGAATGTATGTTAATTTATTTTATCAAGTTGTATTATAACTTAAAATTTCGAATTTCAAAATATGTTTTTCGAACTATATGTGGGATTGAATACCGGGTTAAACTAGAAACTTATAAAACGTTTTTATCTCTAAATTTGTGTTTCTTTCCTAATGTAAGTAAAAACTGTGTGTTTCCTTCCCTTGGTTTCCTATGACGTTTATGTACCGCGATATAATTTTGGTATCTCCACGTTCATCATATGTTTAGTCATTGACGTGAAAAAACAAAGCTAGTAAGTGTAAAAATGTTAATATGAGTCAAAAGGTAAATTAGTGTTTATGCTCAGTGACTTCATAGATTAAAAAACAGTATGTGTATGGACTTAAAGTCTACGTCATTGTGCTTCGTTTGGTCGTCGTTTGGTGACGCAGAACGCAGCGTAAGTGCCTTGCGTCTTTCCTTACATAATCACGCACTATGCGGTAACAAACAGGTTACACCGATTAGTAATATCAAAGTTGTACGGTACGATTCAGTATTTATTTTCAAAGCACTCGTCGCCGTATGATTGCGGATATCTGTAAATGGTAACAAGTTGTTATTATATAAATTGTGTTTGCTGGTTGTATATATCACTAGCTGTCACCCGCGACTCCGTCCGCGCGGAATTAAAAAAGTTTAATAAGTCGCCTATCTGTTCTTCCAGACTATGTTCTACGTCTATGCTAAATATCATTAAGATTCGTTTAGCCATTCCGAAGATAACTTCAAACAAACATCCATCCATCCAAATTAGTAAGAAGTAAGATTTGTATATTAAAACCAGCTTTTGTATATGAAAGAAACATGAATTTTAGTAAGTGTATATAAAATAAATTATCTTCAATTTTGAATTCGCGCAGACGAAGTCACGGGCGACAGCTAGTATAAATATATTTATTGTTATGATAATTTTCGAATCGAAATTCTTAAATCAGTTTCGTAACGAAGCGAGTGAAGTCAGTATTACAATGGACATTTGTACAAAATGTGTCCGTGGCTCAATTATTGTTTATCCATTTATATGTCATTAGTCATAGTATGCAATACTGGACGATTATTTTGTGTTCGAAACATTTCAAGGCTGTGTGTCTTAAACAAATTGCTTTCCAATCACGCCCCTCTTTGTGTAGACGGGACTTATAGGTACTGATGAAAAATTAAAGTGTACATTAGAAGCATTGGTGTGTTTAATTCCTTATGGAAAAGTAAAAGTTACTTACTACTATTCTAGATTTAACTACCAGAATATAAGAATTTTAGAATATTAGAATTTGTTCTTCGTTACCCTTTCAATGTAGCTCTAGAGATTTATTTTGTGTACACTTAAGCATAAGAAGTGACGATGTTCGATACGTATTTCTAGAATATTTGAAATGAATTCCTTCAGTCGCAAAACGTTTACATAGCGATCAGTCAGACAGGGCAGTGAGTGGATTGCATAAAACACGGCAGTAGTACTGTGTCGGGCGACTCGGCTCGGTTAGTCACTGAAACATTCCTTGAGTGCCGATCCTCTGCGTTGTGTCTTATGCTCTTGAGATATTACTGACTTTATTACATTTTGACATTTTTGTGGTGGTCACACTCTTCATCATAAGGACGTAAATCAATGTTCTTAAATTTTACATACAAATTAAATAACAGTCATTAAGATACCAGCTTCTTAACTTAAAATCTTGCTCGATTGCATATAACTAATACATATGTACAACACTAATGATACATTGATTGTATATAAGTAAAAGTTCAATTTTTTCCAATTAATTTTAATCGTAACAACTATTAATTAACCTTTGGTAAAGATTAGAACTGTGTATTTTGCTGTCCTTTAAGAAATTCTTTGGCGTTTTCAACAACAAACAATATTATTATTGCGTCAATTTTACCCTAAACTTTTTTAAATAATTGAACTACGATATACAGAAAACTATCGTATAGATTCCATGTATTACAATAAAATCCAAAACGCATTCATTGAACAAACAATCGGGCATAGGAAGTGATTAGCGCGGTTTATATTTGTCGGAGGCGGCGGGGCGTAAAGGTGGCGACACATTGCACTGGTAGAGTGGAGCATTGCACAACTCCCGCCGCCCGCCGCCCGTTGCCCGTCGCCGCCCGCGCCGGCCGGAGTGATTTATGATCGCGATGCTGCGCTAATATTGTGAGTTGTTATGATAGCACATATCCATGTGTATTATTTCACTTACGCTCTTCATGTAAATATAATTCAAACGAATTTTGATTTTACAGTTTTATAAACAAAAAAAGATATCTACTATTTGTTACATCTTGCTCCTATAGTTGTATTTATATTTGCAGCTTCAAAGCAAAACTTCTCAGTTTAATTACTTGACGTAATTGTTTTTTTTCAAGATTAGATTATTGTTAGTTGATATCAATATTATAATATTTTGGTCTTAAAATTAACATAGATTCAATGTCATTTTTGAACCACGTGTCGGAGGAATTTTCTCATCAAAATTATTAGTGTTTGTATAAGATATAGGATTAAAATCCTTAACACAATTTTACAAGCGACCTTGTGAGTCTGATAATATTGTGTGTTAGTTTTTGCACGATTTGCGTAAATTATTGTAAATTATGTTATTTGACAATCACTTAACTTTTTGTACAAAAGTTATTCTCAATATTTATACGTTATAAATGTATTATGATTACACTGTCTGGCAAAAATAGAGGGACATGGGGTTTTTCAATATATTAGGTTAACGCCTGGAACACTTAAAGGATTTGCATTTATTTTATCATTATTTTAGTTATCTGTAGTAAAGTAACATCTTAATGTTACTAATACGAGCAAAAGGCACAATAGAAATGGAGCGACTTTGACAAATAAACACCCAAAAATAATTAAAGACCGACAAATTTCTACATCCTGATGGTCATAAGTCGAATTAAATTATGATAGCGCCTCAAACCCTGTCAATGTCAAAAAATGTCACAACATCCCTTTCGCACTATAGTTTCCTTAACATGTTTTTTGTTTTATACCATTTTCTATATCCTTGTTCGTTTTACGTATATTCTGACAGAACTAAACGCCATAGCTGCGCCTCTTATATCGGCCCAGATTGATATTTAGATAATATTTCAGTAACGGTCAAATTCCACTGACGTTAAACATATTGTTCTCTCTGTTTACTAAAAGAGAATGGATGATAATGTGTTTTTACACAAGTTCGCCAGTGGAAACCCATAGTAGAAATGATAAAGAACAGTTAGTGGATGGTTGATTTAGAATGTTTGTGATCCGTAGGAATCGGACGGCTAAGTTCAGGCTCGGTACAGTCGGCGGCAACTCGGCCGCGGGGTCGCATGAGGTCCCGTTGTTCCGCAGATTAGGGTTACCATAACAATAGTTGAATCTTAACACTTGACATAAAAAATATATTGACATCAAATTTTTTTTTACACGCGCACCCCACGTTTTTATTAACATATAAATTAAATGATTGAGGCACTTAACTAGAGATTAATTACTAACACAGAAATCTTTCTTTTTCATAGAGTAATTTTGTTGTTATAATCGGTGCAAAAATAGGTAAAAATTTCAGGATTTTTCCTTTTGTCAGTAATTTTTAAACAATTAACCCTGTGTAGTTATTATTTAAATTAATTATGCTATGCTTGCTACCTAAAATTGCATTTAATTTACTGAAAGACCATGGTCAATCTATGTTTGTTAGATTTGTGCCAGCCCTGTGGTGGGTTAACGGGCGCCAACTAATGAGAACGCAGCTCAGTTATGCAGATGGCGACTGCGCGCGAACTAACGCGCCATTCCGTTCTATATACTCTGGTTCTCGACCATTACTAAATGGATCATAAGAACGTTACTTCATCCGCAAAATTCCGTTCACATTCCTAATTCTAAATAATAAAGTACCGCTACCAAATCAATAGCGTTGCACAAATAATCTAAGTTAAGCTAATATTGGAATTATTTACTTTTTAATTCCCTTTAAATGAAACTAGTACTTAAATATTTTTTTTTAAATTATAAATTGTAGGTTTTAGACGTTTTTAGTAATTTTAGAAAGTTCTTAGTTGAGATGAATTATAAACATAGCCTACAATAATAAAAATTAAAAAAAAAAACAATTCTTAAGTCTTCAAGTTTTACCACTAGATGACAATTCTTAAATGATATAGTTCTTAAAATACAAAATTGTCGATTTTAACTTAGATAAGTTAAAAACTTTGTTGGTTTTAAGTGCCACAAATGTAACACAGCAAACAAGCCCTGTAGGTGGAGGTCAAAGGCTTTCTCCGTGGGCAGCGCGGCTCCGGTGGGGGGAGGAAGAAAGGGGGGGCATCGCACGCGCGACTAGAAAGTACTCCGAGCATTGTTTTCTTCATTACGACACTTATTTATCAACTGTCACTTCACGTTCGCTTATTGCGTTTTTTATGCAAATGAGTTACGCCCTGTTCGATCCTAAAGACAAAAATTGTTTGTTTATATTAGCTAAATAAACTCGCGAACTACTAATTGCTTCCATTCAGAGGTGTCAAATATTATGACATAGGCATACGTATGAATTGAACATGAATGTATCAAGATTTGTCCCTAACTATTATTTATCTTGGCATTTTCTTATAGGATATATAACAAGACAATCTCTTTGGCTAGAAAACACAAATACAACGGATCCAAATCATTACTTAAATAATAACATTATGTAAGACTCAAAATGTATTAACCTTTAATGTTATTTAGTTAATTATATATTTTTATAATGGTAATGACGTAAGTGCATTAGATGAGAACGTCAAAGAATCGAAGACGCTGGTATTGTTTTGATGTCGCACGGCGCGGCGGGCGCGACTGACGCGCGGGGCCGCCTCAGAGCGTGACCATAGGTTTTCGGCGGCACACCGCTTCGTTGCCAAACAGATTGGGCCATTCCTTTGTCCGCGTGGGAATGATGCAAATGAGACGCTTCGCTATTTCTTTGTTTGATTTCGTGAAAGTTTACACGATCGACGAGGAAACGCGGCCGACGGACCCATGTGAACGCGATTTTTATGTAATTGTTACGTCGCGAGGGTTGGCCCGCAGTGCAAGACTTAAGCGTATGCGTAGCGGTTTGTATAAATTATGTTAATAACTCTAAAATGTGTACATATATGATTGTATGAGAGTACTATTGAGATATATTCCAATCTTAATTTCAAAAGACCAGTCTATTTCAAACAGAAGTTAGTGCGATTCAGTTACTTGAAATCGGTGCAAAATTTAACAGGACTGATGCAAATAGAACGTTTACTTCTCGTTGTTTAAATATCTATAAGGAAAACGTTTGAGATGAACACGTTCGCATCAATTCATTGTTACAATTACGATCTCAGCCTTGATCGGCAGCCTCGCGATTGCTAAGTGCATTATTGAGTCGATCGCTTGCAAAACCGGCCCACTTTATATGACAGACAGTGCTTTGCGGAAGTCCTTTAATGAACAAACGCACATACGCAATGAGCTATCGCATTATAGGCACGTTTAATTTTAACGTATCAAGAAATTAAGTAATGTGTCAGGCTAAGAATGCCCCGAAGTAAAACATCTTAATATAATATGCTATCTTGTTACGCAATAATTCAACAAGTTGCTTACATCGGCGATAGATGACCTTTATGGATGTGTAATGAAAAGGATTCAATTAATTTTAATCTACATATTAGAAATTGGTATCACAACTTGGCCAGTAGTAACATTAGTAATAGAAGCTTATGAAATATGATTTTTTTATTTCTTTGGAAGTGTTAATGATGCCCGCTAATTTCTTATGCCACATTCCCGTACGCCGTAGAGGGGAACGCCCTTCAAGAAATCTACCGCACCCGGGTCAAATAAACGTACACTTTTGTATTTAATAAGGAAACATTTTTTTCATATGGTTTAAATATCATTTTAACCTGTACATGTACAGTAATGGATCTTAAACACCAAAGAAACATGACAGTTACATGTAGTTCTGTTTAATTTTTGGTGAATAAGACGCGAACACGGAAATGGAGTTGATTGAAAAATCGTCTTTTGAATTGTATTTACAATTATTAGTCTTCAATGCTTTACATTGGCATCTAAGGATTCTGTACGAATTAAGAGCCCAGATCGTTATGAGATCTTTGGAATAATCACCAAAAACCAAGAGCTATGTCTAAAATACTTTTACAAAGTCGATTTTTAGAATCGTAATGGTCAGCAAGAACCTTATCGTCTGATCTTAGACTAGATTACGATCGAAGTGCTCGCAAAATACGAAGATGTCAGCGGCAAATTGCAGCAGTCATATGAAGTTAGTACGTTACTTTGCAACGGTATAGTGTAGGAGTTTACACGGTTACACGGTGTAATGATCATCGTACTACGCACACTGCCTGCCAAACGCCGTGACTATTCGGATCCTCTTTGAGGGCGCACGAGGTTTCACGCTTTGTTAATTATGAAATCTCGTTATTCTATATGCTGTATCAAATGTCTGTTTTTGGTGTCTATTCACCTTGTTTGTACAATAATACAATGGATAGAAAAGGATTTTCAAATAAATTATTTCAATTCAATAAATTTAATTCGGTGGATATATTAAACACATTAAAACATACTGCTTCTAATGACGGCTTCCACGTTAGAAGCCATCTAAAACGATCAATTAGTAGATATGACCTCTTGATTCTAAAATAAAAAATATGACAGGATAATTTACAAATACGCAAATTAATAACACTGTTTTCTGCATGAGTCTACTTTCGCTACATATAATGTTACATCAAAATTCAACTCGGCCCCCCGTTTCGTAACGCAGTCACCACTAGAGCTTATTATGCCACAAATACGATTGTTTTCTCAACTCTACAGACATTCACTTAAGAGCTATCTGTCATGAAAACGGAGCGCGCAATTAATCGACCATCGTACTGTTGCGCCACCGGCTTAGCCAAGACTTTGGTAAGACTCCAACCACCCGTGACCTGCGCGAACTTAAGCAAATATACAAACACATTGCCCTACTCGAACCTCTATGAATAAATGCATCGTTAACATAATAAGCAATGTACGCCAAAGCAATAATTGTACCAACTGGTTTCTTAGAAAAATAACTTGGAAACGGTATGTCACCTATCCACTTACAAAGCGGGCAAGTAAAATCAAGTGGGTAATTTATTTACTTTGCGCGTTTCGTAACTATGGCCCTTTATGAGATGGATATTATAATCAATTGAATAATTGACCGATTACTAATACTAGTTATGAAATATTTCTGATTTCATATCTATTGCTGGGCTACTGGTATGTGAACGTAATTTAAATAGGTTGTGTAAAAGTTATAACATTAGAGGTAAAAGTGAATGTGTCAGATGAATTTTTAAAATCACATCAACAATACATTTGGTGTAGGAACAGTAACTAACTTTAATTTTATCACATTTAATAACGTGCTCGAGACAAACCTAATCAATTCTGATACGTTTTGCTTGAGCTGCTATTATCATCCAAAACAGCAACAACTATGATGAGACGTCATTGATACAGTGAAAATATGAAGGCATTTTAAATTAACCTTGCCTATGTTACAATTGGATTGATAAGAACACGTGAAGACTGGCAATGGTTGGTAGCAAAAGCTAAGGAACGTATGTAGTTTTAGAAACCTGGGAATACCCAGCAGATAATGACAATGATAATCATGATTCTCTTGATATTATAATTAGGTCGATCCTGAAAATTTAAACTATCTGTTGCCCGTGACTCTAGCCGTGCGAAATTAAAAAAAACAACTTAATAAGTAGCATATGTGTCCTTCCAGGTTTTGTTCTACATCTATGCCAAATTTCAGCGAGATCCATGCAGACATTCTGGAGATACCTTCTATCAAACATCCATCCATCCATCCATCTAAACATTCGCATTTATAATATTAGTAAGATTAAGTAAAATGTGTATTGTATCGGTTGCCGTACTTAAGTTGAAAAAAAATGGGAATATAGGTCAGGGAGGCGGGCGGGTAGTCATAATGTGTGCCAGTTAGCATCAAGGCTGTCGCGATGTAAAGTGTACGACGAACCTATTTTACTGATGACGTAAATCGTTTTAATCAGAAATGTTCTGTGTTAATAATTGCTTAGATGATCTATGTCAATTCTATGTATTTCTATTGCTCATTGTTAACAATGAATGACAAGAAAATACTAGGACAAGAATCAGTTTACTTTAATAATTCTATTCAGAGGATTTTCGGCATTAATTTAAAGTTATAAGTCATATTTTGTACATATATAATACATTTAAATATTATTACCATTATTTTGTAAATATGCATAAAGCATTATATGATTTGAAAGAAACAGTTGTACTTTATAGATAAAGATCTTTGAACACGTGTAGACAAGAATAATTGCATCTCACATTGTGGAACTAAACGGTAACAAAATTAACTACAAATTACAGTTATAGCATATGTGAATTTTAAACCGGAAAAAGAGATGTAACTATGAGTAACTAGCAGTATAACATTCGATTTCTCTTTTTTTTTGTTATTACGATAAATATTTACGAAATTGTTAACATAACCTGTGCTCAAATTATTAAGTAGAAGAATATTGCTTATAGATTATCGAAAAGGATCAGAAGGGAAATAGAACAAGAAAAGGAAGGGCAGACTTTCATCTGACTATGATAATAATGGTTAAAGTGAAATAACATAGGAAATGATATCGGAACTTCATAAATATATTTGAAGTAAAAAACTAAAAGGTGTCAAAAGGAAAAGAGAAATCGCGGTGTTGCCCTGAACCTGTAATCTTAAGAGACTTCATAGCAATTGCCAAAACCGTTCTCATGATGTCCACGATGTTTACTCGTGATGGCTAAGAAAGCGAAAGTGCTTGTGACGATTTAAATTAGCAATTTGAAACAATACTGTCTATGCGACGTCGTTGCGAAGCATCGATTATTTGATAAGTGGTATTGTTATCGCGTGGTGTGGGGGGAGCTGTGCGGCGTGGGAGGAGGGTAATGGTCACGTGCAGACCTTCCACTTTTCTACGTCACGCGCTAATGACACCATGCGAATAGAAATTAACATAGGGTTCTTCAGGTTTAGCTATAGGTTTCTTCACGACTTCGATATAAGCTTAAGGTGCTCCACTATGTTTGATTACATTTAGTTGTTCTTTAGTACTTTGATCTGTGTAGGTTTAGCAACATGCAGGCGACCGGGCGTTAAAATTAAGTCGAAACATTCAAGTTCATAAAGCATTGTTGACATATGAGAGGGGTATAAAATCAGGTATGTGATGATGTGGCATGACCTAACACTGGTAAACTGAAAATATATTTAAATTTGCATTTGTTTTTAAGAACATTATTTTACATTTTCTTTTAATATCTTACATTTTTCAAAAAAGGATATAAGCTGCTTCAAATAAAAGCTATACATGTAAAATGTTGGTTGGGATCCTCACATCTTCCATTAGTGTCTCAACTATGTTTTTTAAAACATTTTATTTTTCCAAATAAGTCGTTGCATTCTATAAATATAGAGTTAAGTGTTTTATGCCAATTAATTATGTTGAATAAATGTCTGAATAAAGTCTAAATTAGCTGATAGAATGAACCTGTCACTATGTTATTTGTGTCTTACATGCTAATATGCACAGACGTTAATGATTCAGTTAATATTTATTTATCGATAAAGAAATAATTTTCTAATTTTTCGGCATTCAACTCAACTAATTGGATCAAACTGTATGAATTTATGTGACATTAATTGTGACTTTAATTAATGTTCTTAAAAATACGTATAATATTAATTATTCAACATCTTAATAATATAAGACATTGCTTTTAAGTGATAGATTTTTATGCAAAACAAATAAATGTCTCAGTTTTTGCTTCACGATAAGGATCTATTAAACAATATATTCATTTTGCAAATTGCTAATGTCTCAAAGATAGCTTCTGTCTCGCCGCATTATTCAACGCTGTCAACACAATATAGCAAGCACCAGACTGGAATTGATTCATAAAACAGATTTTAAATCTATAGGAGATTAAGAAAAGCCTTAATTTTATACTTTCGTTCAACAAAATAAAACTATTTGGTTAAAGGGCAATCAAAATTTAAGGACACTTCACGTAACTTGTTACGTGAAAGAGAAGCAAGATATGGCGTAGTTATGACAATAGGAGATAGATGTATGTATCAGGCGTCACTGAATGTAATCAATATTTACCATAAAACTAGCTGTCGCCCGTCTCAATCCATTATCATCATCATCAGCTTACTATACATCCCCACTGAGGAGCTCGCAGCCTAAGTCAGGGGTGACTAGGCTATAGACAACTACGCTGGCCTAGTGGGGGTTGGTTGACTTTACACATCTTTAAATTTCTTTGCCGATATGTGCAGATTGCATCACGATGTTTTCCTTCACTGTCAGACTCATTCAGCCTGGTATTAAAAAGTAATCTTAGTTAGTAGCCTATATGTTATACCAGACTATGTTCTACATCCATGCCAAATTTAATCGAGATATGTTGATCCTTTCAGGAAATACCTTCTAACATCCATCTAAACTTTAACATTTATAATATTTGTAGCATATACAGAGTTTAAAGAATTTTACTTACTCTAAAAAGTACTAAGCCACGCTAAAATTATTTTTTCCTCATAATAATAAAGAGCGTTGTCACTGTGGTGTACAGGTACGTGTTGCTTATCTGTGTATTGCATATCATTATCTGAAGCGTTCAGCCAGTCATAATAGTAATGAATACGAACACCGCTAAATGGAATCTATATTATGATATCGCTGTTTGTGATTCTTCACACTCATTGCTTTTATTAAATACCAGAAAATACAAGTATTTTTACTGATAATGTAAATCAATAATGTGATAAATTGCGTATTATCAATACCACAGTATATCTAATACTAAATAATGACACAGTTTTTGTAATTATGAAAATTATTGCCCCTGACATTAAAAAGTTACCGTAGCAACAATCGCCGTCAAAGTTAGAGCCAAAAATATTTGATTGGATTTCAATGCATATTTTTAAAGGAATATCTTGTTAACAAATTCTTTGCTTACATTATGAAACGGTGTAAGATGATGTTACGAGTTCCTAAACAATGCAGATATATTTGGTCATAATACTATAATGCTATTTGATTATAAGCTGAACCAATAAAAATTACTTGAAGACATATTAGATTTAAATAGAATATTGTTACGGCAATTTAAAATGTCGATTGATTTAAATAACAGGAAGATTTTACAATATTTATCTAACATAATACTTAACATTCACAGCAGACTAACAATAAAACATTAGAACTCAAAGAACAAAGCAAAATTTCGCTTTTACAGAACAAAGATTAGTAGCAATAAATAACTGAGTCGTAAATATGTGGTAAACAGCGTTTTAACGCGTGAAGATCTTTGTAAATTATTAGCCAAGGCGGTCGTGTGCGCGCCAACCTTGTGGAATGGCTGCAATGATGCCGCGTGCGCGTGTCCACGGCACATTGACACACGGCAACAGGAAAAACTTGACGTACGACCCTAACAGGTAACTCAACCACGTAGTAACAATCAACTTGCCGTTGACAAATGATTACCGCAAAATTTATTTTTGATTTGATAATGTACAAGAAGAATTTTCAACATGTTTCCTCTTTGGTCCATGTGATTTCATTGGTCGTGTATTCTGTTTGTAATCATGCCGTCAAAGGGTTCAAAGGGCAACATTAGGGCACAGGACGTCTCGTTCTGCCAGTTCAAAATAAATATGTTTTATGTCATATATATGATTTTATAACTTCGTTGCAAATAACTAATTCTTCGAAATAATTAAAAAGTATTGTTGTTTGCTGTATAACAGCGTCGAATATAATTATTGTATATTGCGTAATGACTTCATATAAACAATCTTCAACACACTAATGACACAATGAGTAGTTGACCAATGTATTGTAAAAATTTTCCATATTACATCTGCAATAAAACAAGTTACCAATTTTTGACATTGTTAGGCTGATAGTCTCTGTAATGTCACATGGTCGTTATTTGACGATAAAAGTAAAGATAATTTCCACGGTTTTGTAAGCACAGAGTTGTTATTCAGAATTTAAAAACAATTGTCCGAAGAAAGAAAGGTTCGCTATGACCAATTATTAGTCTCAAGTGTGTGGGAGCGCGCGTGGGAACCGTCCACTTTGTTCCTACAGCGCACTGGGCCATTCTTCAATTGATTCTATTCCCATCTTACACCTAACTTAATGAATATTATTAGTATAATGCCAACTCTCTTTATATCGATCTATTCGATTTTAATTCGCGTTATTTAACCACATGGAAATCTTAACAATTATCAACGAGAAAGAATAAACTCCCGAGCCGTATCGAAATTAAATAATTTTTTTTCTTAAAAATAATGCATATTTAATTTTTATTTTTGGATACTTAAGTTCAATAACTGTTCTTGAGATTAACATTGTTATTAGTTATAATATTATTACTATAATTTATTTTTAATTTTATATATCATTTTCCTTAGGTTTAAAGACCAACTCGCGTGAAAATGGCGGGAAATAGTTATATGCGGAAAGTGAGAGCTTGGATAAGGCCAAGTCCTTGTTGTTACAGTCCTTCCTTGAGTAAACCGAGCTACTTAAAATATCGTAAGAATCAATTACTAAAGTAGAAGAAAACTTGTAAAGTGTGCAAATTGTAATTTAAATGTCATTGAATAAATTAAAAATTATTTTTAATAAAAGTTGGATCTCGATAAACATGGTCACATCCTGTTAATAGTCGTTCAACTATATCTGTGTAAAACCTCCGGGTATTTAGTCGAACATATATACACGGAAATCTTATCAGCAAGGTTATTTAAGCTTCATCATTAGCGACTGGTTTTACTAAAAACATACCTTTTAATATTAACTGCTTAAAACAATTATCAATTATATGCTTCAAAATATATTTACTTTTATACGACATGACGTAATGTACGTAAATCTAGCTCTAATTTTAAACAGTGTATAGTTACGCTACAATCAGAAACAACAACAACAAAAAACACGGAATAATCACGAAACAAAGTGATCAATTTAGCGACGGTACGTCAAATGGTTATGTGGTGAATTCACACAGTCCAAGTCTTGAGCACACAGTGGTCAATACGCGGCGACCGTGACCGCGCACCGACAACACCTACGCCGTGCCACATCCAGCCGACCTGACCCCCGTTCAAACACGACCCACATCACAAACAATCAGCCAGACATTACAACTGAGCTCAAGATACGCTGGATAGACTTCGTGCTCTTCACGCCTACACATCCACGGCGAGTTTTCGCCTACTAATTAAACGTATCGGTCTTTGACACGAGATCTTCGATATTTGTACAGCTACTCAATTAGAATGTATCAGTTTTGTTCAACTATTGTTCTACAGATTGTTAAAATGTTAAGGTCTTCGTCATTTTAGTTATTATCTTTTATTGTTGCTGGACTTATAGCATTTGATATAGCTGACACGCACTTTTACCTTCATACAAAAGGATTAGTATTGTCCGTTTTCTATCGACTTCTTCAGTTCGCGTTATCTTACAAATGATACTGAAACTTTCCGTACTATGACGTTAACATTTATGTATGTGTTAAGTACAAGAATCTAGCTAAGCTAAATAATTATTTTTGTTATTAACAACATAAGCGTTGGTGGCGTAGTTGTTAATCGCTTGACCAGACCGGACCGAAAAGACTAAATTCAGGTTCGTTCCCCGCGATGTGCCAAAGTGTTTTTCGATTTTCAATTTTCGCATTTACATTTTACCGACTTGGACGTTCACTATGATCTAGTCACTTTACTTGGGTAGGCTGCGAGCCCCTTTTTTGTACAATATGATGAGCTTTATTATAACAGATTCGGGATATAATTTTTCCCCATCAGTAATTGTGAATTCTATGTAAGCAATTTATTACTCATATCAAAAATGATATCATTAGTTGAGCGGAACTTTAAACGGATTAACAAGTAGTTGTTCTTTTTCTCACAGAACGTATGAGCCAGCGATGTGATTACGTTGATGCTTTTATACGGACGTTGTGTGGTTTACGTGTGACTTCAATAGTTGTTTACAGATCCGCTCGTCGGTACTTATGTGTGGTTTAAATCAAAATAATCAGCGATAACAAATATATTTTTTATATCTTAAGGTGGCAAACGAGCGAGCGGACACGTGAAATCGCTGAAATAGCGAAGTGACCGTTGCCCATAGACATACGCAATTGCATATGCGTTGCCTACCTTTAATCGACGGAGGAGATGATGCACAGAAAGAAAATATTTACCCTTTCCATGTATCCTCTCCTTTCCTTATAAGAAAAAGGGTGGGAAGGGTAAGAGGACTATATTAGGTCTCCGGGACGCACACTCAAAAATATACGTTTTCTTGCGAAATAGGTTGTTCTAAATTATTGTTATGGACTAAGTGAAACAATTATGATAAATTCACCATTGCTAATGTCAATAAACTGTGAAATAAATATGAAGATACAAAAGAATAAAATTTGACAGTTTCTTCCGGGAATAAGTGAAAAGTAGAATCAGCACACTTAAAACCATCTTGACTTTAAAAAAAATAAGCACATTGTATTTGATGAGCTGTATTTTTAAGAGAGATTATGCCACCAATCTGCTTTTACAAGTTAAAAATAATAATAACAATCCGAACGTCGATTATTCGAGAATATACGTAATCGCTTTTTGTGTTTAACTTGCGCCCAGTGCAACGGATATGAGGTCTCACTGGCCATGACCGGCAATCGCGAGACGAAGTATGTAGGTGACCTCACGGGAGAACCTTCGACTTTTTGGTTTTAAGTATTGACATCTTCACAAAATAAATAAAAAAAAGTTCGTACCAGATAATTACAGCTTTAATTTATCTCTCTATAGCATTAAGGACCTGGCATGCACTTTTTCACTGTAAAATGTAACATTTAGTATATATGTTGGCGTATAATTTACCTTAGCTATAATTTTCAATCTCCGCTTACTACAGAAAGCAACGATTTTATTCGAATACAAATCTCTCTGACTGCATTTAATCTAGCCATTGTTCATCTGTCACTCTTCATCTCGTCAATTGCATCTTGCAGTACAAACATATTTTTTTCTTATCAACATAATTACCGAATCAAAGCTCATTTATAAGACTTTTGAGGTCAGTGACTTGAGTTTAAGGTTGTAGCCTCAGGTGATTTTAGAGTTCATTAAAATTAGAACAGATGTGTAAATGTGAAATTTAAATATTATAATAATATTATAAATTCGAATGTTTGCATGGATGGATGTATGTATTTTTGTTAGAAGGTAACTCCATCAAGGCTGCATGGATCTCGCTGAAACTTGGCATAGATGTAGAAAATAGCCTGGAAGAACACATAAGCCACTAATACTTTTTAATTCCACGGGAATAGAGTCGCGGGCTAGTTTAGTAATAATACGTGTACAATAATGTGTACTTTTAGATCACCACGCTAAATAATGATTTGAAATATCTATAATTATTAAATATTAATATAATAAGACAGTCAAACGTGAAAGTCCATTCGCAATTCGCAAAATATCCACGCGTTGACATTGTATAATATTTACGTAACGTGGATCGTTATGGCATTGTAGTGCACGTTTCGCAATGACTGCATTTCAAAATACAAATTTTGCAACGATCCTGCGACATACTATTATCAATTACGTATCTTCAAGTGCCCGCTTACAAGTTAGGCAATGTTACGTGTTACAACGAAAATAAGAAATCACGATAAAAAAATAATTTCCATGACATTATTTAAAATATTTACAAATATGTACACGTAGATAACAAAATTATTAAGAGAATATTAAGATCAAAAATGTGACAGTTTGACAAAGAACATTAAGAGAACAATAGCCATATCAATTATAATACTATTTTAAAATAAATATAATATATAAATATAGAAATAAGGCCATAAAATCGATTAAATTAATTCATTGTTTAGTATTTGCACATTCATAAAAAACCATTATGCAATTTTATTAAAAACCATTTGATTCATATTTAATTGGTCACCACAGTACGATTTAGAAGAGTTTAAGCCCTCCATCTATCTACCATTTCACCCCGTTGATACTGAACTTGCAGTTTTACGTATACGAATTGTTAATAGTGATCTAAGCAAAAGTGGTAAGTACATTGTAGCTGCATGCAGGTCAACGTGATGTTCATCACGTGCCGAGACATGTTATAGGAAACGTACGAACTAACAATAAGTGATAAGAAAATGCTTCGACGAAGCAATACCAACGGATTTTATATAAGATGGGAGGATAATTAGGTGTTATGTAACAACCAACCAACCATCCGATGGTAGAATATTCGATTCTCAGGTTGTACAACTTCAGTATATTATATGACTAATTTTATAAATGCGAATGTTTGGATGGATGTTTGTTTGAAGGTATCTCCTGAACGGCCGAACGGATTTCGATGAAATTTGGCACAGATGTAGAACATAGTTTGGAAGAACACAGGCTACTAATTTTTTAGATATTTAATGTCAGTTTAATTTAGTCCTGGATGCGAGTAGTACAAGACCGATTATCGTGGCGATCTTTGGGGGAGACCTATCTCCAGCAGAGGGCGTCATATGGCTGAAGAGAGAGAGAGAGGAAGGGAGACGGAGAGAGGGAGACTAGAGAGGGAGATAGGGAGACATAGAGAGGGAGAGAGAGAGAGTGAGTATCAGTTGCTTGAAGCGTTGAAAAGTAGTTGCTGCTTTCTTTTTAATTAAGTCCTTATTTACCTTGAGCAATATCGAAATTCGCGTACGTGTTAAACATATCTACGCGAATTTACAGGCAATCATTTGAGTATCAGAAATAGAATAGTTTAAAGGCATATATTTTAATAATAAAGACATGAAGTAATTTGTAGTATATTGAAAATAATAGAATGTTTTGACGAATCAAGATTTTCATAAAACATTTTCATATAATATGGTAAATATTGAAAGTATATGTTTGTTCTACATAATAACTGATCTGAGATCTTAATTATACTGTGTTGTAACACGGCTTTATAAGCGTATAACTATTTTTAGTAACACCAGATGCTAGATAATAAATCTTGCATGCACGTGACCATTTACGGTCTATTCCAATAACTATATGTGAATTTTTATTTTATTGCTTTTCGACATACCAATAACACTCATGTACTCAATTTTGGTAACAAAATATAGCAATGTAAAATATAAAAGTTGTCGCCCCAGACTACGTCCGCGCGGATGTAAAAAACTTACTTGGTAGCCTATGTGTGCTTCCAGACTGTATTTTATATTTATGCCGAATTTCAGCGAGATCTATGCAGCCGTTCTGGAGATACCTTCAAACAAACATCTAAACATTATTCATAATATTAGTAAGAGTAAGAAGTAAGATAGTAAGATTTGTTTTACATCTATTTTTAACTAATACCATGGAAACCTATAATGTACACTTATTAATATTTCTACACTACTTTCGCTAAGTGACGCCGGGATGAAAACCCAGTTTTTTTTAGATATAATACCTATTGTTTTAATATATTCAAACAATGAAATTAAATACGATTATGATTTCAGTAAATGTTACGTGTTATCAGTACAAGCAATGTTTTGTAATTTTTCCTGTTTTGGGTTTTTTGTGATGTTATCGTAGAATTTTAATGGCGCCATTATAAATTGGTAAGTGGAGTAACCGATTTAATTCGTTTTGGAAATAATATAACAAACATCCATCTAAATATTCGCATTTATAATATAAGTAAGGTAAAGCAATTTTGTTTAAGTAAAAAATATTAAAAAAAGGGATGATATTTAGCTTATTTTTTAATTTGATCTAATGGTTAAATTGTTTTGTATTACCTAAGCAATTCAATTTAATGGTCATTATGGGATATTGATTAAGGGTCAAAAGAACCTAGACTTTAGCTCACTTGGTAATTTTAGATACAATTAATTAGAATCCTTTGGCGCGAATGACGTGCTTTCGTTACAAAGTCCAGTGTCAGAATGAATAGTGAGGGGACATAAATGTCGATATTTTAGTAAAGCTAAGTATTGAGTCAATATACTAGCAGATTTTCGGATTTTCTTCCTAAAAGTAACAAGTAATAATCTAAATATTCAACCTTCTCAGATAGTTAGTAATAAACAATTATAAATTGTTATAGATAATTTTACACGGAGTAGTTTCGTGTATTTCACATCGGAAAAATGTTCCACGACGGACAGAATAAACTACACCGGGCTATAAATAGTAAATATTTATATAACAATTATCGCTACACCGCGAATACTTCATATCATATTGCTAAGGCTTCATAATAAGTGTAAATTAGATAAGTACATTGATAATGCTTGTCTTGCAAAGATACAATCTGTTTAACTCCCTGTTGAGCAGGTAATGGATGTTATGTATGACTACTTAGTGGCAGTGTTCGGTGTCGTGGTACGGACAGCGGTTTGTACGTAATCGTCTGACGGCGCTATGATATCATATTTGTTGAACATCTTGGTCACGCCTGCTGTGTTCCAGACATCAAGGCTTTTATCTTATTTGGACATTGTTAAATCCATTTTTGTGTGAATATATCGCCTGCTTTTCTTTCGTGGTGGTATTTTCCATCGATCATAACAAAAATTCACTATAATTTTTCAATTGTCAAACTTTGGGTTGTTTTATTTGGAACCATAAAATTATTTTTATCTGGAACAAAAATATTACTATCTTACTAATATTGTGAATGCAAATGTTTGGATGTATGGATGGATGTTTGTTAGAAGGTATCTCCAGAATGGCTGCATGGATCTTGCTGAAATTTGGCATAGATGTAGAACATAATCTGGAAGGACACATGGGCTACTTCTATGTTTTTTAATACTGCAGTGACTTGTAATTCAGATAAATATAAATACAGATTTCTATACAAAGCGATACTGTCATAGTTAAGCATCTGTGAATGTAATTAATGGCATGAAAGAAACAATTCCATGTTTACTCGTTAGCGTATATTATAATTGCAAATCTAAATGCATTGTTATCTTAGTTAAGGGCATGCAATTATGTGACCAGTGGCAACATTCATCTTGTTACTGAGATACATGTATTGCTAATCTGTCTTCTTTGACCAGTATTGATTTACATTGATTTAAGATAATCGATTTCTGTTTGTGAAATATCGATTAGCAGTAATCGATTCTGTCACACAAAATGATCGTTCCACTGTTTTAATAAGCCACACCTAAAGTTTTCATTTGACATTTGTTTTGTTGGGTCATTACAAGATGGATTTTATTATAGGTAAGAAATAGTTCTTACTGTATGATGTGTTTTGCTTATTTATTATCCCACATTAAAAAGATGATTTCTGATTGGTATCAATATTTTTAATAAGATTAAAACTTTTAGTAGTTTATGTTAGGAAGAAAATCCGAAAATGTGGCAGTGTATTGACTCCAACACTAGCCTTACTAAAATGTCGACGTTTGTGTCCCCTCACTATTCATTCTGATACTTGACTTGGTAATGAAAGCGCGCCATTCGCGCCAAAGGATTCCAACTAATAAATGTCTAAAACTTATATAAAATGTTAACCGAAATACCAACGGTCTAATGTTTAACTAAAAATATCGAATGATCGCAAAACTCGTAACATATAAAACGCGTGGCAGCTAATGTTTTCGTGGAAAGTGGACCATAGCCATACTGTGTCAATCATTATGCCTTCGAATAGATTTCAAGATAAATCTGATATCAACCTCTTCGTTAATCTGTTAAAGCAAATTGATGCTCAAAGCATCAAACGATCTGTTGTCGTGTTGTTTGAAGATGATGTTAATTCAGTTTATTATAGGTCTTTTCTTTAGTTATATTTGCGAACCTAATTTTTGTTTAATGTGCATTGTGGTTGAAATGCACGTCTGAACAATAGTAACCATAAGTACCCATTCCCACGGGCGCTTTTTTAACGCTGCGGTAAAATTCGGCGTTGGCGGCTCTTGAGCGACAACCGCTTTAACACTTGTTCCGTTCGCCCAGCGCTCAAAATACAAAAGTGCGTGAATAAAAAGTGCAGTTTCTACTTTTGCGCTTTTATAAACGCTGCCGTATGAATAAATACGTAGAATACTTTTTTAACGCGCGATAAAAAAGCGCCCATGTGAGTGGGGCCTATTATTTGCTTTAAAAGTGCGATAATTGATTAAAAAATTTCACTAATTTAAAAAGTGATGTATGAAATTATGATACATGTACCTACTATAATCTGTATTTTATTTTATCTTCTACAAAATACATGGTAAGTGTGTAAATTTTTATTTGATTAGTTTGATTGTGCAGTAGAGCTATAACGAATAGTCTGCGTTTGCGCCACAATTCATAGCTCTATGCAAATATCTTATCAACATCCTGCCTCGTGCGCGGCATTTTAAACCAAGTTGCCACTAAATTTAGCCGGCGGCATACTTGTTTACGCGCTATCGTTTGTCTCGATCCAGATTATTTAGACAAATATTTGATCAAATTTATATTTATTGCCTTACATTCTAATTATAAAACAGTTGTAATAGAATTTAAGTAAATAAATAAACATGAATATTTCTCTGCTTCCTCCTCTTTGAAGGACTGGTGGTTAGGAAGACTTATCAATCGTGAGTATTTTACATATAGTTTATGACAAAGCTATAATATATTGGAGAAGATTTTATAATTTACCATAAGCCTTAAAACAGGAAACTAAGAAACATTTCGTGTAATAGCCACAAATTAAATAAAATTATTAACAAATTTTTAATGGTTGTAAGGTAAACGGCATAAGCTAACATTCATATAGGAAATTTTCCATTCATCTGAATTTAAGATAAGTTACAGATTTTTCAATAAATTGACAACACTTGACGATCGTATACTTTACTAAGTGATAAAGCTATAGGTTTCTATTGAATGAAGGCAAGGCAAGACGAGGCGACGGACCACACAGACGAGGCAGGTACCAGTCCAGTATAGATCGGACCCGAGGAATGCGACCGTCCAACCGGCGACCGATTTGATTAATTCGATGCTTCAACAGAGAACCCTGTTACAAATACACAGTTGCCTCTTTTGATTTACATTTCATAATACAAAAGAGTAACATACTACCGCACTCAGAATTATTAAGTTGTCATTAAGGAAGCCTCTTAGTGCAGATTTATCATGAAATGGTTTTAACAAGGATGCAGAATTTTCCGCATGGGAACTAGAATTAAAATGTTTTTCAATCTACGTATTTTTGCAAAAATAATTCAAATCACTGTTTGCATTATTTACTTGATATGTATTAAGCGGTTTCTTTGATGAATCACGCGGGTCTATAAACCTTTGAGTGTTGAATAAGAGGAGCAGGTAGTAATAAAAAATTTGTCTTGCTTTAGTCTCGGAGTCGGCCGCCGTCAAACGACCCGATGATGCTCCCACGACATGATTTTAAAAATATATCTGGATTTTAAAGGCCCCCAAAACAACTCGTTTTTTTGTTTTTTTTTGGACTCAAGATTCTTAAGTGCCATACATCAGTGCGTGTAGTTTGAAGTATGGCACCCAATAGAATTTATCCTTATTTTTATCCGACTGACAAGAAGGTAATGTTTTTCGCGCGTATCTAAGGTTGTTTCTAGGAGCGTTTGTTACATTAATAAATCATTATTTCGATGTTTTCGAGAATAATATTATAAATGCTTGTTTATCTTGATGGATGGATGGATGGATGATTGTTTGAATGTATCTCTGGAATGGGTGCATGGATCGTCATGAAACTTGGCATTAATATTGAACATAGTCTGGAAGAACACATAGGCTACATACTAATGTTTTTCTTTTCAATTCAGGACGGGGTCGCGTGTGACCGCTAGTATTCTATTAATAAGAAAGTGATACATAAAAGTTTATTTGAATTAAATTATGAAATAATAATTTTAAAATATTTTTTTTAAAAGGCAGCCAATAGATGGCGCCATTAGAGTCAGTCAGTCAGTCAGTCAGTCGAGTGTTTTTTTTTTATTTAAAGTTAAGGTTGGGTTTATGAAACGTCTTTATTTAACGATCCAAGTAAAATTTCACGGTTAACAATATGATTCTTTTCTTAACTATTTTAATTTTTGCGATTGTAAAAATTCTTTTGTCTGGTTTTAAAAGCTTTAATTACTTAAGCTTCATCGCAGTTACAAGTGATTAAAAAAGGCAGTGATCGCGTTCTGTGTCTTCATTAAAAATTAAGTGCTGATTTGCATTTTTCTTGTATTACTTTGAGTATTTTAGCGGTCACTTAAAAGCGTCAGCCTTAGTTATTTTAATGAAAATAATCACTTAATATAAATACAATGCATTACTGCCACAATGATTTAATATTAACTTTCATTCATGTTAACATAAAATATACAAAAGTGTTTAATTTGTATCTATTACATTTTTTTATAACACCTTACTTAATAACCGTAAGTAAAACATTACATAAGCTTACTTACAAAAACTCGATAAGGCATGTCTAATTCCATTAAGCGACGCTTTAAAAAATATGTTCACTTCGTCACATGGATCGTGTTTGATATGTTCAAGTAGGTCTGCTCTGAAGCCGCCTTGTAAAGCTCGTTCGGCGTCGCGCTCAGTGATTTATGTGTGTAGGTGCACGGACGTTCGAATTCCTCGCTCGGGCGCATCATAAGCCACAATAAAATAAACCGAGCTTACTAATCGTTGCAGGTTAAAACCGGCTACAAATGGTAATAAAATAAAGATACATACATACGTAGCGTGTCGAAACGCAGTTCTCTCTTTTCGATATAAATAGTGCGAGGCGAGGCGAGACGTGGCGAGTGCAGCGACTGACCGACCATCGACAGCGATCCCGATAATCGAGCGAATGTTTGAGTTTCTCTATTTTCAAATCGGTCGATCGCGAGTCGATAGATGGTAAAGTGGACGACGCGCGCGTTTGCGTTACTCTCGCCACGTGTTCAGCGCGGCGCGGGACGGGCTAACGCGCGGCGTACGGGCAGGGTATCGCCGGGCGGGCGGCCGTGTGAACGCGCCGCGTTAATTGGCGTGCACTGTCCGGCTGTCTTCGCGCCACGCGCCCGCGCCTCCGCCTGCCCGTGCGCGTCGTTCATCTTACGCCCGTTTCAATTTAAATTCTATAATAAATTTTTAATGGCCTATTTCTACCCTATCCAATATGAATTACAAAAATATATATTCAATACCATCTGTTAAGATCGTGTCGATTTTCTAAATTAAAAGTCATGATACTTAGGTTACTAAAAAAAACCAAACATTTCTAAACCATTGTATTCGCATATAGAGTAGTAAATGAACAGGTAGTTTATTTAAATTTAAAAGAAAGAGGCATAAAAGGTGGTTGGTTTTATCATCAGGTGCGTTATCGATGTTAGCATTAAGTCGAGCAAGGCCGCGATAGGGCCCGCGTCGTCGTCCTGTGCCCGCCGCCCGCCGCCTACAGCGCGCAGGTCACACAATAAACTTGTTTTGTTATTCCATCCCAAATTTAAAAAAGTTATCAACGAGGTCGTTGACTTGAAGTGAAACGACTCGACGCCGTTTCAGTCTTTAAAAAAAAAACAATTCTCGGTAAACATTGTTATAAATTTGTCTCTTATTAACTTTTGAATAGTTGTATAAAATATTTTTTTTAATTATATGACTTACAAACTCTTCTTTGTATACTATGCTATCAACATCCTATTCTTTCACTTATTTTCACCTGTAAAATAGCCGTAAAATTGACACTTTTATGGGTAAACATTCCGTTGTTTAACTCACATTGTCTATACTAATTCTTGGTCGTTGATTATGAGTAAGAATCGTCGCATTGACTTAAGAGGTATCCAATAGCAACGGCATCGATATCGTCCCTGATGTGGAAAATAACTGAGTTTGCCGCTCGGTGTGCGCGGCGGCGGGCGCTGCCGTGACGCAGCGTCTGCCTTCGCGATCGGGATACGTGCCGACACATGAACTGCGGACTTGGGAAATTTTTATCAATGGGGAACTTATAAAAGGTATTTAGAAAATATTATTTCGTCCATTGCAGGTGTTTTATGCTGAATTATGTGAGTCGAATAGATTGATATATCAATTAAAATGGCGAAATAGATTCAGTTCGCTAGGCTCTAGTTCGTCATAATAGAGTTTACCTACCAAACAAACTTTCATATGCGTGAAAAATAATTCCCCTTGTCAGTCGAGTAGATAGATAACAATAAGAAAACTGTAGTATAATTTTTAGCATTTAATATCTATTATTTAACATAAATCTGGCGTATTTCATAAAGTGACATTTCTTTTGGCAACTCTTTTTATCATGGGTGTCTCCATTATGTATGCAAAGTGATTGTGCATCTGTTTGTAACAGTTGACGAGACACTCAAAGGTCCACAGTTTATATACTGGGTAACATATACTTGCAGCAAAGTTTTCCGTACATTATATTATGTACGTATATACTTGATAATATACATGTATCTTACCTAGTTTTATCTTCGCTGTATGCTATTGCTCCTCAAAGAACATTTCAAACGTTATTTGTGATTGTCATTAAGTACTTTGTTGGTCTTTTATGACTTCTACATTGTTAGTTAATAATAAATGTTGATGCATATTTTTTATTATAAAAATGAAGGTTAAAAAACATTTTGTTTTTTTAATTTTAAATTTTGAAAATGGAACGGAAAAATAAATATAAAACAGCTTATTAACTGTTTATTAAAAAAGTGGAATAAATATTGTTCTTGGTTACTAGGAAGATGTTCAGCTGATGCTGCTTTCAACTTATCGCTGAAGCCCACGCTGGTTTCCCCGTAATTACTTCAACAAAATGCTGGTAAAGTACAGTATATTATTATATCCTTATTCTAATATATTTCATAAACTTTCTTTTTGGACAACAGAGAGAATGCAGTGTCTATGTTCTATGTTTACTTAGTATCAATAGAATCGCTACTTGTTCGGCGGAATGTTTCATATTCGTTCCCCAATCGTGCAATAAGTGGATGGATATAAACATAAAATTGAGTTAGAAATAGCGGCGTGTATCGCAAAACGAGATGCGCAGTTGAATGCATGATCAGTTTCTATGTTATTATTTTAACACACGGGCTAGCTAATGATTGGCATTGAGCGTTCGCGGATGCGCCGGCAGTCGCACTTCGACCACTTGAAATAAATTTACGATTATTTTAAAGCACGATGCCAACGCGTCGTTCATGGAAGGATGACGAACGTGGATGAACATCGAGAGATGCAAATTTTGGATATGGTAAATTTTATTTCACAAATGGAACAAAAGAAAATTAAAGGTTACCACACTGAAGAATTTGAAAGTAGTGACATGTTTTTGTACCTGTCTTTTCGTACTGGAAACAGAAAGAATAACAAATTTTTAAGACTGTTAAACCAACTGGGATAGAAAACAATTAGTAATTAATTGCCTATAATTATAGAATAGCAGTTTCAATTAGGTCAAGGACTTTGATTAGTAATTATTTTCAGGCGGTGTATATTAAATGTACGTACCATCAATGTTCAATTGCTAATTGAATTTTAATTCAAACAAAAGAAGTTGACAATGCATAAGGTAAAGATCGATTAGACAATTTTAATCGTTGTAGATGTATTAAATCTTTAGATTTTTAAGTGATATTCTAACATAAAAGAGTTGGAGACGAATTGCTTTAGAATCGTTTGACAAATTACCACATCCATACGTGAGTGTTGATTGATTGGCGGGTACTGTTATAGTTTAACGACGTAGCTGACATTTTGTATTGGCGGACGCCGGATGCGAGTATTGTGGTATTTGTGTATTCTTGAACCTGAATAACGTAGGTGATAAATGAAGGTACTCTGTTGATGCATCAAATATTTTTAAAGTATTACGGAACATTTCGTATCAATGAGGTCAGAGACAATATTTTATGAAATTTATTGATGCTTTTAGTTTTTGACACCATTTATAATTATGAATATTTAGAAATTCTTCTTATTAAAGTAGCTGGGTAATAAATAAATAAAAAATATGATAAGTTCCTTTTAATGATAACGACAGAGTTAAACATTTTTAAAATGTTTATAAAATTAATGTGAACTAAAATGATTGTGAAAATTTGTTTATCTATACGTTTTGACATAAAACATCGTATTATTAAAACGTAACATCCAATGTTACATATGTAGTATTGGATGAAGTCTAGAGAGATTGATTTGATTACATTTTTGTAAGAATACATGGCTAAATTCTTAGTAATGTTCATCTAATAACATTGTTATTTTTAAATATGTTTAATTTAGAACGTGGCCAGTCGGCACTCCGCAGTGCTCACTCGGGCGCGGCGTAATGAACGTCCTTATCACACTTTACGTGAATGTGTTGTAGCTTACGCAATCGGAATTTAACACACTACGCTATGGAAAGTAATGATTTCTAATCTCAATGCCATTGTTATCTTAATTCGTTTGCTGGATATATTCGTAACGTTAGCTTTATGCAAATAAAAATCAATTTACAAAATGTTTTAGGCTAATTGTAAGATTGAATACATATTGCCTCGAACTGGGCTAAGGCTTACTAGTTATGACGTAACTCATTGTATGACTACATCTATTGTGATTGTTTGAACGCTCCTAATATTAACCGTTTCGTAATTAGGAAAATATAAATAAATTATACGATCTGCAATTGCAAAGATTTTATCCATCTATTTATTTTCATTATGAAAAGTATTTGACTGCTTGTGATGTGATTCAAGTTGTATTGTAATTACAGATAATGTATATTAAGTTCAAAATTGGAAAACATCGTGATGCAAACTGCACATATCTGAGAAGAAATTCAAAAGATATGTGTGAAGTCAACCAACCCGCACTGGGCCAGCGTGGTTGACTATGGTCTAATCACCCTTAACTTAGGGTAGGCTCTGAGCCCCTCGGTGGGGACGTATAGTGACGTAGATGATGATTAAATATTTTAATTGATTTTCTAGTTAACATTTTATGAACGCATAATATAGAATGGCATAGTCTTTTATTGTTTATTTTATGTGAATAGGTTTTTCGCTTCGCTGTCTGAAAAAATCATCATTATTCAATATTAAATATATTAAAGTATTTTTCTCCATCATTCTGCGCATGCACTCGCTAGTCAATTGTTTTGAAAACATTGTTAGTTTTTTATTGTTTGCTTATCACTGCAAACGTTTTGCTCGAATGATATTCACTAGAATTAATGTTTTCATTATTCGAATTAATTTTTTATTCACTTTCGAGTAAATATTATTCGAACTTATTTAAATGTTTTTTTGGTTTTACGGTTTTCGACATGGTATAACCACAATTAAAAGTAAAATACAACTAGACAGTTCAGGGCGGGAGAGAGTATTTAGTAAACATTACAGTGCTCCAAAACAAAAAAATCGAATATTAGATGGTTAATATAGAATGTCTGTTTGTTTATGTCGAACTGGCTGTTATGATGAAATCAATTTTCTCGAACGAGTCGTAACCTTGTTACTAAGTTGCCTTTTTATTTTGCTGATAGATCGTTTATACAGTTTCATGAAACACATTAATTCTTGTATGCATTCAATATCTTTTGCCTATTTTATCCTGTAAAGTTGGATTACGGATTTTTGCTCCCACGATTTTTCATTCATGAATTATAAAAAAAAAAAATATTCGTTTAAGAATGTTCATTTAACTTAGTCTTGGTAAATGTCTGAGTTACAACAATAAGTTTTTAATAGAATGTTCAATTAATTTCAATCTTTAAATTGCAAAAAATCAAATCCATATGGTCCGGTCCATCTGTCTATGAACACATGAGACCTACGTTTGCATCCTGGCAAAGACTTTCATTCATATCTTGTAACCATATTAAGTATATATATTTGATTTCGCTTTTATATACATCCGGATTTATTAAAAAAGCAAATGTGTTAGCAATAACGCACCGCATCCGCGCTCTGAAGGTGAAAGGCATATCGCTTTCAAATTGGAGCGCTATCGCCGGTGAAAACATACGGCCCGCGATAGCCGGAGCTCTCTCGGCTGTACTTAGCGGCCGATGTCGCACGCCTCCTTGTCTATACAGGGTCAACCCGTCACCACGTGCTTACCAACTGGTTATGTACTCCTAGTAAATTTGTGTAGCACCGTATAAATATTATGATTTGATTGGCGGGAAAAATAAATAACAAGCTTTGAAATTTGGAAATTTTTAATTCATTTTAATTATTATACTTATACAAAGATATAAAGAACCTTTAACTTTCTCTAAATTTATAACTTTTAATTTAATAATGATTTAAAAATTATAAATGTGCAATTTTGGGTAAGCTCTGAAGAGTATGGATGATTGAGGAACAATTATGAAAATCGATACGGTAATATAAAACTTTATTATTATTATTATTAAAAATATAGGAGTTTATCAAATACTTATCAAAAAAAACCTTCTTTCGATTATTTGTATAAATGTAAACAATGTGCTGTATTATTTATTCACAAGCGAGCGAAGATATCACATTGGGCAAGATTCCTTTAAGTTCAACGTTGAAATATGTCAACTATAAAATGCTTAATTTATAACCTTTTTCAGTATCAATATTGGAGGTTTACAATATATTTATAGTAACAATAAAACTGGCCCTTAGCGTCAAACGAGGTGTGATGGAATAAGGAGTAAAGCATCAACTTACCGAGTGAAAGTCCACTTTCTTGCCGAGTTGTCTAACGCGGCCCGTGGAAATGATGCCGTTTGGCTGGAAGGGCCGATCAATGTTTAAAATGAAATTATTTTGCGCGATTTTCACTTGTTATTGAGTTGTGTGACCGTGACTAGAATTGAGAGTTGTTTTTATGGTAACTAATATAACGAGATAATTATAATAAGTAAAAATCGATTTTTACCCAAAAACATTAAAAAATTTCTAAATTCTTTTTCTTAAAAAAATTAATTGTTATATGAAAACGTTCAGAAGCATTTAAAACCGCCTCCTTTTGGAAGCCTTTAAAAAGAAATAAACACAATCAAAATTGTATTCAATGAGTCTTCTATGTGTTCCATTTTTTTACTAATGTGTATGCATTTATATATTTGCCAATAATAATAATCAGTTTAATCGTTCTATTTGTTTAATAGGTCCATAATCTTTATATCGACATATATTTAATTTAATGAATAGTTTATTAGTTGACAATACGATTCTAGTGTCTTGTATCTACGGATTGTCTATAATTGAGCAAAAGTCGTGTGACTGTTTTCCCTGCAGCAGGCAACAGTGTAGGTTAATGTATTATCGCTTTCTTGGCTCCCCGGGCTCGGCGGACGCATCACTAATTGTCCGATTGTTAACCCACTAATTTAAATTGCCTGTTGGCTTAGAAAACGTTCAAGTGATTCACGGTCATCGAGAAATCGTGCCAGCGATCCTAACTGTTGGGTTTTGATCTAAACAAAGGAATATATTTTACGACTTAATGTTTTAAACTTGACATTTATTTTGTTACTTGATTCCATAAAATTGTATTTATCTAATAATTAGAGTGGTAATTAATCTGTTGATTGTTTGAATGATGTAATGATTAGCTACAAACCACTAATGTCAACTTTTTATCTTTTTTTTAATGTAATTGTTTTATTATATGTATTCAAATACCTAATGTTTTTCTTTTATAATTCTAATTAAAAGATTCTCTTTCATGTTACATTTTCTCTTGTTCCACAATTTCTGAACCGGTTCGTTTAGTATAATCGTAGGTTGTTGTTGATTCCTCACATCGCAAAAACATTCATTTTACTCTCAATTTGCAATGTTTACGGATTGAATTGTTATGTTATTTTTTCATAATCTCGTATATAACGTTGAAGTGTCGATGGCGATATTTAGTAGTAATTGCTAACTGTTAAAGATCACAAATTCTGTCGAAAATGTGGTCAGTGGAAACAAATAAATAAATGCAGGATGAGACTCATGTATTACACTCAAAGCACGAAAATATGCTAGTCATTAGCTATGGATAAAATTATAGAAATTAATATTCATAGTCATCCTCTCCATCTATCTATATACCAATATAGTTAATAAAATCAAAGTGTCTGTACGTAATATCGGAAAAAATGTATATTTCATACACATTATGTATTTTCGTTAATGACGACGTAAAACCAATTTAAAAAAAATTTGTCTGTCGTCTCTCTGTAGTCTTCGAAACGGCTAGGTCGAGGACGGGAGTTTGGTTGAAGTCGCCGATGCATGCGGGCATATTGTAGGCTACTTTTTTGTCCTGAGCTGACGAAGTCACATCTACCGCTAGTATTTATAAAGTATAAAGTATTTATATAGTATAAAGTCTTTCGTTAATCGTTTTTCGATATAGTATACTCGATTATTTCCGTACTTTATAACAAAGGCAAAACAGTTCTGTTGAAAACGTGTTATAAATTAGTGCAACTGAGGTCTTTTTACCGATTGAAGTCCAACAATCATTGGCAGGCATTCAAGTATGCTCATCGCAAATATTTACCTGTCCGACGCAATTTGATGGTACTCAGTCGAATTGTGTGATCATCTTCTTGTTTACATCTTGTTGTTAATGCTCTACATCTCAATTTAGACGGTTTGTAGAAACGATAGTTTTTTTAAACCACTTTATAATTAGATGCGTTCTTTGGCAGACATTACAAAATTATCAAATGTCGACTGATGTAAAATCAGAGTACTGCCAGCCGATTGTAATTTCACCTCAAAATGTATTTGCGTATGCATTTTGACAATTGATTAATTGTCCAAACAACTAAATAACACATTTAATATGTACCCGTGAATTTTAAAATAGACAATAACTGAGTTTATTACATTATATTAATGATATATAAGCTAAAAAAAATACTGTATAAATCCTTCTTGATGGAAACTGTAAAGATTTTGGAAAAAGCGAAGGCAATGTTTCATTATAAATCAATTAAAGTAATCATTGACTAAGTCAACAGGATTTATTTACGTAACGTATGAAAATAATGTTGTACCTACGTCTGGGAGGTACGTACGTTTTAGTACAAGTAGTATAGTAAGGAATCGATGTAGAAAGAGGTTGTTCGGTGGGCGAGCGCCGAGCGGAGAGGCGCGGTAATAAGGTCGCGGGCGCGGCGGCGCGGCGCCGGACGACGCCAGCTACTGCTAGTTTTACACGAGGGCAGAATAGTAGAAAAGAACAGAAATTGCTATTGTTGGAATGCATTACTCCTTAAATAAAATTATTGGGTATACCGCTGATCGATGAATTAAAACTGCATGAAACTTACAATAATTTTCGATTTGTATGTGATTTTACTAGCAATATTAATAATGGAATATTACTTTGTCTATGATGTCGTACTGTTATTGTTTGAATACATAATTACTGCTAAAACAGCAACGTTCTGTCTTAGCGTCGTGTATTTTAACAGATGCAACACAGTCTTATTGTTCTGCCCTCGTGTGATCTAGCATAGCCGACGCCTGAACATCCTCGCGTCTCGTATCCTCTGATAATTGCATCACACGAGCATCACACATAGTTAACTATACGATACTCCACATCTGCTGATACTAAATAAGGTTTTCTAGACGCGCTATTTACGCTTCATTTTTTATCATTTGAACCAACAATTTATTTGGTTATGTATATTAAATATTCGACATGGAATTTAAATCTAAATAATTTTTACTCAGATAGCTTTTGACCCCTTTTCCACTGATACAATTAGCGATGAAATCATGAGAGAGTGCTATATCTGTGACAGTTGCGACAGCACTAGTGGGAATTGTACGTAAATTGCTCAGAAACATTGATAATTAAATAGTCGATTACACATAGTTATATTTGTGGCGGCGCATTACTATCCAAAATTTTAATAAATCAGGTAAAGTAAAATAACGGAGAGAGATAAGAGTCAGACAAAGAGAGAGAGAGAGAGAGAGATTGCGTATTGTAAATGATCTAGAACAAAGTAACGACTGAGCTGACGGAAGATAGAGTGATATGGAGGACGAAAACTTGACGGATGAGGACGAAGAAGATGATGATGATCATTAGTTTAACACAACTAATGCGTTATAAGCAAATGTACGCGATAAATATTTACGAGCAACTAGCAAGAAAGCGACTGTGTAGGTCGAATGTATATCTTGTTTTAAAGTGGCTCGATCTGTAAGCTTAATGAGACAGGCCCTAGGCCGGCCGTACCTAGCCCACTTTCTTTCGCCTAGAGATGCTAAGTGCAGGGAAACGCGACGTGACAGGAGAAACAAGGAGGCAAGCTAATGGTACCTTTGCTTACATACGTTTAATACGAAACATAATTGAAGGTTATAATAATTAATTTTGTTTTGCAATTGCTTACTTGAATGGTTTGAACTTTGTAGGATTTTGTATTTAATTAAGAAATAGTTTTGGCATGACTTGGTGATAGGTGCCTTGGATAAATTGCATGAAAATATATTATATTTGCCTTCATGTTTTGACTTTATGCGATTACATAAATTCATAATAATTAAATTAATTCTCTACCATAAATTAGTAACACTCACCTCAAATTACAGTAGTTTTTTGATTTGGCAAATTGCAAAATTTGATTCTGCAGACGCACTCATTTGACCATATCATACATTTAGAATTCACGAGGACAGTATTCAATAATCGAGTTAGGCAATTTACTAAATAGGCCACACAGCAATCGCATCTACTTGTTTATTCAAAACAAGGCGTGACCGGTCTATTGTTATTCATAGTGTAATGCAACAGTTTGCAAATGACATCTTCTTGTTATAAATTCGGGGTCCATGACCTGTGGATTTGACTTCCGGCGTGCGCTATATCGATATTCTTTTCGCTGCGGCCCTGCGCACGCGCAATTGATAATGATAAGGTAAGTAGAACACCTATGCTGACAACGTTCACTCTCTAACGTGCTAGTTTCACTAATTACCATTGTACAAGTAAAATTGGTATTGGTTTACTAGTACTCAGAGTTTTTAACTCGTTGCTTTCTAAGACCAAACTGTCTGTATGTCTCAGAAACAAACGACAAGAAAGTTTAGCTTATGTTAAGTGTTAGTTTAAACTTTTAAGTAATCATCGTTATTCCTTTAATATTTTTTAAAATCATTTTGCATGTAGCTATCATTAATACTTTTTATTATTTAAAGAAAATTAAAAAAAATGTTTTTTAATTATTAAAGAGTATGTAAGATAAAGGTCGAACACTTCTAACAATTTGTATTGAACGGCTGCCAGGTTAATTAGTATGTGAGGACTATCAGACACACTAGATACGCGGAAGCAGTCCGCCGCTGCCCCGCCCGCGTTTATTGTTTACTTTATTTTGTAACAAGACGTTGACGTTACTACTCTACAACCTCCTAGACAACTATTAAAATGTAATAATCCTAAAACCTACAGGATTTATTTGAATTGTAACTGTACTTTTTGCCAATTAAATATATTACATACAATTATACATAGTACATAAATTTCATCTTTATTAGTAAGTAGTACTTATACCATGACATCTATTAGTTTAAATATAGCTCTGAATACGCATGTTATTTACTGTTTTAATAACTACACTAGCTGTTGCCCGCGACTCCGTTCGCGCGAAATTAAAAAAAAAAACATAATTAGTAGCCTAATTGTTCTTTCAGACTGTGTCCTATATGTATGCCAAATTTTATTGAGATCCGTTGAGCCGTTCTGAAGATACCTTCAAACAATCAACCATCCAGCCATTCATTTATCTAAATATATACAAAGCTAACTTGTCTCAGGTGTGTCCCATGCATGAAAAAAAAGATTTCTTTGAATCTGTTCACTTTTTTATGTACGTTTGATTCCAGTTCTTAATTCTCTGAAAATCCAATAAAACGATTCCGTTTTTTAGTAACAAAACCATGAATCGTAAAAATAAACTTTATGTAGAAACAATTTAACAACACGTGAAATTGTTGCGCGTGTATAATGCAGCCGCTAATTCTCAGCGAGCCGTTGTTCTACTGATAATCGCTCCTAGCGTAATATTTCCGCTCACAAATCATTTCGTTTTGCTTGACGTATTTACTTACGTGTACACGGCTTTTATATTCGCTTGCGTTGCTATCGTTTAGTTATTTTTCCCTATAACGTTCCACAAATTATCTGATGTCATCACAGACATCCTTGAGTATGTCGACGTCATAATAGTGTTTTTCCTTACGTTAACTCGCACTATTTATTAGATTTTTCACGATGTATGGTATGGTAATATAGATAAGGATAAGTTTATTTCATGTTTTTGTTGGTAGCTTAATTTCTACAGCTGTGTTCAATCGATTGAAGGATTTGGATTTTATAAATGTACTTTTCCAAAACAACCTCTTAAATAAACAAATTATTACAACATAACTTAATACTAAGTAAAATAAAATAATAATATTGACCTCATTTAGTATTCAGACTAAAGCATTAACGATGACCCATGTGTTGTCATGACGACATTGATTGCTGGATGTTATCTCTGCGATGTCACAACGCGCTTGTTTTTTTCAAAGTGCGCCGGTTGTAGAGTGCTTATGATACTGTATTAGACTAATTGGAGGCTAATTCGATGGTCTGCGCCGTCTGCCTCACAGCGGAGTGTTATTGCTTGAAGTCGATAAACACTCGACAATGTGTATCAAGGATGGTGCTTTCGTCACGTTAGTGTAGGGTAACCAACATTTTCAAATTCATACTCCTACAATATTATTTCTAGATAAAGTAATAAAGGGAATACTGGAAGATTTAATTGCAAGGAGTAGGGTTATCAAAAAACAATTAGCATACACAGAAGTTAGACAAAAAGGCTCTGCTAGGAGATGGTGCTCTACAAATTAATTATTAAATATACTACTGACAGAAGCTGTCCGTTATAAAGTCCATTGGATTGTGTGATCTGTATTACAAGAGGATAGATCGATTTTTAAGTGTTCGACGTCATTGGTATGCTTTTCTTGGGTGTTATAGAGTCAGTAGGACTTTCTTAAATTTATTTTTGTCTCGTTATATTTGAAAGCCATGGTAAGCGTTCGTGGAGCGGGCGCGGACGGGCGATTGAGTCATTGCTTGTGTCGAGTTCGCTGTAACCGTGTCAGCGCGACCGTCGCGGAATAGAATCAAGGTTGTGCGATACGAATCGCGGTATGATTCGCTCGCATCGCGGCCGCGCTGCACCTGAGTCCCGACTCTCAATACTTACATTAATAATTTTCATAATTAATCATCTGTTACTTCCATTGCTCCAAAATATTCCATAACAAATATTCCTTCCATAACATAATTTTGTTAACTCTTTTTGAGAAATTCAAAGAAGCTATTTGACACAATTATGCTATATTAATTTACTAAAATTCATAGCAATAGACCATATGCGAGGCATGAGGTTTATTCCATAAGGAAACCAGTTTTGCCGATCTCTTAAAATGAAAATAGGGAATATTAAAGCTGATAATATTATAATTAATATTATGACAAGTTGTAAAACCCAAGCTGTAATTATTATAAAGTGGACTGAATGATGAGTCGTTATTTGACAAGCTAAAAACATGTCTTTAAAAAATACAATTATTCATTACACAGATTGTGTTATCAACTTTACTTCAAGACAGAACATGTTTTCCAGATTCAATCCAGAAAAAAAAACTGAAGCTTAATATTTATTATTTATTTTTAATCCATTCAAAGAAAAGACTTATTTTGACAATAATTATTCCAATACATTCATAATTGTAATTTGTATATTTTTTTGTATTTTTTATTATTTATGTGTTATTTACTGTTATTATAAAATATGTTATCGTGTAAACTATTATGTAAAGTGTGTATAGTGTCAAATTGGCTGTATACTGTAACGATGCTATGCAGTTGTTTTTAAATAAATAAATAAATAAATATTTATGCTAGTGGTTCCTGCAAGTTGATCCGTCAATAAGGTCAAGGTTGCGCCAGTGCACTGAACAAGGGCGGCGTTCGATAGTTATTGGAATCGATTTTAGGGCGACTCCTATGTCCTATTACTTATGCAATGTGATACTCCCATAATACAAGTACTGAAGTGAATACTAATTTTAAGTGATACTTATTATTAGAGATAGTATTATGAAATATTTAGATGCATCATATTTAAAATACAACCACATAGATTGAGTTGAAATGAACGAGAGTAGATGCACATACGCTGCAGTCTAGTTGTAAGATTAAAAAAAGCCTTGTAAAATAATTTCAATGACGTTGAATTAGTTTAAATACGAAAGCAAGTATCAAGAAATTTAACAATGTACTTACTGACTTTTTGTGTTTTTTTTTCAAAAACTTAAATTTAAATTGTCTCTTTTTTTAATATCAATTTTATTGTCATTTACTATTAGTTTATAATATGGTGTGGTTTCATGCATTTTTTATTGCTGATAGGAAAACTTGCCATACCTTAAAATTGTTAATGAGCTAATTTACAACACAATTGCATGTAATAACATAACGTTTAGAAGTAGCACGCGCTCAAAGCGGATATAGCAGCAGAGTTGTGATTTCCATCGTATCCGGCAGTCGCCAACCTCCCCCCGCCCCCACACGAACCCCTGCAACCCCTCCCATGTGCCTGAAAGCGGAGGGTCGGCTTGTTGAATCTCCCACCGCATTTACTATACTTTTACTGTGTAATTTGATTTTTGTTGCAAACATACATACAATATTTCCGTAATCCTAATTTTTGAATGTTTTTTTGATTTAGTTCATGTTTTAAATTTTGAGTTAAAAAAATACATACTTAATTTGACAATGTGTAAGCTGCTGAAAATGCTGGCCGGTTTTTCCCAACTTCAAATATCACAATAATATTTAACAAGATTAGTGGCACTTAATGTTTCAAACTTATCGAGTCTAATGGCAGCAAAACAACGTAAAAGAATTATCGGCGCAAAGCTTGTAAGTGAATGCAATAATTAACATGTAATAATGTATCCAACGAGTGTGAGTCGATTAGAGGTTTTTGCCCTCCATTGTGAGCCCATCATGGGCAAGAATAATTTGCGCTGACGCCTTATAGTGCGCGGTTCCCGTGCGTGGCGTGCAAAAACTGTGCAGTATTACGATCATGTTACTATAGCCAGTACATAAACAGAATAAGTGCACTTTTTCTGCTCTATGTTAAACGCCAGTAAGCTTCACTCTCAGTATATCTCACGCGATTACCCGCTAGAATATATTAAGCTGGTAAGGTCTGGGTGGGCTATTCTAACTTAATTATCGTGTACATGAAAAAGTTTAATGTCGATAAAAATGCACACATTTAGATCCGTTTACATAAATGTGGTTTATTCCTGTTGAATGACAAAGTCTGGATTAGTGAAAATTCTGCTATCCTGGACTATTTTCTTATAGAGCCATCTAGCGGCAGTTTATAATCACCACAGCTGACTGATATTTATTTCTTGCTGTTGACTGACTTCGTGTTGATATCGGCGCAGATTGTGTACCCATGTGTCTTTGTTGTAACATATAGTCTATGTAGAATTACTCAGAGGATAATCGATGTTCTTCCATTTGTCATAAGTGATAATTGATTAACGTCGATCGTAAAACGCAGCTCGACGCGCGGACGTCATCCACGCAATGCAATGAGCATCTGTTTACCATTCCGTACGGGAACACGTGTCACCATGTTGACTCATTATCTGAGATTAGATCGCTACTTGATCCTTACTCAATCTTACTAATATTTTAAATGCGAATGTTTGGATGAATGAATGATGAATGTTCGTTTGAAAGTATCTTGAGAACGGCTGTATGGATCTCGCTGAAATTGGGCAAAGTTGTAGAACATAGTCTGGAAAAACACATAGGCTACTAATTATTTTTTTTTACCACGCGGGCGACAGCTAGTTAAATATAAATAATATCGATTTAAATGTTAATTATAATGACAGTGTTTCGCCTAATAAATCTAGATTTACATAAGAATTTAACGAACGATTTCCGACAATCTATTAATCCAGTGGGATATTTTTTACATTACCTTTATGTTTACTATAGGTTTTGGTAAAGTATTTTAATGGTCAATTAGAAAAGCTTAGGTTTTGGTTAAATAAAAACTGAAGACGCATTGTCAATAAGTTGATGTTGAAGTAAGATTTTGTCATTCGACTCTGGGGCCGCTCTGTTAATGTTTGAAATATGTACGTAAAGGAGGGTATTTATAGATATTTTCGGAGAGCGACCGGGTGGCGGTCGAGGGTCCCAAGATTTATGGCAGAACGGGAGAGTTCCATCTAACTGGGCTCTTCGGCTTGCTGGTACAAAAACATAAGCGGTAGCGGGTGCGGCTCAAGAAGCAAAACTTATTTGTGTTTTTCAAGAACTATTACAATGTTAGCAGACGACGAATATCCCAAATTTAGGAAACAAACAACTTAAATTTTATCGATAAGTGAACAAACTTTTTTGGGACATTATTTCCAATCAAGTCTAGTTTTTCTGCACTAACAACAACTAAATAAGTTGTAAACACAGACGTTGTACCTAAACACGTTGTAAGAGCTTTTGATTTCCACCGTTATATTTAATGTTCGATTTGTATGTCTCTTTTAACTTGTACCATACATAAATTTCGTACGCCTCACACCCTCGCCGGCTAAGGGCAACTCATTTCGCCACCCAGTACTATCTACGTTTCCAGATATTTTTCCCTGTAATGCTATTGTTAAAAGAAACTGACGATTGACGTCGTAAACTAACGTAGTGTGAGATCAGCTAGACGGTACTACGCTTAGAGGTTAATGAACTTATCCCTTATTATACGTTTCATATGTCCAGTATATCAATACGTTTACTATCATTCTCAAGCAAAATTCTGACTTGGTGTATGTTAAAGCCGATTTATGAACACAGAATAATTGTAGCTTATCTTTACAAGACTTTCTATAACTCGATATGCCAAAAACGTAGCAGTCTCACATATTGACGTATAGTATAAAGTTATAGAGTGGGTAGCATTATTAGTAGTATGAATACTGAGATTGTGGTGGAGGTATACGTTAAGGGTCTGTACACAAAGCAAGGGGCCCGTCCGTGTCCGCAAGTCGCAAGCTGCGGGCGCACGTGGCAATGTTCCTTCCCGTTATTTAACAGCAGGTAAAGATTTTTTTCTTACAACAAATTGGAAATTATGGAATATTCGAGACGCGTATCGGTCACGAAGCTCTCATTCCCATTCAAGAGTTGTCGCTTCCCACGCCTGCCTCATTTGTCTCTCCAAATTAAAACGTGTTTATTTGACAATTGAAAATTATGAAACATGAACTAAAGTTTATTTAAGACTAGCTGTCGCCCATGATTCCGTCCGCTCGGAATTAAAAAAAAACTTTATTAATAGCCTATGTATTCTTCTAGACTGTGTTCTACATCTATGCCAAATTTCAGCAAGATCAGTGCAGCCGTTTTGGAGATAATTTCAAAGTAACGTCCATCCATCCTTCTAAACATTCGCATTTTTAATATTAGTAAGATAAGATTAAAGTAAGGCTGTTAATGTATTGTTCTATAAAAATTACTTTAGATCTACTAGAGATATTAAACGGTTCCTATGTGTTGTGAATTTTGATGAGTCGGTATTATTTAACGTTGGGCGAACAGATCATTTTTAACCTCCAATGACATGAACAACAAACTTCATATACTTTAATTTGGCAAGGTTGGGGAGAATTGGAATGCTAAAGAATTTTCTGCATTAACATATGATATAAAGGCTTACGAATAAGATATACGATTTCATATTTCAACACCTTTAAATTTAAAACTACTGGGTCTACATTTTAATAGATTTATTACAAAAGCGCAGCGCGTTACGAATGTTGCATTCGATGACCATTGTGATTTGTGTTCGACCGCTTTTTTGTGTTGCAAGGGTGGCGGTCTCTCGGAGGCTTTTTTGTTACTATAGATAAAGAAGCACCCTAACGGTACAATACGTTGTTGGTGCATGTTTCTACAACATAACCGATAAGTTGAACTGTTCATTATGTTTATTTGAAAATAATTGTTCATGTGTTTTTAAAATAAACTTCAATTTCGTTTTTGGTATTTCTTAAAGGTTATCGTTCTTTCGTATGATCTGGTCTGTCCATTGGCACCGGAGTCGACAAATTTTACGAGCTCTGTCAGTAACCTTCTTGCGTCTATGCTGTGCACATTATATGTCAAACTTTATTATTGAATAATTTAAATTTGACTTAATTCAAACTATTCGAATTGAATTCAGGTACTTGTCCTATGGACCTAGGGTCCTTCAAGAAGCGAGCATACCATTTCCTTAAAGCCCAGCAACGCAGATGCGTTGCTGGCAGATGGTACTGCAGATGCAGTACCTCTGGTGTTGGTCTATGGGTTTCGTTGATCACCTCGGTGTTCCCACCGCTTGTTTGCCCCCCCCCCCCTTATAAAAAAATATTTTGTGGTAAAACTTCGCAGTGGTTGCAAAGGAACATATCTATGCTTATATGTTTTATATACCTATACATTAACACTTTACCAATGCTCAAGAATTAATTTTGTTTGTGTGACTATTGTGTGTGAAGAAATTTATTATTTAAGTTAAATCAAAACAACTGATTTCAAGTAGCAATCGATGTTTAAAAATAAATGTAATTTGGTGTAATATGTTTGCCTTGGGGCAGTTGAGTCGGCATTCGAAGACGTCCCCGATGAATTGCCCTGAGTCTAGACGTATATATTAGATATATACGTCTTATTTTCTATTCGAACGCTATATCTGCCTTCTATCTCAACGCTGCTGCATATTGGATATGCTTACACCAAATACATTTCTATGCGAGGAATTTTATTAAAGAGCATATGTTTTGATAGAATCATACAGCATTTCAATAAACTTTTATTGTTTCTTACAACAGGTTGACTTCTTAGTTATATAAACATCAACGTTGGGAAGGCTTTAATTTTATTTGAATCCATCCAATGTTTATATATGTTAAAACAGACATAGATACAGATAATATATTTAGTTGAAAACTATATTTAGTTGAACTATAACTATATACTTACTTATATAGTGTCTGTAAATTTCTAGGTTAGACTTGATTTCGTACGGTTGACTTAAAGCGACGCCTCACTAGCGTGTCGCGTTTGTATTGCAACGGACCAACGCATTGTGTGCTTCATCTGCGTTGCGAAAACGCGCGATTTTGTAACGCAAGAGTGCGACACGGGACGTCCTTGTAAAGCATTTCAGTGTCACACGTTGAAACATCGCATGCAACGATATAACGCAAAGCAACGCGATAAACCTTACCCTTAGGTGGTACTGAAATTAAATATTTCTTATATTAAATCAACCATAAGTATTAGAGATGCGTAATACAATCACAAATTAGTTCGAGCAGCGATCGACAGTACGGCGTTATCGGAACTCTCAAAATAACTTCATAAGTTCACGAATAGAATAGAGTGATCGCCCTCGTACGAACTATTTTCAGAAGCGCTATTCTGCTACACCGACAGTCAAAACGTCGCAGGGAATTCAAGTTAATTCCAGTTGAATTTGATTAATTGTCTTCTATGTACACACACATCTGTAGATATTCATTTAAACATTATTAAATCCTGAATAGCAAAGTTTATAAATACTGCAGGTTGAAATACTAATTTATGATTGATTACGTACATTTATATTCTTTTAGCATTTGTAGTGTAAGTGTATCACAAGACGTAAAGTGTCGATCGCTACCAATTAATTTAAAAAAAGGAAAGGCTTTAATATGGTTTATAAAATTTAAATATTAATTGAATATTGATGAATACAACACATAATATTTGTAGCATGACCAGTACCCTATAGACAATATCTTTAGGGAAACAAGAAAGTTCCCCGGCGCCCGATGTGAAGGGCGGGGGCAAGGGGGAAGAGTAAGGCAGTACCTCATTTTCCCCTACCACTTGCATACCTAGACGGATAATACAATTTGACTCGGCTAACTCTGGCGTCATTTTAATGGAGCCTCTGACGTCAAGTCAGCTACCATATTCGAGACGCTTAGATAATAAATGTAACAGTAATTTAATGAGATTGTAATTAATCAAAATTGGAGCTAAGAAATATTATTCCGCGGATCTTCAAAAAGTCAAGAAAAAATATGAGAAATAAATATTCTTTTAAAATAATTTAATTCGTGCATTAAGTAGCAATATTTTTGACTACTGTTGGACTTGTAATGTTTACTTTGATGTTTAACAACAAAATAACAAGTCAATAACAATTGTTGTGTGACAACAAAAACCAACTATGCCTTCCAATGTTGTTGAAACAAGATAATTAGTAGGGCGGATGTCACAATGAGCAATCACTGTTGACGCCCCGCTGGCAAGGTCCTGTAATACTGATTTATCGCTTTGTTAAATAGTTACAGAATGCACTTGTTCACTATAGGACATAAATAATTATTGTTTTCACTTTTTTGACGGATGAACGTATGTAAGAGCGACTTGGCTTGAGTTTGTTCAAATGTTTAATTTCTTAGTTTTACTCCATGGGTTACTCAGTCAAGATTGTAATTTAAACCTTGCCTCTGATGTATTTGCAAACACTTAATATTTAAAGAATAACGCGATAAATAAATTTTAATTATGTACTACGGCCGTGGCTACCGGAAAAACGAGAGCTAAATAGGGCAGAGAAATGGGAAGCTACCTAATTGTAAATTAAAAAGTTCGCGGAGTTACGACACCACAGTCCACAATGACACCCCCCAGTCGACAGGGTGACGTCGCCGCTCCCGCCGTCGCCACCGCGCCCCCCCGCACCCCAACTCCCGTCGTCAGACGGGGTGGGCAGGGGCGTAGACACCCGTGGAAAGCGTGTGACATTTTGTTTTAAAATATTGTCCGCACGAATACGTTCACGTGGGTCATTTTATAATCGTCCGTTTGCTTTCACCTTTTTTTAATCGCCTCGCAAATGGCCGTTTTTGCGTTTTCGTTTACCGCCCCACTTGAAAAAAATATGAAACGTTAACACATAGCGTAGCCGTAGTATGTTTAATTACCTTAATGGATATAAAAAGTGTATTTGCCTAAACTACCAGTAAAGACGCATTCAGTTAGATCAGATGCGCGCTGGAGGCGTCTTAATTACCGTGCGCTGCGAGACGCCGGCGTACGGGGCGTGGAAGCATAGTAAACGCGCATTACCCTATCATTATCGACCACAGAGTAGTTCGAACTGGCCACAGGCTGTTGGTATACTGGTTGTTTCACGTGTCACTGTTCCCGTTAACGATTGTCAAGATGGTCACACCAAATATCGTGGTGTCAAGGCCGGCAGCTTTCCTCCGGCATTCCGTTCCCGCCGCCCACTGAGGGATATCTCACATTCACCTTACGTAACATTATTTAGATTCGGTTACCATTGACAATGGACGCTTTTTCCTCTTTCTCGAACCAATGTCGTTTTCGTGTTTAGGTTTACTATATCCTTATAAAAGTAATTATTTCGGTAACAAATTTTTGTACGTGACGTACGAATTTAGTATTTGAATCTAATGGAGGAAATTTTGTCATGGAAAATTTTATTCTTGTTTAAATAATATAATTTATACGTAATTATTTCCTCTCAAATATCATTATTATTCATGATCTCGATGGGAACTGTTCGAGCAGGAGTTTTAATTGGATCAATTAACACGAGTTGAGGCAAAAAATGTCCTTGAATTTTATTACACCTAAAAAGAAAAGGTCATTGTATGCTATGTAACATTCAGACGATGTTGATTAACGTGAGGCCGTGACTCAGACAGGCGATCAGTAAACATGAAAACCGGTTAACTGCAAGTCTAGCTTAAATCTATCAAGCTTCCGTAACACTTAAATTTGCATATGATTGAGTATTTATCGTACTAGCGACGAAAAGAAAAATGCGATCGTGTTATCATTCGATTTGCATTTCACGCTTACGAATAGTTTTTATAAATTCTTATGTTTATTTTAATGCAAAATGCAAAACAAGCGGGTGATGTGGTATTAAGTGATCCAAACTACTAAGTAACATTAATTTTTCAGTTCTACAACTCCCTTACAGATTCCTTGTTTGCTTGTTGCTATTACCACAACCCTTAGGCTTTAGTCATATGGGACATGTTCTACAATAAAAAACAAACGTTTCGATAATTATTTATTTGATTTTTACTTGTTAGGTAATAGTAATAGAATGAAACATTTAAGGTTCATTGACATTTTGTTCCATGCTTATTCTGTTTACCAAGTTGGAGCGTCTTCTTTCGAAAGTGTCTTGTGACGTTTATAGTTTTAGTCTGGCTAATGATTCATAGCGATGGGGTCTGAAGGGAACATTCGAAGGTTGTTTTTATGTTATTTGTACATTTTTCGAATGTATTTTATTTAGTAAGCATTTTTATTTTGTTTTCAATCGTCTGATGTCACCACCATATAGGACAATTAAAAAGGGGATAAAGAGAGAAAGGGAGATTATTTTGAAACACATTTTTGTTAGTCTATTTTCTCTCAATTGATCTATGGATTTCTTTATATAGAATGTTGATATAAGAATGCCTACGTTTTTGTGTATTGTGCGGCATTCAATTTAAACGGTTGTGTTTAAAGGAGAGGGATCAGAAGCCGTAGAGCGGCGAGTCATTGTTAAATCGATACAGAAGCTCAGTGTAATGCACTCACACCACTCGATTCGCTTATAATTCGAGATTCATAGCGGCTTATTTCTCATAAAAAGTTGTTCCCTTCAAATGTAGTAATTTCGCAGAGAGGGTGGCTCTCCCGAGCCCTCTCCGTCACTCCCTGCCTCCCACCCGAACTCGGGCTGGCCTTTTAGCGCCGGAGATATTGTCTCTTTAGTTAGATCTGTATTTACCATAGTATAAGTAAGGTTACGAGACAGATCATTTGTATGCGGGCTGAGGAAAAGTGTTGGCCTTTGTTCTTACATTTTTATACTTATGATTATTTTTATTGAATCGATTATTTTTTTTTTGATTTTGTATATAATTTTTTATAAAATAGTTCTTAAGAACATTACTTAGGCTCTAAAGGTTAAGGCCGACTCGTCAACTCGCCCACCCAGCATCGCCTCGCCTCGCCGTCGCCGCGGCATAAACTCGCCGCTGCTTCGACGTCGCCTGAGCGAGATAAAAAAAATTGCTGTTAAAAAATTATGTCATTCTCGCTTGTACCGATTGATGGCGCACCGTTTGCGATGCGTCGGCAAACCATCCACTTTTGACGCGATGGTCCGATTGATGGCGATTGAATGAAAGCGAGATTGTCATAACGTTTTGTTTTTTTTTTACTTTACGCTCAATTGGAGATTCATGATTAGAAATGTAAAACTAATAGCGCCATCTGTGGTTTAAACTCACAATTAAGGAAAATCAACAAGATTATTTAGTAGATATTGTATCAAACATTGTAGCTAATAAAGTGCACATAAATATTTAAATGATATGACAGCGAGGCACCGCAGAGCAGGCGACTAGCAATTATTTGCCAACATAAATTATATTTAGCATAAATAATGATCAGGTAATTTATTCTGTTTGAAATTCATCGATTTGTAACTAGATTAGTAGATTTAAATAGTAGCTAGTCGCCATCTTAATCAACGCCGAATAGCCTTATAACGCCTCTAAAATCTCGTTATTAACTTTTTGAATCAGTCCCGATGTTGGTAATACGTTATTGATATTTGTGAACGGGCTGGATAATAATATTTGTATATTATTCCCCAGCGTAAGTTGACCTCCCCTGTCCTCGTATTTTCGTTTCGTTTAGGCGTTCAAGGGGTTCGAGGTAGCGGGATGAGGTGTCGAGGTCCACTGGCCGGGCATGTGGTGTCCACAATGGCTGGAGAGGTAGGGTCGCATCACAATGAGCCTGCCGCGTAATTGTTAAACTGAACGGGGGTCGAGCGGCTCGTCAACTGTTCCGTCACAGATTAAGCTGATAATTCAACAAGTTTTTGTTTCGCTGCCTACGACACGTTGCTTAATTAGTGACAATTATGACTATAATAAAGACTATTGTATGAATACTAGAAATACAGCGTTATGTTTTAAGTACTCTGAATATCGTTATTAATAAGTTATTAAGTTAAAGTTAATAAGTACATTTAGAGTTATTATATTTTAAAATAGACATTTCGAACCTACGATCTGATCTATAAACCATTAATCTGCCCTACAATTCTTAATCTAATATACATTGGTCGCTATGTTATATTATTTTCGCAATATTTACTTAATGCAGTCAAATAATAAGTTTTAGTTTTATTTAATATTTATTTATGTAGAACTTATTTGGTATTTCAATAATAAAAAATAATAAGGGGTTTTGCAATTTTATTGTTATTCTCGAACAGGGAAACAGACGCAAAACAATTACTAAAGAGGGAGCCGTTAAACAATACACGGCCATTACAATAAACACGTACTAATGAACTCTATCGTAACCTTTGTAAACTGAATGAAGGTAAGCGCCGATACCGATCGCGCCGCCGCTCCGCCGCGCAACAATATACTTCATCCCTTATTAATTATTTTATTGTAAGCATAAAGGATGCCGTAATCGTCAGAATAATAATATCATCGCGCATAAAGTCCCGAGTAGCGGCAAGCGGCAACACAAGCGTAAAAATGACACGCCGCGCCACCAATATGTTTGTGTGTATTACATTAGATTTATTCGACTGGGTCACCCACACAAATACACCGCTACCCCGAACCGGGGGCGCTTCGGTGTGGGGGCGCTACGCACACGCGCGCACTGCCACCCGCCAGATGGCGGCACACACTGCCACGGGTGACAGGGAAAGCTACACTGTGCAAACAAATCCCGAAGCGCCGTCCCTCTCGGTGTGTCGTTGCGTGTCGCGTTCGCCGGTGTGTGCTGTCGAAGCGATCCGACGTAGATTGTTCTGTGAAATTGCCAGGTAATAGGCCGGGGGACTATATAACACATACTTATTGGTGGGTTTAGACGCTCGACGTCCTAATCGAATTGAATATTGGCGACACATTGACGCCCGCCGTTGACTTACCAGCTTATCATGCAATCTATGTTGATACGAAAACGATGATTAAACAATACAATAACACAGTACAAAACTATACAGAAATCGACAGTATTTGCTCCTATCGGTAACACGAATCAATAACTTTTTTAGTTTAGGTAAATTATTTATGAAATAATATCATCAAGGAACCAGATTCACCTTCAATGCAATGCGGCTGCAATATATTTTAGTATAGAGAGAAAACATTTTAGTTTTGCATATCGATAAAGCAACGAAGGATAAAAAATAAACCATTATTTAAGTTCCGATTGCAACACTAGTTTGAGAACAAACTATTTAAGAGACTTGTACGATGTCTGAAATAAACAAGATGAAGTCGTTGCAAATGTTAAATGAGAATAAAATGACATCGAATTCAAACAAAATATTTTGTAATGTTATAAAAATAATTTAGATCACAACAATATTTTCAAATACTTTAAATCGTTTATACGTACAACATGACGGAAATATCATCGGAATCATATACTGGCGGGGACATTTATACACGTCTCAATGACAGCGCTAGAAAAAAAAAACATTCTGTTTATAGATCAGAGAAGATATATTAAATATAAAACAAGATGTTCAACGCGTTATTAACAAATCTCTCAAACTGTGACACATATAAACAACGAACTGGATTATAAATAACTGACTGAAATTGCCCCCGCCCACAGATTAAGAACAAAGAAAAAGCGGAGTATGATTAGGCGCGACGTCAGCCAGCGCGCGAAGTGTCACAAGAGTAGCGACGACAATGAGAGATCGATTCCTGTGAGAAACTCGCTATTCAAATAGGGTTGTCAAAATTAATTAATATCGTTCGGCGTTTGGTACAATTTAGTCACATTATTTGGATCAATAACCTACCACCGACACAACATCTATTTGTCTTGTCTTTCATGATGTTTGTAATATCCAGATTGAAATGACTATTATATAAATGGAAATTGTATTTTTTTTGAGAAACGAAATTAATCTGAAGTGGTCAAAATTTTATCTGTTTACTTGGGTCTGGATGGTGCCTTCACAATGGCGTTAAGATAAACCCCTGTCCTGTCAAATAAAGGTCTGATGACACCTGTGTTAACAAGTATAATTTAAAATAATGTTAATTAAGTTGTTTATTAAAATATATGTTACTAACAGTTAAAGTCGTTTGTGTGTTTTGCGACTGTATATTTCCTAACATGACCCCCGCATATTGTCACTAGAGATGACTTCAATTTGATAGAGGCTAATCATAATCGAATCTCGAGCGTCGGATTTAAATGAGGCAATCAATCAGCGCGGCAGCGCTCGCTGACGGCCGGCCAAAAAGACACGAGCTTAGACACACTGCACCCTATTTCTTTGAACACCTTTAAACGCCTGTCACCAAATCATATGTAGCTAGATAAAAAGCTACGTTACTTTACAATTCACATCACATTTAAGGTTTTTAGTTTGGGGAATTTTAATTTTTAAGAATATGATAAAACATAGAAGGAGATAATAAAAACAATCCATAATAATTTTGTACATAATTTAATTTTCTAAATACTTGTTGATCCATGAGTTATATTCGGAGACCCTGGTGTATACTCCAGGATAAGTCATATCTGCGCAGCCTTCGCCCCAGGACACTACGCCGACTAATGTGTTGTTGACTACCAGAGGACCTCCAGAGTCTCCCTGGCAGGCATCTCGTGGTGGATTATCAGCAGTCGCACATAACATTCCTTGCGTAATATCTGCGATGCGTATGTATGCGCGTGCGCAAGCACTTTGCTCGACTATTTTGACTCGCGCTGCCAATAGTATCGAAGAAGACGTACCCGTAGACTGAAACAGAATTAAATTTGGTTGTAAACAGCATAAAAAATAGCACATCGGTGCTAAAAGACTTAGCAGTACTATGATTTCGTCACTAGTAATAAAAACTTAAATTAATAAACTTACCGAAATATTTCCATATCCAGAAACTAAGGCAGTTGAACCGACAGGCAAATGGAAATTAGCGTTGGGAATACTGGCAGCTTGAACACTAGCGCTGAATGTCATTCTCTTCGTCGTGATCAATAAAGAGATGTCATTTTCTAAAGTAGTAGTCGAATATAGCTCATGAACGATGACTTTTGACAAATCATATGTCTTGCCTCCAGTCAACCGATATGACGTGCCTACCACAGCTCGCAACAAAGGTGGTTCTAATTCATAGCTGAAAATATATATAATATGTTACTGTTATATGGAATTACAATTAAGTTCTACGTACCAAATAGATATAACAATGAAAAGTATATCTGGTTTATTGCTAAGACTTTAGTATTTAGCCATTAAGTTATTAAAAAATCACTAACCTCGAAGTACAGTGGGCTGCAGTAACCAATGTCTTTGTACTGATGACAGTAGCTCCGCATAAGTGGGCCCAACCTGATATCACTTTCCGTCGTAAAACAGCTTGATATGGCACCTCTGTTATGTCGACTTCGAAGCCATTGACAATTCGAGCTGATGTATCGGTTGCTATCAAATTAGACGTAGGTAACGATTCTAGTTCTTTTGATAAAACTGTAACAATAATAATTTGTTATGTTGTATTTTTTACATTTTAATTTAGTTCAATGACACCTAACCGCAATTTGTGATAAAAGTCAATGATAACAATTAAGTATTTTTAAAAAGTTATTTTGTTAGTGACAATAACAAAAGTATAAATTTTATTGTTTACGGATGATAAAATTGATTAGCCTTTGTTTTATTTGTTTTTTTTTTTTGCAAAAGTAGCACTACTTTCGATTTCAATTAAATAATAAACTTACCTATAATAAAAATTAAAACCAGTATACACTTCATGTTTCCCACAGATTACTAAAAATTTAGTTTTGGAAGCAGGTTAACTTTCAATTGAAAATATTTATCAATCGCAGACGCTCTTCAGCTTATCATTTCTTACTGAATCGCATCAAGTGCCGATCTGATATCGACGTTTGGGAAATTCTATATTACGAGTTGAAATAACTCATGACGTATTATACTAATAGAATAATGATAAATCGGACTGTACATTATAAACCGCTCATACACTTACCGTGGGTTTCTGACACCATTTTTTGTATAAAAGTATTGTCATCCCTGTCATTATATTTGACAACATAGAAATAACAATGTTTTTTAAACGGAAATTTTGGACTCAGAATCCCATGGTAGAGAATCTCTTTCCTATTCATGTCTTAATTATTATCAATCATAATTGCTTCAATTGAAAGATTCGCAAACGTGGACATGTAGTTAACTAGATACTCCAACAGTTTTGCAAAGCGATTCATCCCTCTAATGTAGAATCTAGATCTAAATAAGTAATTTAAAATTACAAGATCGGTAAATTTATTTTATTACGCGGACAAAACTTTGTTGCGGTTGTTGTTATCTGATGTAAGTGTTGGAAATTACGTTATTATCTATGTTATACTGATAAAAATCTGTCAAATAATTCAGCTCCCATTCCCATCATTTGGTTTCTGATCGTGTACTCTAAGTGTTATAAATGAGAACTTCGTAAATGTATCTATAAGTATCAACTGGTAATCATAGTAATAGAAACTATTAATCTATTTAAAACACAGTTACACTATCTAGGAAGAAACGATCAAACCTTAAATCTAAGGTTAACGATTTTCAACAGGTTTTTTTGAACAAAGACATTAATAATTACTACAATTTAATGTTGCCAATAAATTTAGCTGAGATGTTTTAAAACTCAAATACTTACTAATATTTTAAATGCGAAAGTTTAGATGGACGGATGGATGGATGTTTGTTAGAAGGTATCTCCAGAATGGCTGAACGGATTTTAATGAAATTTGGCATAAATATAGAACGTAGTCTGGAGGAACACGTAGGTTACTAATTAAGTTTCTTTTTAATTCGGGGCAGACGGTGACGCGTGCGACAGCTAGTTAGATATAAATGCGAAAGTTTAGAAGGTATCTCCGGAACTGCTCAACGGATGTCGATGAAATTTGGTACAGATGTAGAACATAGTCTGGTAGAAAACATAGTTTGCTTACTTTATATTTATTCTTATTCCGCGCGAACGTAGTCGCGGGCGATAGTTAGTTATAAATAAAATTACATTGACACCCTTAGTCAATAGGGTTGATATTACAGCTGATGCTTTTCATGTAATTGTTAAATGTAACAACAAATAAATAAAATAAGACGTTAAAAACAATGCATGAACAAAGCATGAATAAGATACAATGTTTGTGGTGTGAATTGCAATTGAATTAAACGATGTAACACACCGCGATTTCGGATTACGACTTGTTAGCGACATTAAGTTTGCAGTCGTAAAAAAGGTGCAAATTATATTAATAGCCTTTTAATATGGTTCATTCAGTACGGTTGGGGTTTTATTGCCAATCAAAATGATGTCCCGCGCTCACAGAAATTTATGTAAACATTAATAAATCGGAAATCACACAGATATCGTTTACCTCTGCAGTTTAAATGTGACTGAAATATTTCTATGGAGTTATTTATTAATATTATCAAGAATTGAAAGGTGAATATTACCATATTTTAAATATTTATGTAGTCCATATAAGTCAGCATGGATAGCATATCAAAGATTTCAAATTTTATTTCTTAATAATTTTAAATAATAACGTGTGGCGCCATCTATTATCCGGAACTACTGAACAATGCAGTAGTAACAGTGAGACGATAACATTTCCAGTTATAACCTGTAATTAATATTCTGTAACACGACAGTTAATGCAGGAAACATGATAATTACTTGATTTTACAATAAGTTAATGTCGAGCTACTGTAATATTTGCTAAACTATTTATTATTTTTGAATAAAATTAATGCAGTCGTATTAATCAATTAGGGACGAAATTGCTTATTGGTTTGGTTATAAATATATTTGCCACGGATTTTGTAATTCATATTCCGTTTAAAATACAGTTTTATTATTTCGGTAATATGAGAAACATTTTTGGGCTACAATTGATTCCCCTTTGATTACCTAATCTATTATATAAGTTTTGAAAAACATCATCACTCAATAAATCCTTGAATGCCACTATTATTTTATATTACTCGTGAGCTCTATTGCCAAGTTCGGTTTATGAAGCGATCATCGAATTAGTAAATGTAAGTAGGAAACGTTTAGACGGTGTAATAAGCATATTGAACGAGATAAGATAGCGCCGCTCAAATGAATGGAAAGTCAGGCGCATGGGAGCAGCGCCCACGCGCATTCCGCGGGGAGCCAAAGACCTCTCGCTTCCCCCAACACACAACCGAATAGACAATTGTTATGTTGGGATGTCACAGACGATATACTTTTTGTAATTTGAGTTTCTTTCTAAATGAAACTTTCTTCAAAGATTACACGAATACAAATGAGCTGGCAATCGAACAAACAGCCACTAGTTGGCGTTTGTACAATTAATTCAATTAACTTATACATGCTTCAAATAATTAGGGATGTTTTCACTATTGGGAAGCTGCAGATTTATCATCGAACTTAAGGAAGGAATACATCCTTAGTTTCAAAAATCTCAAATTAAATACAATTTGGAAGTATTACCCCATGCAATCAATATAGTAAGCCTGAGATGGATTCGAAAATTTAACTATGTATGTTATCATTTTTAGTACCGTTACACATATTGAACACTTATAGCAAGTGTAATGAGTAGATACGTATTCAAGGAACGTAATTAACAATTGTGTAAACTTGTTATTTCACATAAAAAATTAATATGTTTTCAAGTATTTTAAATTTAGACATTAAATACTTTTGTATTAACTCTGACGTCGATGGATAATGTTTTTAATCACATTAACTTTTACAATAGCTACTGATTGTATCAACGGAAGTCTTTTTTCTGCTCGTGCGCAGTTTATAACAGTTTTACACTTGGTTTAATAAGACGATCTTAACTACTTTTAGACATTATTAATTAGAATCCTTTGGCGCGAAAGACGTGTACATAGTTCAATGTCAGAATGATTAGTAAGGGGACATAAACGTCGACATTTTAGTAAGGCTAGTGTTGCGCCAGTACACCGGCACAGTGTCGGATTTTCTTCTTAATACTACATTACCTTGCTTTGGGTTTTAACTAATTGCTTTCTTAAATTATAGTTTTTTAACGTATCTTAGCGATGTAAATTCTTTCAAATCGATGGCAAAAAGCAAATGTTATAGAACATCAATACTTGACAACGGCTTACTAATGTATTTTCTCTTTTAAGTTGGCTTATACGTGTTTATCTCTTTGCTTGTAATCCTTTATAAAGTAGTAGGAGTTTTATAGGCGTTCAATATTAATTGGCTTAGGCTTATAGGCTGACTATTGAAGACTAGACTCTCGGTGCACTATGACTAATGATTGTTTTCATATCATATTATTTTTAAAACCGTTTTTCACTAATGCAATTGCTATTTCAGTATGCAATGTAAACACTATTTCAACCGGCCGTAACTCACTGGTTGGTAGAGTCGCAGCGGCAAATGACTAGCTGAAATCGTGGAGCTTGTTGCTAAGTTCCAAAAAGGGTCTTCATAATTTTTATAACTATTAAATAAGACATACTATCTATCCTAGTTTTTGCTCGTGACTTTGTCTACGCGGAATAAATAAAATCTAATAATAAATATATAATAGCTATAGATAATGTAGCATTCTAATGGCTAAAATATTGAAATTCAATTGAGTTTATTCGTTACATACAAAAATACAAATATTTATAATATAAGTATAGATAGGTATAGTGTTCCATCCACTTCATCGCTTATTTCAAAATCGAATGTAAATCGCGCTTAAAAAATCAATTTTCGTAACATAGGGAATTGTTGATGTGTTCAATTCAAATCAGAAAATAATGAAGTAATGCATCAATATAGTTGTAGTGCATAAGCGGTGAGTTTCGCAGGCAACCGCGGCCGGTGAAGCGTGAAGGACGGGCGGTATCGGCGTGCTGTGATTTGACGGCCGACTTCTAACCGTGCCGTTCTACGAGCGTCTCAAGGCACACGCAATCAGCGTTTTTATAATACGCGTTCACAAAAATTTGACATGTATCATTATCATATTCAGATAGTATAGAGATATGACTTCTTCAAAATAAAAGTAGTTGCAAATATAAGTGCACTAACTATCGTTCAGAAGACAATTTCGACCTTAACTTGAATGTCTGACATGTAGAAATTTCTAGATTGTCTTGATGTCTAATAGCGAATTTCAAATAGAGATTGTATTCTCACGTTAAATATACTAAACATCCGTTTGTTGAGTAGCGTTTTTAGGAGAAATAAGTTTATTGTAATATTTTTGTTGGTTAAATACCCTATCGTCCAGTTTTTGTGGTATTTAAAATTTTCACTTGTGGCACAACCCAAATGTCATATCAAATGTCCCACAATGTGTTGGTGTTATCATTATTGCGACTTGAGAACATTATATCGACAGTTTTGATGATTTTTACATCCACTCCGTTGAATTTTGTTAATTAATTTGATATTAGTCGACCGTAGCTAATTATGACTTAATGTGGCTACCTAATTATTTATGAATTATAACACGTCTTAGAAGTTAAACTATGTCGTTCTTATGTCTGGTTGTCGCGGAATGTGTTATCATTTGCATCTTTATTCTAGTTAACATATTTTATATAACATATTATATTAAAGAATTAATTTATAATTCTTCACAGTATACAATGTTAATATATATAAATGGTATACAATTATCTTAACAAATGTCATATTAAAAACGATATTTATTTAAAGACTAGCGGTCGCCTTCGACTTCGTCAGCGCGGAATTAAAAGTAGTAATATGCCTGCCTTTATCATCTATCTTCCTGACCAAGTCGCGTCAAAATCGGTCCAGCTGTAGATAACCCGGAACAAACGGATGTCTGTCCGTAAGGCCGGACAGACATACAGGTAGACAAACAGACAGACGAAAATTCAAAAATTGTAACGCTACTACATCATGTGTACGAAATATGTTTTTTGACATTACATTCAGACAATCCAATTTTATTAATATGTATAGATTTTCTTATAAGCCAAAGCAAGTATGTCACAATACATTGGTCTCATTATGGTATCGAACGCAAGTATTTGGTGTTAATAATGAATATTGGTGATTACAATACCCTTATGTAGGTAGTCTGTAGATCCTAAATGTAGGTCACTGCTTTGACCTACGACCCTTACATCCACTGGGGATATACAGTTGGCTCTATACAGGATATGATTCCACCGTAGTTCGGTTAACGTGTTGAGCAAATACAATGACCGCAGACTTGACACACTAGGTCGAAGTACGTAGAAGGGCATTGCGATGTGGCGCAGAAGATGCCCCACGTATCATTAGAGTAATCGTGAATCCAATTACAGTCTGCCGGCGCGTACAATCACGATGTTTACGTCCAACGAACATGTTTTGAATATTTATAAAGCAACCTTTGTCTACATTGACACTTGTATACGTCAGCCAAACGATGGCGATCTTCAGCTACTTTTGTTTGAGCTGTAAACAAATTGTGAACGTGTGTTTACACTTCAGATGCTTCGCCTCGTGCTAATTACGTAATTGCCGTACATTGTGATAAAATTTGATAATAATACGCTTACGTTTCTTGAGAATTCATATACATACTTGTTTATATAGTCGCTGATGCGTCACTGTACGGCTCAGTACAATAAATAATATTCTTATCGTGGGTTTCTGAGATCAAAATCTCCGTTTAAAATATTATTGCTAAGTGTTCTTTTAAAGATAATGACGGGGATAACGATATGTTTTATATAGAGATTCAGCATTCAGAAACCAACGGTTAGTGGAGCATGTATGTAATTAATAATATAATTTTTCTAATTGGAATATTTTTTATTATTTAGCGATCGACTTGGTGTCCGCGGCTACTGTCTTAGTGGAAAAAGTAGCTAATGAAAAGTGGTCTTAAGATACTTTATTCCGTTGCAATGAAACTGTTAGGCCGAGAAAGCCGCTAACATCAGTACAATCTTAACATAGGTACGATTTACATACAAAATTAGTATTTTCACGTGGAACCGAGATTGTTAGTAAATTATCCTAGCCAGTGGAGCGACGATTTCCTATTTATGGCGCTTTGGCATTGCGCCTTTATTTGTATCAAGGTAGTAAGTGTAAAGAAATAACTTTGTAATATTTCCGACACTATTCAATTCTGGACTCTATTAGAACGAGTACCAATTTGTTGCTTATATTTGTAACAAAATTTGTCTCTGAAGATTTCTGATAATGTAAGGCTTTGAATTTTGGATAATGGTACTTTGTAGGTACAGCTCATGGTATCAATATGTTTTAATTGATAGCAAGGAATGTTTGTGTCGTACGGTGTCGCAAGTGAAGATGTCGTGGCGCAAGTGTCGAGAGGATGGAGTTAAAGGGCGCGCAGTTTGACGACATCTTTCCATAGCTTTCTTCATCTTCTTAACTAAAGTGCAAAGTTTACGTAACATGTTTGTTATGACATTTATATGTATAATTTTTTACATGCCAATGTTTAATTTTAAGATTCAGTTATATTTCTCTTTTTGTTTGGGGAACGGACCAAATTCGACAATGTGCTACTAATAGATGGAGTGATTGTTAAACCTTCTAAATAAAAGCTATATTAAATATGGTTTACGTTTAGGAGTGGACCTGTAAGAAGTGATTGATGAATAGTGTCTCAGGCCAAACAACTTATGGTTATGTTTTATTATAGTCGCGAATTAGTACTTACATATTTGTATATTAGAAAATAGTAGCATAAAACTTACGTATTGAGCTGTAGTGGCTTGGCAACGAACGGTTTTTGTTTTGAATTGTTGTAAATGATTGGAAAATATACTTGGAGTGAAATGATAGTCGTATATTAAAGGTAGAAAGTGAATCGATGTTTGAACCGGCTATCACATAAGTCGTCGCATAACAATAGCACGCCGGCGATTTCCTGGCGTTACGCGCAACACATCTCGTGTTAATATGCACGTGTGTTTGTAGAGCATCGCCACGCCGGTGCAGCGGCCGTTTTCTATTTTTCAATCGAGCCGTTCCGCCTTTCGATACTTTCCTATACTAATATGTACTCCAAACCAGCACCACCAGCCCCTTCCTGATTTACTTATTCGTGCACTGTTCGTACGTAATGAACGGCCGAGGAATGTAAGGCCGGGGATCCAGTTAGAGTGGTCGTGGCAAGCGGAAGGCGGCGAACCCGTACAATGGCCGACGCCGATCACCGCTACGTTCCCAGCTCATTACGTATTTACTATAAAACTTCTGCTTCTCGCGCTGTTGTGTGAACGGACCGTTTTATTTTCTTATATATTTTTATTTTTTCATTTGTACTTAATGGAATCTCGCTTCGAGGAAGTTAGCAACGGTCATTTATCGCAAGGGGACTCAGTAATGCGGCTAATGATTACTTCGCTACTGAAATTACTCTGACTTGTTGCGTTATGTTAAGGCTCGTGTTTTGCAAACATACGTTTAATGAAAGCTCATTAATCAAATACACAGAGCCTAATTATTTTTACTAATAATGTTGGCAGAAATAACTTCACTAAATAAGATAGATAATAAACTACTACTAGACCACGTCATTTATATCGTTAGATAAACTTTTTATAAAAAGGTTCCATCGTCATTCACACGCTAAAGATAAAGCTTATTATATAATAGACTATCATATAGAGAATTAAGTTAGCGTATTCAAATTGAAAAGAAAAACATCAACTTATCTATTGATCTCTTTCTATCTAAAGATCTTAAACTAGTTTTGGATTTGTTGTTTTTATAAATCTATGTTTTCATTAAAGGATTTAAAAAAATAAACAATATGCTAATTAAACACTTTAAGTCAATACGAATTTAACAAATTAGCCTCGTAATTAATATGTCATAATAAACCAATAACTAATGTTCAACCTTTCATCTAACACTCAACTAATCAATTCACACCAGTACGCACGTCATTATTGTAGACTATGGATACTGGGTTTAGGTATGGGTACGGGTAAGTGAATCCAATAGTATTTGAGACCGGCCAGTCATAAAATTAGCTTGATACTATGACTGACATTTGTGCCTGATTCGAATATTGGTCAATCGCTTTTAATACATTAGTGTGTGTACCTTAAATTGTTTCGAAGCAATTTTAGTGATTACTTTTGATTTATTATTAATATTAGAAACTTAAATTTTGTTTTTAATCTTTTAGTATGTTGATTCATAATAATATTTGTTCCAAATTATTTGTTATTGTACAATAATCAAAGATGTATTGCGTAATTAATAAAAATGAAACCAGTTCGATAAAATAATATAGAGTACATCTTTGTTTTTAAAGTAATGTACCATTTCACTGGCTATCTACCGTTAATTGGAGTTAAAATATTTGTACACGTTTGTTCTCTGGACAGTGAAACCTACAAGAATGAATAATGGTATTCGTTCGATAGAGTTGTTAATAGGAAATGAATATATCGGTGTATTGAACTCTGATCTAGAGATACGACATTTAGAAATCTATGTGTGGGCCCGCATTCACCTAATTTGGTTCGAATATATTTGAAAAATCAGTTTATTTTAAATATACTAACTACATTTTTCAAACCCACTTTTTCGCCTACAAACCACGCGTGATGTCAATATCATTAACGTAGTAAAAAAATTATGTTGCTATTATTTATTTAAATATCTATTTGGTACAAAAACTACTTGGTCATTTTGAGTTCGGTTTTTCCGAACATAAATTTCTTACAATGTATATCAAAGTCATTAAGCATTAGTAGGAAATGTTTTTGTTAGTTACCGACTAAAAAACTGAAACCGGTGTCAACCTACATACTAAATTTATGGTCGAAATCCTATTTCATTGTTGAGGAACAGTTGGTTTGACCTTGTGCTGTATGCTCCAGTATAGAGTTACAACTAGAATTGGTTTTTAAATACGAAGTAAAAAGAGAAACAAAGGCAACATATGAAAACAAAGGAGTCTTTTCATAAGTCGAAATTACACCTAAGTAATTCTTTTAATTACAGGTAAATAAAAATACTGACCATCATTATATAAAATGATTCATTTTATCTATTTCAAATCAACCTAATTTATAATTTAAAGGTATCTGCAGAACGACTGAACGGATTTCGATGAAATAAATATATATATATAAAAATAGAACATAGTCTGGAAGACCACATAGGCTAAAAATTATGTTTTTTTATTCCACGCGGACGCGTCGCATGCGACAGCCAGTCTTGCTATAAAACTATCTTACTTTTTTAATGCAGAGTTTTTATTTTATGTTTTTCTATACGTATTTTGGCATTAAACATACGTTAAGTGTACAAGTATCTACTACCGTGGCGTAGCGTGGGTAGAAGTAACAAAACTTAATGAACTACATTGTCTTATTGCTTTAAATGGCGGTGCGGGTTTTTTTCTGAGTCCGTCCACTGGACACATGTAAATAGCGTCGTGGGCGGACGGTTTCCGATGCTATGTAAGCGCCGCGCCGCTTACTTTTTTATTTACTTTTAAATGTACACCAGTTTAGACTAGATCTGTATAAACAATGAATATATGTCTTCTGTATACAAGTAGAGATTACAAGTCAAATGGAAGAATTTTCTACACGTTATATCATATTCCCTCTATTGTATTGATCTCTTGTGTCGGAGGCCAAGACCCACTTTGGGTCGATGCGCCAGCGGAGTAGTAGTAGTAGTTATATCGTATTCTTTAGGTACTAATTTTCTATACTAGATCTAAGAAACTTATTTACTCCGCTGGCGCAGCGCCCTAAAGTGAGTCTTGGCCCCCGACACAATAGATCGCCAGAGTCGCCAGTCCTGCACCTTCTCCTGCCAGGCCATCGCTTGTAGCTTCCGCAGCTCCAGTTCTACGGTGTCTCGCCAGCGGTATCTGGTCGGCCTATGGGTCGGCGGCCAATCGGGGTCCCGAGCTCCGCTGCTTTGGCTTTTCGATCTTCCCCCAACCTTATAAGGTGCCCAGCCATCGGAGTCTGTGAGCTTTTGCTTTTCTGATGATATTCGGCTCACCCACTCGGCGTCTCAGAAAAAATATTTTATTTTTAAACATACTTTTACTAGTTTTATGATACTGGGATATGTCTCTTTAATTTGTGACATAATAACTAATAGAGTTTTTAAACATAAAACAATTGTATTTGAATAATGACACGCTTTTACCAGTTCTTGTATCCGTAACAGATTTTTATCATTATTAATTGTGACATAGATATTTGTTCCTGTTCAATATTTTATTTATTGTCAATGATGTCATCGGGTGATGTCAAGTCATTTAATTTTCCAGTTTCATGCTTAATTTAAACCACATCCAGACAAGATTTGTTTTTGTTTTATGGTTGTTGGATTTATTGTTGTTATTTACCAAATGAAACCGTTTAACACAGAAGTTTTCTTAGCGAATTTGTCTTGTAAACATTTAGCGTTTTACACCTTTACTGAGCAAATTTTTATAGCATTTCAACGTATTTATTACCATTTTCGTAAATTTAATTACTAAACACATACTCAGCGCATGATTTTTAGGAACTTAAGCACTAATCTTCTGACATTTTACGAAGGTATCCATTGTTAAAACAAGTAATAATTAGTTTTTAACAGCCTATAGTAAATGCCATGTTCGGTTTATTTTAGGGTATACTGACAAATCTGCAACTGTGTTAACCTCAAAAAACGTAATAAGGAAGGCTTTACTCTACATTTTAAAGCTATCAAGGAAAGTTATTAGTTAATTCGACGTATTAAGATTGTTATTTCTTTAAAAGTTACTTTATCTAGCTACTTCGATACTTAAAAGTCTAAGCGCAAATATTAGCCGGAGTTTTATGCAGACGTTTATGTGTGTTTACATTGACGTCTAACATGTTATGCTCAGTTCGGATACGAATAAACATAACAAAGAGATCTTAATGTACAGTGGTACGAGTGCGACACAATTCAACCGAACAAGGGCATGGGCCTTGGCGCCCACGCTACATCGTTATTGGTAGTTTTAATATGGGTAATTGCGGACTTATTGAGAACAGTGCCGGACCGCCAATCCTCCCACGGCTGTTTAATAGTCGTCCGTCTAATTGTATTACGGTTTTTATTTACACAGACTATTTTGTAAACTGGCAGCTTTAAGATTAGTATGTCTCATCTTCTATCTATACAACTTAAATTGGAATGTCTGAATATATAATACATAAAAAAAAACAAATTTGGTTCACATGGTGCATTTATGATAGGTAATTATAACGAAGATCTAATTTTTTAAATTGTTGTCTATCTGTATATCAGTATGTGTGTCCGCAAGTCCTCGTTCGTTCCAGGTACTGTAATTTAGGCTTTCTCTTTTATTCTGCGCTCTCGAAGTCGCGGGCAACCGCTAGTATAATATAAATAATAATAATTAATAAACAATAATTCTAAGTTCTATTGGTTGAATTTAACGTCGTTATGGAATGTAATTCATCAAACAGCATAACTCAAGACAGCGTCTATCCTTAATGTCTAGATCCTAGGAGGATATGGTACGGAAACAAGAAATAGAGCCTGAAATGTCAATTTTATCCCCCAGTTAGTTATTTATTCAGTACTCAGTCTTTATTCTTTGTATTGATTTATATATAGGATAATCTGCTTTTCCAAATGCAGACTTTAGATAGTGATCGCTATCTATTCTTTCTAGTTACTAGATATTTTATTAGACGCTTTTTTGATGTTCCGGCTAATGAGCAAGTCATTCCACTCTACAAATCTGGACCCGGACACCACGTGGGACTTGCGAAATTCATTACTAGTAACATAGAAAAAGAATACACACACCCGAGGTTGTACAGTATCCGGGTTGGTATTTAACAACAAAAAAGTCAACAAGAACTATTCCATTTTATTATATTGAAATGGCACTAAATTTAAGCGAAACATAACAGACTAGTGTTAGATTGTGAATGTTATTCAAATAGTCTACTTGGACTGCATATGGCACAAAAAGAGGGGGGTCCCCGCAATGGTAATATGTCCTAGACATAATAATGTAGCGCCATTTAAGATTTTAAAATATTGCGCAGCTCTATGTTTCTTATCAGTCCTATTTAGTCATACGACGTTATATTTTTTAATCTACTGCTTTAACTATGTTACTCAATCATTTAAATCGGAAAATGACAGTTTTTCGTAGCATTTTTCTTTGAAAATGCCTCAGATGTGTATAGAAACGCTTTGAGACGAAAGATGCTACTTTTTTTATAAATCTGGGTTTATAAGTTGAGCTATTGGCCTTACTTCCTATAAATGAAACATTAAAAAAATAGCAGTTATCAAGCCTGATAGTAAATGTTATAGTATAAATAGAAAATATGACAATAATTTTCCATAGAAAAATGTTTGTTTTTATAATTTTAATTGTTTCAAAGGACATAAATTGTTACACGCGCCTTTTGTCCGACGTAACTGAAGACTTAGCAAATGCTTTACGTAACATCACGGTCATGGCTGTCGCTTGTGTTAGTTTTAACTTAATGGAGCCGCAGGAAAACACATCCAAATATGATGGAGCTGTATTTTATATTTACATATAATTGCTACATTCAGGTAAGTTAACCAGACACTTAGTGGAGATTTTTTAAACTGAAATTACACTAAGGTAAGACCACATAAGGATTGTGAGTCTGGCATTAGAATTTATTGCGTCGCAATTACCTGTAAATAATGATGTCATAGCAACGCAGATTTGTCTTGCAAAGGTCATTCAGCGCATCAAATCAAACAGCCAAGCTTACTACTTATGAGAATATCATTGGAGTAAAATACACCATTTTTAATTCGTATGAAGATAAGTGATGTTTTTGTTCAGCTTTAAAATTAATCTTAAGTATGATGAATGACTGCTTAGTCAACACGTATTAACATTTACTCCCACTGTTTTGGTGATATACCAAAGAAGACGTATTCCATGTCTGTTACAACTTTTTGTTGCATACCAACTTTGCAATTACTAAATAGCTTGACCACACAGACTCCAGGTGGATGAACAGTGACTGTTTTATTTTGCTATACTATAAAATCTTTCGTATATAAGAATAGGTATAATCCATCACTTTGGTACTATTTGTTAAACTCGTCTACCACCTCTCGGTATGCACTCAGATAGTTTTGTTATGATCCGTGTCGACACGTCTCTTTAAATGTGACGTAACGCGCACGATATGATATGATTTTCAGTCTAATGTAATCCTTATAAGTTTATATCTATTTGAATTGTAATTTGAGGTGTAATTATGTTCTCTGTTAGTGAATGAACGATGAAAATTAAGTTGTACAAGATCCATTCATTCACTATAATCTAAAAGTCCAAGTTTTATTTTGTACAAAATTTAAACAGATCTACAACATTCACCAGATCACAACTTTATCTTTAGGAGGTAAACATATACAGCAAATCTATTGATTTCAACGTAATCTTGTCCTTAAATTTTAATTGTCGTGAGAGAGTCGTGTCGTTCGCGTGTAAAGGGGACTTTGAGGCGGGCGTGTGACGTGTGCGTCGTTTTGTGTCCATTACCTGCGCGCGGCGACCCGCGGGACGGCCGCTGACGCTTCGCCGCTGTCGCATACTTTCACACTGGAGTTTTAAAACGCTCTAAAGTAAATTGATATTTCATTTTACATGGCAGTCATTTTAAGTAATTGTTAGTTTTTTTTACATAACTTTCTATAGATGTAGAAGATTTTTTTTTAAATATAGGATAATACACGCTAAAACTTGTATTTGAGTGATTCTGTTAATTTTGAATGATGTGAAAATATGACGTTTTTACAGCGAGCAAAAGCGCCAGTGTAAAAATCCGAATTTGTCTTATTGGGCAATGAGAATGATATGCAGCAACAAAAGGGTTTCTGAGAAGCACCCGTCCGACTTGTTCGTCCCATTGACTCACTCGATACGTGTTGTTTAATAATAACCGCTTCCTTTTACAGGCATTTCGCCTCGCTAAGTATTGTTGTGCTCGAAATTGTTTTGTGTAATTGCAACAAAAATTACGTCTTAAAATTATCTTAATTTTTATCGCTGTTAAAAGATTAAATTAATGTTAAAGGCTACATTTGTATATGGAGTAAACGTTGATTTTTAAATAAGTGTTCGTAATTACTTAATTTCTTTTTTTAATGATATTTCTCCGGGGAAAAGAGAACGCTGTTGTTGGATATTATGGACGTTTTAGTTTTAAATGGAAAACTTACTTTAGTGACCACACTTTTATAATTATTATAAATATTAGTATGATTCTCAGACCTCTCTAGAGGTAGAACTCCTGCATAGATATCTTAGCGACCAGTTAACAAAATACGTTCACATTTATAAACGCCGCGCCAAATGAAAGTCTATGTTTGTGTTTCCTTGTGTTGTTGTTTTCATAAACTATGAGATACTGTCATTAGGAACGTTTACTAATTTCTCGTAATGTAATGACATGTGGCAGTGCAAGTCGTTTTCATATCTGGCAGCTTGGCTTGGCGCGGCGCAGGGCGGATTATGCAACCCACTTTCACCATGCGTTAGACGAGAGAGACTCCCTGAGATTTCCTATTACCATCGGAGTTAGGAAATAAGAGTTGTACGTAACATATTGCATGAAACCGTTTAATAGTCGTGCAAATTGTTGTTGCATTTTCGTTGCATGTATGTACTGGAGAATTAAAATTATACCAAGCATATAGGAAATTGTTAATTCATTGACATTTAATTTTGTTTAAATTTAATTTCAGCATTGTTATATTATTGAATACGCATTTTTGTTATCTTATACTTTTAGCTTAATCGAAGTAACTGGCAATTTACGATTAACTGTTGGTTTTCGAGACCAAAATCTATGTATAGAACATATCGTCACCCCTGTCTTGATTATCTTTAACAAAACAGAGATAACAATGTGTTTTAAACGGATATTTTGGTCTTAAAAACACTTATTTTGCTATTTATTTACGGTTTAATGCAATATTGTGTCGTCTCTTAAATATGAACATTTTTACATTACAAGTTAAATGTATTTTTGATAATGTGTCACCAAAGATACAAAGATTATTTGCGATAAAGCATTTGGTGGCGACCTCTAGCGGGCAAGGTTTTTCCGCGCAGCAATGGTCAGGAAGGAGGAAAATTATACAATAGTCGAGGTTCAGCCTTGCGACATCGCAGAGATGCGCACTTATTTTATTGTTTAACTTAATCTGTAGTAATACCAACCTTTAACCGTCACTAAAGGGTTATGCGATGAACTTGAAGAATTATTTAAAAAAAAGACCTGTATCTTCTTGTGTCAAGATATACACAAGGTTTATTAATCTTGGAAAAAATATACACACTAGTTAACAATCTTTAATACGTTTAAACTTTAATTAACCTTTGGTTTCTGAGACCAAATATCTGATTAAAATATGCCATATATTTTATCCCTGTTATTATCTTAGACAAAACAGATATAAAAATATGTTTAATACAGGGATTTTGGTCTCAGAAAACCACGGTAATAATTAATTTGACAAGTGTGAACGTATTTACAGTTGGTGAGTAATGATCGAAATCTCAGATACGAGTTGAGATGCGAAGAGCGGAACGCGGGCTAGCACGTCCCGCTCATACTATGCAAGTTTTCCACGGGGCCGAAAGAATAAAACAGTGCAGTAGGACAGTGCACTACTGATATTTTTGTCTACTAGCGTTCGTTCAAACAATCGAAGTACTGCCCTGATCAACTGTGGTACCGCACTGTCTTCGTGTGAAAATAGCTTTATGCACGTTTTTCATTATTGACTAGCGCGCCTATCAACAATTACTTTTTTCAATAAGATCGAACTAAGAAGATCGCATCTTGCCTAAGAACTGAATTGTGTTATTTCTCGCGCCATATTAATATAGTATGTATTTGATTATGAAATTTAACTGCTACTGTATTTAAAATATTATAATAAATAGAAGGATATTAAAGAAACTTTGGAAAACTTTAACGTTCAAAATTTTACTTATCTTCAAAATTTGAAATTCTGACGAACCTTTTACATATTTAAGTCAAAAGAAATCTAGCACAACCGTTTTCCAATAATTACTTTCGAGGGCTATCTCTAATTTGTTGTATGTTGGACATAAATAATGCAACACTGGTATGCAAGCAAAGCTTCGGTGTAATTACACGTAGTCTATAGCAATAAGAATACGGTGCAATATCGGTTGACTTTCTAGCGGCCGCGTATCGCCGACGATCGGATTCTCACGGGCGTTGACGATATTCGCGGCCATTAGCCCCGGAGTTGTGTTAAGAACTATGCTCACTGGAATGGATACGACATCTCCATTTATTTGTAAAGTTTCATTTCTAAGCTTTGCTTTGACTTACAATAATAGTTTATTTTGAACTCTGAGTACATCTGTAAGGGTTTCACGCCCAATAAGTTTGTATTTATACAGGAAAAATGTATTAATTTTACTTTTCAAAAGTTGTGTTGTTATTTTGATTTTGCTTTTGAATTGATTATGACTAAGTTCTTGATAAAACTCGTATCAAATCAGTTTCGCAATATTTATCTCACGATTAAGATATAAAACGAAATGACAGTGGGTGACAATTAAATAAATTAAAATACCACATCCATATTTAAACAGGCTCTACACTTACTTTCAAAGATCCGAGCCTGCAGCTCGCAGCGCTCTTCTAGGTGAGTTTATTTATTTAAATATGCGTGAACTTCGCTCGCCACTGCTCCTTTGTCTCGGCCTTTGTGTTGCTAATATAGCCAGTTCTCTTCCTGGTCGTCTTAACGCATTATCTTATTGCCGTTTCGTACATACTAATGAAGGTTAATTTTTTTCTTCTGCAAACAGATCAATTACAACAATATAATTGTTTTCTGCCTAAATAAGGGACGGCTCGATGATCACGTTGCATAACTGCTATGTTCTCTTTTTTTATGCTGCTTACCGTGGGTTTTTAGGAAGAAAATCTGTGTATGAAACAACGTCATTCCTGTCGTTATCTTTGACAAAACAGAGATAATATGTTTTAAAAGGGATATTTTAGTCTTAGAAAGTACGTTATTTTACTAAGTAGTTCTTGATCTCAGCGTACTCATCAATACAGCTTACATAAAACTAAATGTTAAATCTTATGTAACTTATTAACAAAAAATCTATTGTGTATTCATAAACATCGCAAATGCTAGAACTGCGCAAGTCTGTTTTATGTAACGACTAGCCTTGTAGAAGCCGCAGGCAACACGTCACGTGAGTTTTATAGCTTCGACCATAAATTTGTCGTCATTTATGTTGTCGATTTGTTCAACACTATCATTGCGGACGTGTACATCGAACACAATGTCCACAAAACGGATACGCAAGCCTGCACACTTGAATCATAAAATACAAGGCATACCTAAAAATAAAATAAAGTAATTCCGAGATGCAATATCAAGGAGGTAAAGTTTACTTTCGTGTTTACGGTCTTTAAAGATATTAAGGTCGAGAATGATTTGCATGGGATGAAGAATTTTGATATATTACACTTCCAATTCGGCAAAATTGAAGTGACGATTATGCGCTTTCTTAACATCAGGGCTTTTCTTGGGAACTGTCACGTAAATTAATGAAGAGCTTCGAAAAAGGAAGCAAAAGACATGGCGACGGACAAGTCACCTCTGAGCCTCGACCGTAAACTCGACCGCGACAATCCTCGCGCCTCATAAAATACTTTGTAGTTAATGTTTGAGGAGGAAAAAATTTTGAATGAAAGGCGAAGATTAATTTTATTACTTTATTTATTAAAAATATTTGGTATTTCACAGATGATTCAGCGTTTCCTTAAATTGTTCTAAGTATATTTAGTACTAGTCAATCAGTCTGTTTTCAGTTAATTGTATACGATTAGAATAAATATTACGCATCATTTTTTCCCTGTTTGAGTACAATCAGAAGAATCTGTAGAGAGCAACTAAACAAACAATTTACTGAGCTGTGTCGTTCGAATAGTTTTTTCTTGATTTTCGGCCACTACGTGATTCAGGGCGCGGTTAATCTTGCCGTGCACCCACTGAGATGCTACGCTGTTAAGACCTATTCACATCGCAAGTGCGAGCGAGAAGCAGGCTCGGTGCTGCAAGACTAAACTCGAAAGAGTTCGTTTGGAATCGCGCAAACGCATTCACAATACGACGAGTTCGCGCCTCAATTTCCATTGTGAACGGGCCTTTATATTTCAACACTGCGGCACGTCTGTTGCGTATGACAAGATGAGAAAGCCGTTTGTGCTTTTATGACAACTCGGTGAAATTTTCACAAGTGATTATAATAAGACCTTTCGTCTTGTCGCAGTCTACGCCCCATTCTCATTACTTTAAGTGAAAATATGACACAAATCTCTAACGCTAATGATAGAGTAATAAAATTGTTGACAAAGTTTACGAAGACTATCTTTTGTCTCGATAACAATACTTAACATACTAATTTTCACGATAGACTATTTTAATATATAGAATAGACGTTTTAATCTCTAACTTTTTCAGCCGATGGTTTAATAACTGGAGGAATAGCTCTTCAAATCACGCAGCAAGTCTATTGGTACCTACTTGAAAATTAAATGAATAGAAATAAGAGAGGATAAAAAAACTTAATACATCCCGTTACCCATTAGCAGAATAGAGTTGAAAGCAAGAAAGTAGTTTATCCTAAGCGAATGCGAACAATGAATCTTCGCGTTTTCCTATGTGTGCTCCACCGTTTTAAGCATAAAATTGGCTGCGACGCACGTAACCTGTTCCTGTGTGGGTGAATATTATTGGCAGCACTCCGGCACGACAAACAGATTTAAAGGCGACTATTCATTAGACGACTGCGATGTCGAAGACCTTTTATAGAATTTGTCTAACCCACGCTGCGGGAACGAAGTATCTGAAACGAAATCGATTTGGTCGCTTTGTGTATGGGGAGCTTTAGTCGTTCTGGATGCAGGAAGGCTCCACAAATAAAATATGTGACTGGAAGGCGACGGCGAGGTGCCGGTGAGATGAGGCTGCGCAGGCTCGTTGGAAAGAAACAGAAGCATCGTTTGAACCTGTGTTAGAAAGGGACAGGACAAGCTTGGCTATCTGGAGAAACGCGAGCACCTCATTTAATCGGTACGCGCTTCGTTATGTAGGATAAGAAAAAAATAGCAATGCTTCGAATAAATATTATTTTGAATTATTTTGCATAAATAATTAGGTAGTGTAAGGAACAATGATTTTTGTTAAACACAAAGATTTTACAACTTTAACAGGTCATTGTTAACAGACAAACAAATATGTAATAGTCTCTTTACTAGCGTAACTAATATTGAGATTAATCGTATCAATATTTAGATATTATTTTTGAATATCTTATTCTAATATTTAGTAACAATAATCAGGCTTCAAGATAATTCAGTTAAATTAGTTACATCTAAACCGTCATTCAAATTACATATTTCTTAAATTAAGAAACGCAGTTATGAGATGCACATTTTTTTTATAATTTGTAAATGTTGTAGCATCTGATTTATTGAGATATACTATATTTTTAAGCGCTTACAAACAAAAGTAACTTATTACCAGATGCCGAAGGCTCGGCGCAGGTTACATATTGTCATAAAGTTACTCGTCGTCGTTGCGAGTACAGGCCGAAGAGAGCGCGACAAATAAACACCGTTAACTGAGACCACTCTCTTGTTACCTCTATAACATTTGTATACATTTCCGTATTTAATTATTACATTCAAGATAAATAATGAATATACAATTTAATAATTTTTATTTTTAATTATTAAATAATTGTCGTTTTTATCTAAGAAGAATGTAGGCTTTGAAATACATTGTACTTGAAAACTATATTAATCAAATAACCCAAAAAAAACTAAAGGATATTTATAAATATCAGATTAAGTAACGAAATATCTTTATCTATAAAATTGTCTTTTCTCCGTCCTCTATTTCTAGCTATTACCATTTCGCGCCATTTTGTATGTCATCGCGTAATGCATTCTCGAGCACAGATACAAAAAAGTAACTGACTTTAAACTTTAATATACGAAATAATGCAAACACATTTCTTTGTGATCATAACGCACCATAACCGCGTACCGTTCTTTCATTTTACAATGATAGCCAACTTGCGACTAGCGGTATCTCTACGGGTCAATTAACCTAAAAATTCACGTTACAATGAACATTTAAAGATTTTAGCTGTAAAAAATACAGTCCACGGATACAAATTTCGCGAATGAATAACGTATTAACCGATGTTCTCAAATATCAGTTTTATTTTTTTGATTATTTTAGTAATATAAAAAAAAGATAACCTTAATATTAAATGTTATAGTCCGTTTATAAAACACGTCTCCCTTAAAATATTTAACAAATATTAAAATTTACTTAAATAATGGTATTAGGTAAAGATAAAAAAATGGTGGGCAATATCTTTGTAAGTTTCAGTCCTGTCCAAATTGCTTAACATCAGGGAAACTTCTTTTTTGGCTTTTCCATCAAATAATAAAAAAAAACAATGGAACACACTAGTATTAAAATCTTTTTTTTAATCATAAATTATTTTAAGTAAATTTTGGAATACGTAAAACATAAATAAATCATACCTGAAACCAAAGCATGCCTTAATTAAATAGCGAATAATAAACAACTGTATTTTGATATGTATTCTCCTTGCAAATTATCCCACAAAGCTTGGCGCAGCGACTAGGACGCATCAGAATCCCTACGTATATGCTTATAGCGGGCGTTTGCCCTGGCTTGCATTCCGGTCCCGGCGAGCAGCGAGCGGCGAGCGGCGGCGGCGAGAGGCGGCTCAAGCTTCCATTAGACACATTTACTGCCTGTTGCCGTCTTTATTTTATTCTGTAACCCCCGCCTTTTATTACACCAGCACACACGCTCCTAGGCAAACTATTAAGTAAACATTGGAATTAGCTTCTTCACTAATATAATCTTACCCAGTGCAATGTTAAATAGTTCTTCGACGTCTACCTCAATAGTTTCAATATTTTGAGAAGATTCCAAGTGTTTCTTCCACAAGCTTCCTTCCACACTTGCTCTCTCTAAGGGTTATCAGGAAAGTTTAGGGTGATCCTATACTGTAATAGAATACAGGATTAGTGTAAAGTGTTAGTAATGATTTTTGGAGGATTCGCTTAATAAAGGGTTTGCGTGAACAAAGAGGTCGGATCAATGAAACGGATGCATGCTAATGTGGGATAAATACCAACACATCGCACGGTGGCCTGCACGCACACACGAGCGTTACACTCACACATGCGAGTGTAATATATTAAGGCATTTCTGCAGGGTTGGCGAAACACTTTGTTTTGTTGTAATTTTTTTTATTAATGTTGTTCAGTTTGTATAATGTAATTCATACTTTAACGACGATGATGATGTGACCATTAAAAAAGATAGGTTGACTGATACTTTCAATATATCGCGATATGTAACTAAAAAGAATGAGTGATGTGAAAAACAATTGGAGGGAATTTGTGAATGATATGAGTCGGCCGTTTATTTACCTATTCGGTTGTCAAAAATATTATGTAATGTCACGTAAGTTCAAGCATTGATAGATAGATTTATTTGGCGATAGAAAAACTAGTCCAATTCTTAGTTGAAAGAATATTATCCGAATTTTGAATTACACATTTTCTTCTGCTACAACCCTGAATGCCGCAATGTGAAGTTTGATTTGACAATATGAGTAGCTAACTTGCTTCTATCTTTAATACACAAAGATCAATTGTGATTATTTGATTAAAATTTAAGAAAGTTGGAAAATACATTAAAATGTATTTACTATTTGCCTCAATATTATTTGTACGAAAAATTTAAATTCAACAATTATCAAATGGAGACATGTTTTATAAAATGTGTCATATGGTTAGCGCGTGTACATATTAGTACAGGAAAACACAGGAAGCCTTAACTTTACGACATTTATGTGACGACTTAATTCATTGCTGCTTTCGTATGGCACGAAACTTATCATAGCTTTACAAAAGAATCATTGTACTTTGATATCGCAGTAAACTTGCAAACAGTGTTAAACGAAAGATGTTATAGTAGGGATTACAAACTCCGCCAGCCTTGCGGAATGTTTTTTTTCTTTATTTTAGAGGACACATTGCCATTTAACATCAGAGGTCCTCTCGTCATTCACTTTTTTTTAATTTACCTGTATGAGGACAGAAGTCGTTTCGGACATAGCGACAGCCTAAAGATTATGCATCTCCAACCTTGGCGCGCGTTAATAGGTCGCCTTTTTAAATATGACAGCGGCAAAAACAAATGCACTCGTTCGAAGGTTTCCAAGATTTAACTGGCTTTATCGTATGTTTAAATATTTCTGTGCGTGTGCTTGACGTAATTTACTAAATATAAAACCAAACCGGTTGGTACATTTTACAGTGATATTTTCATGTGTCGTTTTTTTGATTTTAAATAATTTGAAATGCGTCGCACACAGTTTTTTATACAGTCGTAAGTGAAATAAAAATTTGCTGTTGCTGCCCGCATATTGATAATATTATGTAGGTATGAGGCTACATACTGTCATTCGTTACACAGAGGTAAATCTATCAAAAGTAGATGAAGCTCTTTATTCATTATTTAAGGTGTCAGCTCTATTTTGGCTCAGGAATTAATTATTTTTTTTAGTTTTCAAATGAAAGGATGTAACAGTTCGAAAATGATACAATAACTGAACGTATAAATAAAAATATATTTTTTCTTTAGACGAATATATTTTGAGATCAATGCTTTAAAAATTTTTATTTAATAATCGCTAGCAATTATAGACAAAAAGAGTTAATTAATCAAAAATTTAAATTTAAACCGTACGGATCGATATACCGAACTCAATCGAATTGATATCGATTTCTAGATCGTATCAAAATGAAGACGGAACAGTGCGATTTAATTTGCAAACGAGCATTATATTCGAATAAGAATCAAAAACAATAAAGTGTTCGGCGCCAGTTCTAATTCGCTATGCTCGAAGCGCTCGCCCGCGCCCGCGCCGCGTTTGCGTCCACAGATCCTGAGTCGATTCCGTATTCGGCCGGAGTCCGGGGTCAGAGCGTTCCCTAGCGCCCGGAGGCAAACCCGTTCCGACATTTCAATATCACACCGATATAACCGATACACGCTACCCGTTTATTTGGTACGTATTTATCCAATACATCGTCTGCTAACATAAGGGCGTTAGACTGGATATGTATTGCTTGGTGCACTGGTTATACGACTTTTGCTTTAAGTTTAATGTAAGTGAAAAGGAATCAACGTGTACCTATAAGATTTTTGTAACACGGATTATTTTTATACATCTATTTTATTAATAAATATTATACAATATATAAATATAATATTAATAAAATATTAATTTTCAGAAAGTGATAGAAAAGTCTTTAATTAATCTATTAATCACAGACTTTTCTATCACTTTCAGATGAATATGTTAAAGAATTAAGAAAGTTCACTTTATTATTAAGGCAACTTCTATGATGATAAATAATTAAAAATAAATACATTACTGTTCATGATTTGTCTGTGTTAATTAAGATCAGGTATATTATGTTAGCGTGAAGACATACTTTTCTTTCCAGTGCTCTAACATGTACTGTATAGATTAACTTCAACAAGATTCTCAGATATATTTAGGTAAATGTACATATGTATATTGGAACTGGATAGTCCGATTCCAGGATACAAGATTTATTACCATATTATTATTCTTAGAATAACTGGATCTTTAATAGTGCTGACATTACTATATTTCACATATAGCTAATACCGATCGCCACTTAAATCGATATTGACTCGATTCGACTTAAAATTAATGAAGCGTTGACGGCATGAGGAATGTTGCAGTTATTAAATAGCGTGTTTGATCAATTTCCAAACCCGTTCTTTAATTTACGTTAGTATAACAGTACTGTTGATATTTTTTGTGAACGTTTTACTTGCGAGACGCGGATGTGATCGACAAATGCTCGTCATATCGTCTCGCCGTGAATCGACAAATATAATTATTGACCTTGCTCGCTTTGAAATATCAAATCGATTCACTGAATAGTCATTGTAGTGAACGTTTATAGTTGTACTAAATATATTTTTATATACTTTTATTAACTAGCTGTTGCTTTAGACTTAAAAATGCCTGAGGTACTCCTGCTAGTATTAGCTACCTTCAAGGGAAAGCAATCTAGTCAAAGCAGACGGACTTAGGATTTGCGAACAGACAGACAAATTAAAAAAAAATATTCGTTACTTGTAACGCAAATCACTACACCATGTGTAGAATTTTTTTTTAATATTATTACGTACAAGCACTCTTTCACAAGTTTGTTGTTTTTTTGTTATTATGTGTGTTGTATAAAGTATATTAGAATGTTGAATTAACATATTAGAACTTGAAATAAAAAAAACTTTATATACTTGTTTTAATGATTATTAAATGGCTGCCATCCTGGTATTTTACAATCTAGTCTTTTCCTTTTAGAATTTCTTAAATGTGTAAGAAAATTTTGTGCAATTGTTAGCACCACTAGGCCAGGCCTACCATTTATCTTGTTTTCGTCCGACATTCCAAAAGGTTCTGTTCTAAGAACTAGGAAACAAGTGTCTAGGTACAATAGTTGGAAACGCTCATTGGCTACGATTCGATAATAGTGAATAAATACAACGATGAGTTATCGAGTCTGATCTCGGGTCGTCGGCCGCGGTACCGTTCCGCTTGCCCCTGAACGCGACTAAACTAACGCCAACGAGCTACGAAGCTCTCCGCATTTTAGGATTTGGAGATGACGGAATAAAAAGACGAAACTTTATTATTGGATATTAAAATAACGTAGAACTTTGTAAATGTTCCTAACAACATTTAAGAAAGTACTAAAATTGTGGAATTATTTGTTGGAAGTCGATTTAATTCAGAATAGAGTGACGCATGAATGTTTCTATTGTAGGCCTTAATGACTTTCTTAAATTAATTTTGATACACATAATTAATTTTACCATTTAGCTAAGAATTAAATCACTTGGTTGCATAACAGTGGTCTATCTTTATGAGTTCTCTTTCCTAATTATTTACTTCTAAATCGTGAAAACAGTACGATGTCATGATATTATCAAATTCAATTAACTAAGTACTTGTATAGCGCATCCATCGTATCATAATCATTTGAATTATCTAAGTTCAGGTGCGTTTTTAGACGAATTCCGACGTGACCATTCCGCTAATCAAATTTCGTAACTGCGGTTACAATGCCATTATATTTTTTTCAGTTGATCAATTATTTTATACCGTTAAGTGGACATAGATGAATATCATCGGAGGTTGTTTATCTCGCATGGAGTGGTAAATTGTTACAAGAAGAGCTTTGTACGCGGAAAGCTAGGTTGTATCAAAACGAGTTTTTTAAGCTTAGTAAGATTTTTAAGTTTTAAAAGGTTAATAAATTCTTTGTATACATTTATTTAAATGTAAATAAAAAGATCGATTTAAGAAAAACAATTGAATGTTTTCTGTAAAATGTAAATTCAACTCTTTTAGATGCGATTTTAATGGAATTTCACGCGCGTGTCCTCTATTTATCACGCACTACAAACTGATATAAATACAAAACTTGAAATGCAAATGCCGAAACATCCATCGATGTATCGATGTAAAGTGAGAAAAGAAATAATTTAATTGCATCTTCAAAACATAAACAAATGATTTCTTATGATTCTCTTTGTACCTGAATGATTGAATTTTGTTATTTTGTAATTTAAGTAGGCGTGATAATCAAGTTGTATTCTCTTGAAAAGGCTTATTTTTAGTAGATACAAAATATTTATAAAGAAGTAGGTTATTATTGGTTATTAGTACTTACTAAGACTGCTTTGTAAGCGCGTGTAAAAATAATTTTGATCAAAAATAGATACAACGTTTTTGTTTAAGCTATTAGAAGAATAAAGGTTAATTTACTATGTGAACTAAATATTAATGTAATCAAATCGAATAATAAAATAAACCAACATATATTTAAAGAAGGTTTTGTAAAATCAATGATCTACCAAAAACTCGTGCATAAACAATAAAAAATTAAATAAAGCGAATAACTCTAAACACATTAATGACCAATTATGTGGTAGATACCGCTGCGTCCCGACAATAGCTATAACAAAAGCCATAAACGTCACGATGTTTGGCGTCCCATGGCGTCCCATGGCACATCGCGCGGGGAAGATCTGTTAACGAGAACGAAACACGTCCTAGTACAAACCGCAAAGATTAAACAGTGCCTCCTCTCACAGACGCGTTATAATCATTTTTGTGATCGCATGTAACATAATTATAATAATGTTACATCGCAATTAAATTCTCCCTTCTAATAATTGCTTTTTTTTTCTTCTATATTATGCATTCCAAATATATTTACGTTGTTTCTTTCCATAAATAATTAAGAAAATCAGAGTAATTTAATACAATACATTAACACAGTAAGCTTACGGTTTAACATATTTCAAATGTTCCTTAAGTTGCGTTAATTTTTGACAGCAAAATGTTTATTGCCTACTTGTCACTCTGTGGTAGTTATCTATAGCGGGCGCGTCGAGTAGGGCGACGACAGGCGCGCGCGCAGGTCGCCGCGGCGAGGTCAACGACCGGCCCGTTACGCGGCTTACGTAACGTAGCTTACGGGCTCGTAGCGTTCGCATTAGCAATTCAACCCCGTAGCGGGATCAATCTGCCACACCGAAGAAGTGACCGTGAAACTGTATCGCCAGTGTCATCAATATACAGGTCCTAAAATTAGAGTAGGCAGAAATGTGCGTTATTTTGTTAACAGGTGAAATAAAATAATAATAATAATAATATATTGATTATTCAATGTCAAATAATTTTGTAATATTTTTTTATATGTAATTTTTTTCTTTTAAAGTGACTAATCCGATATTTAATTTTTATATAAAAATGCGTTAAATATTTTGAAGATATTCTTACATTCAAGTTTAAATTTACTCTTTGTACGTCTGTAATCGCTTTAGTGTTAATTTTATCAAGCAAAGCGCGATGGTAAATGTAACCTCATAAAAACTAATTTGTATTGTAATCTGAGAACGACGTGTTTATTAATACGATACGGAAACACAATTAAGATACGTTAGTCTACATGACATGGATTAAAAAAAAGTATATTAATGCGTTCTTTTATTCAATTTTAGAGTACAGCCTTTTGATGTAAAAACCATGGGTAAAAAATAGACGTGTATACTTTTATATTATTATGTAAATGGATAAATAAATGTATATAGTAATTACAGGTAAATCTAACTAGTATTATAAATACGAATGTTTAGATGGATGGATGGATGTTTGTTTAAAGGTATCTCTAAAACGGCTACATGGATCGCGCTGATATTTGACATAGATGTAGAATATAGAACAGTCTGGACGAAGACATAGGCTATTAATTAAGATTTTCAATTCCATGCCGACGGAGTCGCGGGCGGCAGCTAGTTACGTTTTAAACTCTAAACACTAAGTATAATTGAAAATAAGATAGTTTATTGTTGCGAATAATTTATTGCTTCAAATTTCTGATAAAAGCTGTCAATAAAATGTTATAAGTGCAGGGCATTAATCATATTATCCCTTTTATTAAGACACGAATACCAGCCAACTCCAACTATTAGGGGATCAATATCGGATACAATAGGATTGTAAAATGGGGGCTCATATTTTTATATTCACAAAAAACTAACTCTTCCACGGGCTCCCTCTGGAGTAACGCACGACCGCTCTGTGTTATTTTCCTTTGCAATAAGACTGAATCTTGTCTGCAGGGATATTTGTTGTTCACATCGTCTAAAGAAAAACCAATCAAAGCGATATATGAACATGCACCTTTCTGTTTATAGCTTAAGAACGAAATTCCCTTAAAGAATTGGAAGAAAAGCTTTTAAATCATCCACTAACATGTATTGATTGAAGTGACTCCCGTTAGGTTTTTACATAATATCTGTCTCCGCGGAGGGTGGAACACCTACATGTACGCTATGGTTTACTGTTATGTGTGATTTTTATGCGATATATTCACAAAAGGTGAAATATCTTTATCTTTTTGTTGTGTATCTGCTGTTGTTTTTTTTTAAAAAAAAAACGTGACCATGGAAAAAGCAAATAGCAAAGACAAGGGCGTTTACGCATGTCCTTAATTTAATATGAAATGGTCAGCAAAATCATATTCTAGGCGTTTATTTTCAAAGTTGAAAATAGCACAATATGTTTATAACAAAATTAGTAGAGTTTAGAATTATAGAAAAACGCTCATTTATATTTGATTAAATAAATACGAGCATAATTTGGGAATCGAATTGAATTAACAGTGTCAATTAGCATGTAATGTGACTATAAATTTAAAGAAAGTGAATACAGTGTTATCAACTTTACGCTAATTCCACTTTATCAGAAAACGTCTTCCGTCCTTCTATGACACAGTTTTGTTTACCTTGTCTCATTATCAATTCTTAAAAATAAATATTTAGCAGCATTTTTTATAGTTTACAATAAATTAACAGCGAAATTATAACAAATTTTTACATAATTATGATATTTAATAATACATTTTGTAATTGTTTCAGATTTATGCTAAACGCTGCAGCGTGGATAAAGAGTCGTCTAAAACTGGTGTTAAAACTCAGAAGTTTATGGAGGATTTAACGTATTATGAGAATCGTGGCAACTCTACAAAGACTCTACCCAACTAGCTAGAATAATATGAAGGTGTAATACCAATTTAGTATTAGCTAATTGCAACTGATCACCAAATGAGTGTAGTATACCGTCGTAAATAACATATAGAACAGTACATAAGTTATGTACATTTTTGTCTTGCGTAATTAACATAACATAATATAACGAAATTTTCATAACATCAAACATAATTGTTTCGTTTTAAGTTTCTTTGATAAATAATGAATCAGTTTTTGGCTAAGCGATGTAAGCAAGGTGTGCCAACTGTTACGAAATGTCATTAGGCTATGGCACAGTGAAGTGGAAGGCATGCAAGTCGCAAGGACAGTTGACGCCTGGCGCGGCGGCGACGGCGCACTGGCAATCTGTCACACCACCTGTCATTTTAACAACGAATTATTTTATTTGTTAACGAAAAAACATCAATATTATGTATTTTAATTTAACTATGTATTATTTTTTCTGTAAAATAACAGTTTAGTGTTATAATGAATATTCTACAATTGGGAATATCATGTAAAACATCAACAATGATGTTGGAGAGTAGAGCGGCTCTGCGGCGACGGCAGCGACTGTCTCTCCCGCGCATTTTATTGCCCCTTTTATTTATTACAGCGAAGATTGAAAGGGGACGCCATTCTGGACGCCGGAGAGATCATTGTAAAGAGCCCCCTGCACAATACCGGCCTTATGGATCAATCTGATGTAGTAAGCTTCGCCGCTTTATGCTTTTGCTGTACTCATATTTTGTCATAATATCATGATCTTATAGAGATTAATAAGCGCAAATAATTATTAAACAATTATTAAAATTTCTTACGGCTTTGGAACTTCATCTATCTTTCTAATTCAGGAATAAAACATTTAGTAAATCTTCAAGAAAAATGATACCCCTTCAAAGTCACCAACATCCTTACACGTCTCTCTATTGTAAATAGCTGCCAACTACTTTGGTCATCGGATAAATCAAAAAAAATTAAATGCGAAACAAATCATTTTTAATTAAACAAAGTTAACACCTCTAATCCGACAGGCAATGGCCAAAATCAATACGTTCATTTCACCTTTCCATAAAAGCAGTGCACTTCTCCAAATTTATGTACCTAGGGTGGCCCCCCATAAAGTTCAGATGTGCAATAACGACTCGGCCAGTTTAAACCGCCGATATTACCCGCTCACATGAAATATTGATGGGCCGCGTTACCCCGCACCGCTCTGCACAGAGTAAACATCGTCCGGACTTGGATGACGAGTGAGGGACAATTATCAAATACTTAACAACACTTGGTGGCTTTGTTCACCATGCTTTAGTATTTATAGTAATCAAACAAGTTTTTATGCCTTTAAATATAAAGAAACATAAGTATGAACAGTTAGACACAAGCAAGTAAAGTCTAACGGAAGGTTAAGATTCAAGGACATAGAAAAAAAAAGATTTGGAAAACTAGACTTGATTACTAATCTAGTAAATAAAGATAAGAACCCGTTCAAGATTTTATACAATTATCAATTTCTTTCTCATTAATGTTTAATGGCTATTATTCATCTTATGACATGTTACTTGCAGCTATTAAATTGCTACACATGGTAAAGATAAACAAGGAGTCTGTGATATATTTTTATACATTAAAAATTATTGTAGTTTTTCAACAATTTCAAAATGAAATGTTTTGAATAGTCTTTGACGTGGTGGTAACTAGATTATCGCGGGCCGTGGCGGTGCAATATATCGCGACGATTGAGCCGTGCTGCATGTTGTATCATTCGCGGAATGATTCCTAACCCCCGCCCCCGCCCGCACCCCGCGCCGCGCACACGCTCGCACATACCACCCCTAGGGTGGCGGTCGTCATAGAGTGCTCTTTAGTTACTCTCGCAACGTTTTTAGTTTTGTTTACCGGCGTAGAAAACAAATCAGTTTGATGTTTCCATGTAAATTTTTGATTTTATTTTACATTTCTATATTTACCAAGTCTCTAAGATAGCAAAATTTTTATTCATAATAGCAGAAAACAAAGGTACGACTTCTGTTGTAGTCTTCTAAAGTAACTCATTCTATTATATCCGTAATATTGTAATCGTGAATTTAATTTGTGCTTTTCTTTTTCTGACAATTTCAGTGTATCGTTATTTATATCCTTAGACTCTTTTTTATTTCGCTTTTTGTTATAATTGCGTCAATTCAAATTAAGATAATTAATGTGTAAATTTATTAAATTTATGTTACTTTTAATAATATTAAGTTTTATTCTATTATACTAATAGTATATTTACACAGCTACAAAGATTATCATCCCAGAGCCATGTTATTATGTTATAAGTATTTCTTTTTTGCTCACGAACTTATTTAACAATGGTTAACAATGGTACAAAAATGATTTATGAAAATCGGACAACTAGGAGTGTTACAGTAACAAAAAACATACAGACGAAATAAGAACCTCCTCCTTTTATAAGTGGGTTAATGAATAACTTAACGCGTCTCTGCACATAAATAGTTGTTAATAGATAAGTGATAATTAATTAATCATACAAAAAACAAAAACAAATTAAATTCTCGCAATAATTTTTATCGTAAACAAACAAAATCCCAGAAAATAATGTAGTTATCAAAAACTAATATCCAGATTCAGTTAAGAGTGGCGACATTTTGTAAGTTTTCGATCGAATTACGGATCAATTGAGGTTGGCGTAGAGACAAAGAGTCGGGCCTCGCGTCCGTCAATAAGTCTCGCCTCGCTTCGGTCAGGGTTGGTAATTGACGGAGGGCGGGGTGAGGGATAAACTCAGGGGTGACACTATTCTTTTCTTACAATTTTCTTAGTTGACTTAAAATTGCATGTAAAGGAAGATTTCTTATTATAACATTATAAATATCCAAAAATACTCGTCAATGCTGCGAAGACAAATTGAACAACCTGTTAAGTCATTTGCTTGTCGTTGCTATTTTACATCGGTTAAATTATTTAACCAATAAAAATCTTTCTATTTCTTCTTGTTGCAGTTATTCTAATCTATTTAAATAATAAAACTTAAAATTGATTAATAATATGTATAAACTCATGTAAGATTTTTGGGTAATCTATCACTATTGTAAATCTTCATAACTCCGCTAGTGCCAACCCTAGGGTATGCAACGCGGGGCAGTAACGGAGCTCCTTCCCCTAAAACATTGTCATCTGAATTTGTGCCCGGAGTAAATAAGAGTCCCGGGGAGTCCTCCGCTCTAATGGCGGCAGATTTATAGATTTTCCTGGATGCCCCGCCGCGCCAGGATTAAATTACGCCCGGCGTATTGGCCGGGAGGAATATTAGCACTGCCATTTGTTTCGACGCTTTGCTCTCAACCGATTTCAATGGACACTCGAGAGATTTTGACTGGGATGATTAGACGCTTGACTTGAATACAACTGACCCGTTGCCTCGATTGTTTGATGTTATATCTAAAACTTAATAAGAAATTATTAAATTACATTTATGACATAACTCAGATTTTAAATAAAGTAAAACAATTAAGTGTAGTTGTTTCTGATATTTTTTTTTCATATGCAATGCACACTTTTGCAGAACTGCGTTGACTTTAAGATGAAACTGCATTTCTTTTAAGGAAAAATCTCGAATATTATTAAAAATACGGTACAAAACCTGGTCATCTCAAAGTAAAAAAGGCCCGGTGGTAATCTGTAGCGTTTTAATAACAGCTTTCTTCTACTCTGTCCCCTCGTCGCATTCAACCCTTCGTCTGCCACTGAGAGGCGCAAGGGGTCGCTTCGGCCCCCCCTCTACAGATTTTAAAAATCGCGGCGGGTTAGGTCACGGGAGTGTAGTTGAATACTTTCCGCTCGCTTGTTTTTGCTTTAATTATAACATTAGTTTTTGTATTCATAACTCGATTATTAAATAATTTTCTTCTTATGAGGAACAATAATTTTGAGATGAACTCAGTGGATTAAGGACCTTGCCTCAGAACATAATAATGATTCATATGTACAATGCAGCTAACATCTTACTAATATTATGAATGCGAATGTTTAGATGGATTGATGGATGTTTGTTTGAAGGTATGTCCAAAACGGCTGAACGAATCTCCACGAAATTTGGCGAACATGTAGAACATAGTCTGGAAGAACACACTAATAATGTTTTTTTTAAATTCCACGCAGACGCAGCCGCGGGCAACACCTAGGTTAAAATGCAAATAATATTTTTAATTGGTTTATTACAGAAATTTTATTATGGAATATTTATAAGTCGTTAAAAGGATAATAAAATTGAAACACAGGTGATCTAACGATCTAGTTTTTAGTATCCTGTTAATAAACAAATTATAAGTGTTGCGGCCACATTTTAATTAACATGAAAATACGGATAGTGCAATAAAATCGATAAAATTTGATTTAGATATATGAATACTTTGAACTTTGATATCTTTATTTAGATAGCAAATTAGTCAGCTTCTACATAAAACTTATGTTCCTATTTCCTGTTATTTCTTACTGCTTATACCGTACTGTTTTAGGGAAAATAATAATTCTCAAAATGTACTTATATTTAAGCAGCACGGTCGCAAAAAAAGAGGATTTTTTTGCAGCCTTCTTGTGAAAATTCAGTGTCTACACGAAATCTTAAAATATGAAGAGAATTTTTCTAGAACAATTTTCGCGCGTCGTGTTTTCGTCAAGGTTGTTTGAGAGGTGAATCATTAACACACGGCCTAAAAATGCAAAACATTTAAGTGAAAGACAAACATACGTTAAGAAACAATTCTAAAGTTTACGTGTAAATGTGTCGTATAAAATTTTTATCAGACACAAACATTAATCTGCAAGCTTATTAAGAAGCTCAGTCATGTCACTAAACATTGATTTTTATTTTGACATTGTAAAAGTTATAAATTCAATTACGTTAGAGCTAATTGGAATAAATATTTTGGTCAGCTCTACCAGTTCCAAATCCTAAAACAGTTGGTTACCTGCCATACACATAAATTGAAAATTAAATATGTTTCACTGTAGTAATTTTTTTATATGTTTTTAATATGTTATTATTATGTTGTCCGTAATGTCATAAATCAAAACTGGAGCATTGGTTCGGAATTTCTTGTCGACATTACATCAGTGTAGGGGGACATTAATCATTTACAATTACGTTAAACGGGCAAAGGATCCAGCGCGGCAGACTCAGGCCGCATTGTGAATAGGTACTCGACTGACAGTGGACAAATAACAAAACTGGGTTAATCTTTTGCCTCCCACCGTACCGGGGTGGTTCACCCCCTTACTTCCGTCTCTTTCCACTGCGAATGTAACTGAAAAGATCAGATGCCTACAAATCACAACCGAAAGGCTTTATAAAGAGATTTTTATTCTGTTTATCTTTATTTGTTGAACGGTTTAGTGTTTTAAAAAGATAATTACATGATATGAGAGCGAATTTAACTTTATATTTCTGTAATATTTTGCAAAAAAAAACTTTTGATCTAAAGATATTTTTTGTGTAACACATATGACTTTACTTAACTAAAAAAAATACAAATAAATAGATGGTCCAATTTAACGTATCTTCTCTTTCAACAGAGGCCTGCTAAAAAAACAAGTTTATAAAAAATAATGTTATGATATATATATGATATATAATATAAATAATAAAGATATTCGTGCAATAAGTTCTAAACCTTGATATTTTCAAACAAATCTAAGTGAATTCATACTCACCTTCAAAAGTCCAGACGTTCATTAATCGATTCGTTATTACTACTGACTTTGAACCTTTTGTGGAAAGTTCTGACTTTCTTTTAGTTACGTTTACAGAGTAAACTTATTCTACAGTTACACTTCGTGGTTATTTTTTTTTAATCCACTTATAATTTCAAACAAAATTTTGTATATCTTACTTCTTACTACTACTTGTTACTAATATTATAAATGCGAATGTATGGATAGATGGATGTTTGTTTGAAGGTATCTCGAGAACGGTTGCATGAATCTCGCTGAAATTTGGCATAGATGTAGAACATAGCCTGAAAGAACACATTAAGTTCTTAATTCTGCGCGGACGTTGTCTCCAGCGACATTTAGTGACATTATATTATTAAGCATAAAATTGTGTGTTTCCTTTTACATAACCCTTCCGTAGTATATAAATAAATAAATAATATAAACAAGTAGTATATTTAAAAAAATTACTTTTAAGGACTTATTCTTTAAAACAAATTTTGTTACTTCATGTTGGAGCTGCTTCTTTACGTAGGATAAACGTTATTTGTTAACTTAAATTGATTAATGAATTTCTCATACAAAAATTTAACAGAGCTACCCAACAGTTTTTTGTTCCGTCTAGACCGACCAAAATTATACCGAAAGGAAAACGAATCGAGTAATAAAAAGCTAAAAATCCTCAAACGATATCGGTTGAGACGTATTGAAATATTATAATACGCGTTCAACCTATAATTTGATTAAAACCGAGTCGAAAAAGAAAAGGAGTTCATTGAAATGGGTCATTAGGATTTTGGGTCGGTAATGATTAGGCGCGGATCGAGCGTTTGTTGTTTTATTTGTTATGTTAGTGTTGCTGAGCAGCCAGGTACTGTCATTAAATGGATTCAGACAATACCTGCATTGATAAACACCTGAATTTTACAAAAATAGTCTTGATACTTTACAAAGGGCAGGAGTTTAAGCATTTAAGACTTACAAAACAATACAAGCAACTGTTGACTTATGTGTTTTTGTTCACATTTAGTTCTGTACTGTATACAGTTCAATTTTTTTTTTGTTTAGTATAATATTCTTCTTAATAGTCTAGTCTAGTTTTATATACAAGGTACTCGTATCTTATTATGAAATTCATATCAACGGGGAACTAAGTACATGCTGTTTGGATTATAAGTTTCTCTTAGAGTTAAAAGTTCTTCCGTTATTCTAGAGTCCCGAATACACGTAGCGTATGGTAGTTGTGAGTCTGGCGTCCTGTGCAGTGTTGCGATATCATTGCTCCACTACAGCAAAAGCAATTTCAAGCGGAGGCTGCTGGCAATGGGCCAGTGGAAATAAACTAGCTACGACATTCGTGCACCAATACATGCTCTTCTGGTGTGTTTAGCGTACTTTACCTATGTTATACCGCAAATCATAATTGCTTTAAATAGGACCTTATTTGATAATATTGAAATTTAATCAAAAATATATTTAATCAACATCTGTTAGGATTGATGTGAAATTATTGTTAATGAAGTTGTAGAGATATTTTTAAACTGCTTTGAAGTCCTTTTATCGCCTTTTTATTTAATTTATGAATAAATAAAAGTCAACTATTAGCAATAAATAGCAATTAAATAATATATTTCTTTTTAATTTTATTGAATACTAGCTGTCGCCCGCGCCTCCGTCCGCGTGGATATATAAAAAAACTTAATTAGTGTAGATCCGTTCAGCCGTTCTAGAGATATCTTCAAACACCCATCCATCCATCCACATCCATCTAAACATTCGCATTTATAAAATTAGTAAGTTAAATAAAAAACAGCTCTTCAAAGCATAAATTCGAAAAAAAAAGAATAAATAGTATCCTATGTCTGTCTCCTGGCTCTAAGCTACCTCCTCACCAATTTTCAACTATATCGGTAAAGCCGTTGTTGAGTTATAAATAGTGTAACTAACACGACTTTCTTTTATACATAGATATTGAGTATTGTAGTGGTAGTTACGATAAATAGTAAATCTATTGGTAAATTGAAACATTAGTATGTAAGAAACATAAGTACTCCTATAAAAAGGTTTATTTATTAAATATCCGTGTCATTGACACAACATTGATTCCTTTGTGAAAACTCAATGTTTTTCTCTGCGTGCCAACTGAAAGGTGAATTTATTTTATCCTCAATAATGATAATATTCTCAGTGTTTTCGTAGTTTTGCGACATTATTGGTGAAAATGATGAGAACCGTGTGATAGGTTGAAGCCATTCGAAGTAAGTTGGCGTTGTTCCAGACGGAGTTAGCTTACGACAATGTTAGGCATCGGAGATAAAAGTCGAAACTATATCATCTCGTAACTTTTGAGTGCAATTTCCGTGATATCTCTAAATTGGTGGGATCACGAACCGGCATATATCTTTATTTGAAACATAATTTATAATCTTGGCTCTGCATCAAAAATGCAAGCATTTAAGAACAGATACATTTTTAATATGATAAATCATTATTAACTGTAAACATTACTCTAGTAGTGCTACATATATTTATAAATTAACAAAATAGCGTCTTATTATGTAATATTATGCATAGAATTAAACGTATAAGATAACTATAATAAATAAGTTAAAGGATTCTATTTAACAGAATATTAGTCTATGTTTTTCACGTCAGCATTATCAGCAACTATTATTGTAGTATCTATTTCTATATTTTTTACATTGATAAGTTCTTAATTTATCGGGAAATTAAATAAATGATTTGGTTTAGAATAAAAATTAACACACCGATTTTGAAATGTTTTGATTGTGACATTCTGAATGTGAAGCGTTGGTACAAATGTACGGTGTCACCTTCACCGCTATTTGCCAAATTTTACGATTCACAAGAAACGTTTAGGACACGCGCAATAGTATCGAAAACAAATTTATATAAACTATGACGTAAATACTTTTTATTGGTGAAAATGTTAAATTAAATATTTAAGGTATTAAGTTCTTTGTTCACTATCAGGTTTAGTTCGCATTTTTAGCTCAGGTAGGCATGGCTTACTGCCGCTCTTAGGTTCCACAGTAACTTCACAATCTTCCCTTACAACATCTTCACTAAGGGAGAATCATAGTGCTTAATCAAGTGTACCTGTTATGCAATAACACTCAATTGTACTTTTCGCAGAATTTTCATCTATTTGTCCAATTAATTAAAGCCTAAATGATGGAGGTATAATTATTAATATTTGTATTTATCACTGCTGATTTCATCAAAATTTACTCTGAAATATTACCTAATTATTTGGAAAATTAATTCTGAAAATTAATTAACAATCCTAATGCATACATTGGAAATGAAAAGTTTCGGTACGGCAACTGCAGAATCAATTTGAGGCCAGATTATTGGCGAGTGGCCAGCCCGCGCCCAGTATCCAACCACCGCAGAACTGCATATTATTAGCGTTGGCTTCCACAGTCGAAACATCAGTACACAAACATGTTATTCTCTCTGGTATTTCAAAGGGAACGAAAGGGATGACAATATGTTTTTTATGAGTTTAAAAGCAATGAAAACCAATAGTTATACCTATAATACGTTCTCTGACATCAATCACAAAATATTTAACGCTTCAACAGTGTTGCAATATAAACCAGATGTCAGGGTAGTGGAAATCCCAGACCGCAAACAAATACGGATATAGCCAAATATATTGCAACACTTAAGTATATAAATTTGTGATGCAATAGTCAAGAAAAGAAGGAATAGTACAAGGTATAAACAGAAAACATAAGAAGAAACATAAATACTAAATACGCGTACACATCGTCCTACTTTTTTCCACTGCTATAGAAATACGTTTACGCTTTTCTTTATGCTTTACGCCATAAATCACCGCTGAAAATACTTATTTTAGGTCACAATAATAAAAATCTTTGTAAGTATTGGTAGAATGATTAAGGTCCAAAACGTTCATATGTACTTATTCAAATCAAGCTTGTTATGTTTAGTAGTAATGTTAACATACATAGACTTTCAGGATAAACTTTTTACGTTTAAAATAATCATGCAGCCCGCGCAATCATCAAATCTCCATCATCCATCGTGCAAAAATAAAGCAAAGTTAAGAAAATTGCACCGATTATAATAAAATACTCACCGAATAAATTCCTAAACGAGCTGATTGGAATTTCACTTTCCCCGGAGGCATGTCTGTCATTCGGCACGGAATGTGATGTACGCGTGTGCTATATGCATGCTTCGGTCTTCGTGCTTCGTGCTGCGTGCTTCTGCAATGCTTCTGAGGAAGCCGAAGGCGATTGCTTTGGACCAACATATAATACCCGATTCCATGCTCATCTTAAATCGATTGAATCAGTAATGTGGGAATCGTAATAGTTCTAAAATAAATGCAATAATTGTTTAACCACATCAATCATGGAAGCAGAAAATTGAGTAGGTTAATAAATAATTTTATAATGCGAAAAAACCAAGGAAATTATCGACTTTAAAGATTGTATCTGCATTTACAATAATTTGGTAATGAAAATATTTATGACAATTTTATTTCAACCAGTAAAGTTTTAAATTAATAATGTAATTTGAATAAATTTTACCATTAAACCAATCTTTTAAGAGAATGAAAGGCAACTTTGAAAGTAAGTACACGTACTTCGTAGACAATGATAGCTGTTCTCCTGCAGACAGGCAATGCTCTAGTAAATGCCACTTGTATGAAAATTACGTGCTCAATCGGTTGATTGGCTTTTTTCTGCAACATTCGTATGTACCCTATTAATTATTTCCAAAGATATCAAAGTAATAGGTTTAGAAAGTGAATTGTGATTTTATTTCTAATATCTTCGAGTTCAATATTACATCGGCGTACGGACGAAAATCTAAAATTTCTCCGCTGCAGACACCTTGAACAGTTAAATATAAAATGTTGTCGTCAATGATTATTTCATCGATACTTTCCGCGCGTCTACAAGCTATACACGCGGGAACATCGATCGAAATCGTTCCGGTACTTTACGACTTTATTTCTGGCCGGCTGTTTTCTTTGACTGCGTCAGTTAGCTTGGGACGGAACATTCGGCTGTGTATTGGATAAATATTAATAAAGCCGGCGGCCTCGTTTCTGGGAAGTCGGGAGGATCTTATTATAACCGCAATAGCACCTATAATTAGCACCATCCAAATTACCCGTGCCGTGTAGGTACGAGTACAGGCCGCGACGCGATGACGTTGCGCATCTGCTGCTCGATACACTCAAACTTGCCAAATTATTCTCAATGGGCTTCCCGTATTTGGTAAGCGATTCCTTATCCTTGTTGATAGTGCTTTTGTTTCCAAGAGGAAATTTTTTTTGGCAATTGACGAATTAAATACTTTGTTTACACAGATATTCTTCCTTTATATTAATTATTAATACCAAAACTTTTTTCCTTTATTAAGCTTTACTTTTCCTTCTGTTTCTCTAATATTATTTCCTAATCAATCGATAAAGGCATGTAACTGGGGAATGGAACTTACTCCTTGTTTAGCCAAAATAGTTTAGCACTTTAGTTACAATTAATTTTCACTTAACCTACACAAAATTGATTAAAATAAATCTGTAAAATGTTAAAATAAAAACAAAAGAGTGAGTCAGAGAAGGCAACGACCGCCGCTCCAGGGTGATCTTTCGAAATTCCCGAATAATTGTCGACGCGTAAGGTGGCGACTAAAATAGCGCGCGAGACGAAGCGAGTCGTTCCCCTACAACAAATTAATTTTATTTTTATATTGATGAATTGCCTTATTTGTTTCTTGAGCTCAGAAACCTCGGTCTTAGGTATCTAGTGTTTGCGTAACGTTTGGAACTAGGCCAGCGCGAGTCCTTAATCTCGCCGTCATTTTTTTTGGGAGTAATATTTCCGCTGCTATGTTGGCACAGAGATTTTATTCTTTCTTATACTTAGTAGTTACCAGACAGTAGGTGAATGTTTGTTACTATATGGAGAATGAAATGAAGATTTCAGGACATGTTACTGAGCACTTCAATATTATTTTTACTGTTATATTAGATATGATCGTTATGCTTTAGTTTGTGGATATATTATGTGGTACTTAGGTTTCTGCGTATAACAAAAAAAGGAAAAAAAAACACAGAAGCAAAAACAATGTTCATTATCATTCGTCCTTCGGGTAGCAGAAGTCAAGGCTCTCGGGCACTTACATACAGCGTGAGGCGTTTTAGCAATAAATATGAAAGTATAATGCCGCAAGAGGATGACACCACTTTGAATGCTAAGTCCGTACTTCGTAGTGAACTACAAACACGGGGCAGCGCGGGAGGCGGGTCGCTGTGGGAAGGGAGGCAGCACAGCGCAGCGCCGACAAGCCGTGGGAAATGCCTACGACTGCGACCGCGCTAACAGGCCAGCATAAAACAGCTATCATTTGTTATTTTGATGCGAATTCTTTCGCACTGCACGCTGCGTGACTATATTTAAAACTATCCACTTAAGCTGCATTGAATATTATTATCAAATGCACCGAGATCCTTTAAATAAAATGTAATCTATCATTCTGTATCTATTACATTTTTAATTGCATCATTCGACCAATAAACAGCTTCTGAAGTGTATATTCATTAGGATAATGATATTCGCGAATTACTACGTGTTTATACCCACAATGCCTCGTGTAGTATGTCCGAATCGAGGTTACACACATGCGCACCCCGATGGTACGAGTTCACGTGGCAACAACGATCACGTACTGAACAAAACGACCAGGCTATAATGATCCTCGGAAATACACCTCGTTCCCCTCTTTCATCGAACATACTGGAAGAGCGGAGGAGATGAGTAGATCAGGTTGGACTGGTCGATGAAAAGTGCGGCAGACGTCATCCGCACACATGGGAGAGCGCCGCACACGCGAGCACATGACCGTGGCATTCCATCGGCAGCCTGCACACACGCGAACAACGCACCTTATTAAAACGAGACGCGAATCGACGACTTATCGGACAATTAGTCGCGGACGGCGTCAAATATTACGATGACGTTCAATCTCTGTTTTAATTACATTGACTGTTCTTAAAAACCCAATTTAATTGATTTAATTGCAGTTCGGAATAAAATAAAAATATACATTTGGAGACTTTTTATAAGTTATAATAAAAAAAAATATAACTTATCATTTTTTTTTTATTGTAGGTTCATTGTCGATACTCTATTCTATAAAAAAAGTACACATCATGCGATAGTTCATTATCTTTGTTTACATACGCAAGCGTCAATGTATGTTGAAAATTATTTTTAGTCGCGTGCTGTAATTGAATGGCGCTCCGTCGTGGGTAGGAGGGAATCGGGCACGCGCGGGGACTGGCGGCGGGGAGCGGGGTCGGGGATGGGCGCGCATGCGCACGATAAACTCTCATCGCGAAATATCCACATGTTGACAACTTATGCATTATAATTAACAACGGCCTTATTGTTGTTAAATCACTGTTTGTTATCACAGATTTGAAAATAAAAGTTATGAAAAAAAAAGTAATGAAAACACCGAGTGCATTTATACCTACTTCATTTCGATTGCCAACAGAATATAAAAATTAAAAACTAAATGAGCAGGATGTTTTATTTGCCTACTATTGACAATACCGTGATCGGAATTTTCCTACTAAGATATATACAAAGTAAAAAAAAATTACAATACGTGTTTACGTTTGTCGTATTATGACAAACATCTATAGTATGCTTATTGTTAAAGACATAGTTAATCTTACTAATAATTACTTCTTATCTTCAAAATATAAATGCGAATGTTTAGATCAATTGATGAACGTATGGATTATGGATGGATGGATGGATGTTTGTTTCAAGGTATCTCCAGAACGGCTGAACGGATCTCGATGAAATTTGGCATACATATAGAACATAGTCTGGAAGAACACATAGGCTACTAATTAGGTTTTTTTATTTAATTACGCGCGGACGTAGTCGCAGGCGACAGCCAGTTTATTCTAATTGTATTGTAAGATAAACGTGAAATATTAAAATTGACATTTTATTCGGCACTAAAAGTATGATTTCGTAAACAAACCACTCAAGGTAAATAATAGAGGACAACACATTTATTTACTATTATAAAAACATAAAGACATATAAAAAACATAACAAATTATCAAAACAAGAATAAGAAACATAATCAGCGACAAATTAATTCACACATGTTAACAGTTCTGCCAGACAAGTCGGCGAATAAAAACTACGACAATAAATGACACTAATCGTGGATTTTCGAGACCAAAATTTCCATTTAGAACGTATTATCTCCGTTTTGTCAAAAATAATGACAGGGATGGCGATATGTTTTATACAGAGATTATGCTATCAGAAACCCACGGTAAGACTGTGACACGCGAACTATAGTATGCAAATATCTTACTAATAATATAAATGCGAATGTTTAAATGTATGTAAGGATGGATGGAAGTTTGTAATTAGGTATTTTAGAACAATTAAACGGATCTCGCTGGATTTTTTAAAGACATAGAATACAGTCTAAAAGAACAGACTACTAATTAAGTTTTTTAGTCCCGCACGGACGGAGTCGCGGGCTATACCTAGTGTATTAATACAAAGACGAATAATGTATTCACTTTGAATTGACCTTTCGGTTTTTTGCACAGACGACAATATTTGTCAGAATATTTGTTAAAGATTTGAAAAACCAACTATGTATAAAAGTTTTATAGTATTGTAGACAACTGTATTAGTCAAATAAAGTACATAAGTGAACATTACTTTTTGAACTTTATTTATTATTATATATATAACTAGCGGACCCGACAGACGTTGTCTGACAATTTGACACTGCGATGGTAGCGCCGTCTGTCGGATCTAATGTAAAACATTCCAAAATCAACAACTACTAATAAATTAAAAATTAATTTAAAAAACATTGTCGAGCGGACAAAATTGTGAATCTAAACCATTCCCAGATCCCCTTGAAAACACACAAAAAATTTCATCAAAATCGGTCCAGTCGTTTGAGAGAAGTTCAGTGACATACACACTCACAGAAGAATTATATATATTTAAAGATACATAGAATTTTTATTGATAAAAATACAGAAATAAATTGTGAATATTTTGCATCAATTTAAATTAATTGGGTAATTTTTTTTAAATAAACAGAAGCTCGACCATCTAGAGAAATGCAACATTTTTTAAACATAAAGTTTATTTTTTAATATTGTTCATATCAAACTACATATATCTAAGGAGTTATTATAAATGAGATTGTATGTTAATTTAATATTTAATAGACCACCCAGCGTGACGCTAATATGACGAAAGGTATCAAAATATTCAAGCATACATCATAAATCACCACGGAATTATTGATGATGATATTATTATAAATAAATTCAACTATATTTAAATTATTGCTAATTCAAGCAATTAATTAATTGAGATGTAAATCATCGCGCTGGTTATTTATGGACAATAAAATATCTTAATTCAGTTATAACTTATAATAACTATTACAATAATCAATGTTGCCATATTACGAAACAAAACTGCCCACAGAATTAAATTATTTATATCATACTAGTTGTTCCCCGCGACTCCGTTCACCCGGGATTTTTAAAAGAAAATAAATAAGTTGCCTATGTGTTCTTCTAGATCATATTCTATATATGTCCCAAATTTCATTAAGATCCGTTGAGTTGTTCTGGAGTTACCTTGTCACAAACATCCATCCATTCATCCATCTAAACATTCGCATTTATAATATTCGTATATGATTTGCATTAACAATAAAATATATTAACAGTATATTTTTATGTAGTTTATATATTCATAAAACAATTTAATAGTGAAAAAGATATTTCCCCTTTCCATGAGTTAAGCTTAAGTTGACGGTTTGTTTTTTAGTCTTCGAAAATATGTTTCAGTTCACTAGATTTTACGTTCAAGTTTTCTTGATTACGAAATATTTTATTCATGCAAGTTCTAGTATAAATAATCACAACTATTTATCACACATGCTATGGAAATTAATTGGAAACATAAACAATGAATTATAGAATAGCAAATTGAATAATAATGGCATATCAGAGATAGGCCGCGGTTTACGACTGCGGAACTCACGGACTGTGAGACATAAAGTAGCCAGGGCAGCGGCTCTAAATATGTTACGCTACAAACGCGGGATTTTTTTGAAAAACTAACTACAAATAAGTATAATAATTATCTTATCTTTGAAGAATCACTGAACACGATCACAGAAGTTATGACAAAACGTATAAGGGTTCCGTTTTTTTTCGAGGTACGGAACCTTAAAAATAAATTGCTTCGAATTAAGAAAATTAGAATTGTTGTTAATTTTGGAAATCATAACTAATATCTTATTTAAGTTTCAACAAAATAAACAGGAAACAAACCTATTTGCACATACAAAATTGATGAAAAGAAGTGTTAGCTAAGAAAGTCTTTTGAAGCTAACATTTTCAAGATAGTTGAAATTAGTTATTCTATATAGACATTTGAAGTTTGAGAATCGCTAGACTAGCACACTGTTGAGAGGAAAATATCCAATGTTCTGAATCTAGAATCTTCGCTGGCTGCGGAGTGCACGATAGGACAACGCTCGTAAACTCTCCGCAGAAACACAAACACAAATGACTCCGCGTAGAACTAAGAAACTCACAGAAATGACAAATGAATTCTAAGATAAATGCTTCGTTTAACAACGGTGTTGTACAACAGTTTAATATCATAATATTCGTGCACATTTTTAATAGTTAAATAGCTTAAATTTATTTATTAAAAAGTGAAAATTAAAAATTAAATTAAGCTATTAATTTTTTTAACAGATTTATTTTAATTGTTTGCGAATAAGATGCATTAAGTTCTTTCACAAGGTGTGCAAAGGGTTTCACAATATGACATGCGAAGAGCATGCTAAGTGCTCGTGATAATTGCACTGTCAAAGTTCGGCCCTGCAATCGATCGATTATACGATATATATAGTAATTACAAATACATACTACTATACGTTGGTTGCCTGCTCGTTGATTTTACTATGCTTGCTTGATAACAAGTTTCTCTAAATAAATCTAACTTAAATTGTGAAGGAAAAAATCTTAAATAGAAGAGAAAGCTTTGCTCCAAGTTGTATTTAAGTTATTTTACGTAATAACCATTTAAAAAGAGAAACACCATGTATCAAATAAAATTTAAATACCATTGCATAATTATTACGTTAAGTAAAATGAAATGTAATTTGTATTCGTAGATCTGTGGGACGTCCTTTCCTTTGGTCACTCGATGGTAGGCTCTGTCCGGTTCTAACACGATATGCGAACTTAAATGCTAGGCACCAACGTGTGCAGGTTTAGCTCTTTTAAAGTACTTAACATATAGTATATAATTTAAGTATCTACAATTTGAACATATAGAGAACATAGTTTTGAGTTCCCTCATTTGGAGATATATTTTATCGTGTCGATTCTGTTATAGTTATAAAGGATATAGTAACGATGTTTTTGAAGACACAATTAACGGCGATTGTTGGTAAAGATTCTTTCGCAAATTAGTAAAATATATTTTGTTACAATTAAGTATTGCAAAACTTAAACAGTTTAAGAAAGTGAGTTTACATTTGATTCCTTTTAAAGGGTGTTTTTGGGATTGTGGCTAACAAACAAGCAAACTTAATTTTGTAAATCTGTCTTTAAATTCTAGTATGTTATTACCATTAAAAAAAATTGATAAATAGCATTAAAGTACACGTGGTTTTAGTTTGTAAGCTCCAGGGAATTTGCAGAACGCTTAAAATCTTTCAAATATCACCCACCCAAGTTGGTTGTGATCTTTTCAAAAGTTGTATTTGGCGCCAATACGAAGAGTATGTATTTATGGTGATTTTACATTCCGTACATTTTACCTTATACAAACAAACTTAAAATAGATCTGAAGAAATCTTAAAATATACTTCAAATAAGTATTTATTTTATTGCTTAAACTTATTAACATATTTTTACATTAACGTTATTTTACTTTTTATAACATATAAGTGCTTTTGTTTTATTGTTTTTGCCTGATAACGGATGATTTTTAGCGCGTACGTATGTATATTCGTTATTTACAATTATGAATTTCTGGAAAAAGAACCTAACTATTGAGAAACTTTGATACAGCCTTCGACATCAATGAGTGACTAAAGTTTTATTTGGTTTACATTTTTCGTGGTTTTAATTAAGGTTACTGTCTATCTTATTTATTTTGGTGTTAATTACCTAACGCTTTTTAATGTCATACTAACTGGCGCTCACGACTTCGTATGCGCGAAATTGAAAAAAAACTAAATTAGTGGCCTAAGTTCCTTCCAGAGCAAGTTCTACATATATGGCAAATTTCATCGCGATCTTTTGAGCCGTTCTGCAGATACCTTCTAACAAACATTCATCCATACACCCAAACGTTCGCATTTATAAGTAAGATTTTTAAATACAAAAATCCATTACATAGTATTGAAGGTATCGCAAAGGTTAAGTTTCATACGTAATAAACTCCAATAGAGCAGTCCTTCGATACAGTTACGATACTGGGTCGATGAGCACACTTAACGTTATTAACCTATTATGGATATTGATTCTCTCGGCAGTAACAACGCACTAACTTGATTAATCTAAAAAACTGTTATTACGTATTCGACGTTAACATACTTCAATAGCTTTAATTAAATTATTATGCATTGTTATGATTACTAGAATTTGCGTCTGTAAGTCTGGTTATTTATGAATTTACACTATGATAAGCCTTACAAACTAATCTTGAAATATACCTGATATTTGTTGTTTTCATATAGTTGTCAGAGAGTTAGTTGAGAGCTTCGGTGGCTCAGGGGTTAAAACACTTGACTTGTAATCTGCAGGTCCTGGGTTCGATTCCCGCCATGTACCAAAGTGTTTTTGCGATTTACATTTATCGGACTTTCTTACGGTGAAAGAATACATCAAAGGAAAACGGCGAAGAAATTTAAAATATAATATGTGTTAAGTCAACCAACCATCACAGGGTTAGCGTAGTTGACTATGGACTACTCACCCCTATTTTAGGGTAGATTCTGAACCCCTTGGCTGGGACGTATAGAGAGGTGTGATGATATAGTTGTCGACTTATTTTTTACAGATAAGATATATAAAATCTCACAAAATGGTGACATCACAATTCTAGCATCAATAAGTGAAAACTTACATGAGTTTTTTACAATAGCCAAGGCTTACATGAATTGTTTGTATCAAATACGATGCATAAATCATTGATTTAGTTAAGACAAATGATTTCCCGCGTACGAGAGAGTTGTAATAAGCTCTCGGCTATCACTTAGCTATGCTCGCCCACGCCCCTAGATAAATTTCCTCTTTGTTTCTACATCTCGGTTTTACATCGAAACATTTACACAGTAGGATCTTGCTAACGACCGATGGCTGAAGTCTTGATTAAAAAGCGTATATCAACGAAAAAGACAATGAGGAAAATTGTTATAATTTTCTTAAGGTAAATATACTAAACAGAAAGAGAAAGAAGGTAAAAAAAATATTGTGAGTAAATTCCGCTGACATAGCATATATAATGATTAGTGTGTTTTAAAATATTTTGGCAATAGGAAACTTGAAATTGTTTATCAGATTGTTTGTTTAAAGTAAGCTATACTTTTGGTAGGTATTGGTGTGTAAAAAAACATATTTGTCTGCAGAACAAAAGTGAATCAGCACAAAACAAAAGAAATCACACTGTCATTGTTAGATAAGATTCTTGCACTATAATTTATTTTTAAGATTTTAATTGTATTAAGTTTGTAACTTGCACCGCTTAATAAGTTAGACATGCGTATACCACTATGCAGCAGTCAATGAACTATCAGAGGTCAGGTGAAATTATCTCGTACCAGCTTTATGCGACATCATAACCACAATGTTGGTTACATTTTTACTAATCTGTAATCATTTAATTTAAAAATAACCAACTTTACAATCCATTTAACAATTCAATTTATAGTTACAATTTATAACACATTTGTTAGTATGTCTGCAATTTTATATACATTACAGGGTTCTTTGTCTCGTGTTGCGTTTTGCATTCTTTATTAAAGTTGCTATGAGCCAGTCCTCAAGACGTTCAATGACACCCGAGGGGAGAGCGGGGTTAGAAAGGCTGCGACAGTGCAGTCGACATCTCGCCCGCTATCGGACCGAGATCTGTCCACATGTACACTTATAGAGTTGAGTACGACTGTGCCAGCGTATGTTTTAGTGTGACAATAATTTCGTTTCAAATTTTAACTGAAAAACTGTGTACTGGGAAACGACCGCGATTGAGCACCTAAAATCAGTCGGTAATTTAATGTTATTTTTCAATATTTTTTAATAATAAAACAGATTGATATAAGTTTCGTATCTGTCAAAGTATATAAAGGAAATAGATTTAACATTTGAAGTAATGTAAGAATCTATGGCAAGTTTCTTTCAAGCGCCATCTCATCGCATCACAGATAGGTAAACTCTAAAGTTATAAAAATAATTTTAATAAAATCTGTGTTTTTTAAAAACAAAAGGAAATGAGCTTACAAATATAAAATTATAACAAAGTAAGTGGCAACTCTAGAGAGATATTCCTTAATCGGCATACATAGGTCGGTCGCGGCTGCGTCGATAAACGCCGCACTGGCCGCGCCTGCGACCGTCCGCCAACCGCCCTCCCGCGCCAATATGCGTTCACCCTTACACTCGCACAGTATTAGCGACCTCTCCGCTTACACACACTTACACACACATTGCACTATCAAAATGTGTTCTAAGAATCTTACACCTAGATTTAATTATCTTAAAACCACGTCTCATTTTAGATTTACTAAGAAACCTGGCATTTTTGCTTTTCTTTCGTAATTGTAAAATCTTTACCTTATATAACATTGCAGCACATAAATTTTCCATCGTATGTAAAAAGATTTCCGAAGCCAATTTACTTATAAATAATTCACGTGATAACATATCGATATATCTAATTAAACACAACTTTGTTACTTTTACGTAACTCCTAATTGGGCAGTTTATGATTTCATATTAAACCTACAACGTACAGAGGTCAACATCAGCCGACAACAATGTGTTTACACGTACAATAATAAAGGAACTGGTTGCAGCTTGTTAGAAAACCAATTAGAATACGTTCTTAACATTACTAATAAACAAATGAATATGACCATGCGGTTATAGCATGAAAAATCTGTAAGATACGTAGAAGTGCGAGTAAAAAGACTTGCTCTTTTTATTATGTGCGAGGTAACCAAATTTAGATCTCGTCAAATTTATCTTTTAAATATAAACACATTCAATGCTACCACATTTTAACCCGCTGATTACCGATTCGACAGAAAAGTTCAATTTCATACGAAAAAAAAAATTAGTAGCATTGAATGTGTTAAAGTTACTGGACTGGATTAGAACATACCAAATAATTCACATTATTTTTTTCTTCTAGAACTGTATAATTAAACCAAAGCTTTTTCGACAAAATAAACAACTTCGTTTAACATTTATCATTCATGTTTATCCTTGAGGACGGTGAGGCGCGCTGTGTGTGACCTACTCATCAATGCTGTATATAACATGTAGTCACATGACAAATACAATTAAACATAGTTATTAATATTTTTATTGATTCAAAGTAGGTTTTCAACTCTAATGATATAGTCAAAGATATAAACGTTGTCCATGATCTCTTATTGTCTTTAAAAAGTTAACTATCAAGAAGTAACTACTTATCTTTTTCACACAAGAAGCTTTTCTTGTCTCATTAACGCGCTGGTAATTTTATTTAAGCTGGTAAGATTTCTTTTGTTTGTTTTTCTACTGTATTGGAAATATTCGAAACTTAATGTTTTAAATATTTTAACCTAATACCTGGATGAAACATGTTGGTGTATACAAATTAAACATTCGTCGGCGTGGCGCACTGACTGTACGGTGCACAGGTAAGTTATTGTAAAGAGAAGCTTTCTCTTTACATAATAAGTTAGCTGGCGGTCGCTTCGTTGACGAAACCAGTGCATCGTGTTATGTAAGACTTGGGCAAGCAATTATGTGAACTAGCAGTTGTTTGGCTTCGCGTTTCGTGTTAATATTCAAAGCTTGGATTCGTGGAATATTGACATTTATAAAGAGAATAAATATGAATGTTTAGTACCCAGTAGTTATCTTCTAAAGCTTGTCTATACTATAGTCATAATGACTCTACCAAATTTAAAAAAATGGAAATTGTTTCAAGTACTTCACGAATAAAGGACATAACATCGACATAATTGAGTAAATCGTGAAAAAGATGAATCAACGAGTATATATCTAAATGGTGAGATATACAGTCCGTTAATTAACAAAATGTATTTTATTCAAAATTATTTTTACAGCTTATCCTCGCAATTGAACCAAAATAACATGTTATAATATTCGCAGACTGAGAAACTTCACGCGCAATATTGAAGTGATCGTGAATAAAGAGAGATGTGCCAACCAAAATGTATATAAAAATAAACGGAAAAGGTTTTACGGAGTGAAATCTACGTGGAAATATCAGCGAGGCTCGTGCTGTGATGACGAGTATCTAGGGATGGGAAGCGATCGGTGTGTCGATAACGATTCATTTAAATTCTCGACAGCGTCTGAGTAAACACAACACAAAGGAATGTATTTTTAAATCAGAGCAATATGTATCGAGGGACGACGAGTTGGCATTAAAGTAATTACGAAGGTGACTACGACAATGAAGTATGCAAGTAATTGTTATTGTCTTGAAGATGAGTACAGCGGTCGACACAGTGGCTGACATTGAATGAACCATACTCATATTGAATCTCATAATGTTTGTTAATCGGTGTGAATTACCTTCGTCGATGCTCATAAGTCGTCTCCTGTGTGGCTGGGTGTACATGACAATGGCTTGTCATTGCGGCAGATATAGTTCTTACTTCACGCGTGACACTTATCAGACGTGAGCCGATTTATTAATTTGCGGTCAGGTAGTTACTTGGCTGAGTTGACTCATCAATGTCGTGAATAAATAACTGACGCCTTGTTTTCAATTTCGACGATTTTTTTATACTGTTTATTGTTTCTGATACAAATGTACTTGCAATCAATTTATATTTACATTGATTAATTTATATTATAAAAATTTGTAATTTGAATAAAAATATATTTTTAATTTGTTGAGATTCCTGCCTATTTAATAATATTTCAAGTGGTGCTTAAAAAAGGGTTGTTAATTGAAAAGCGAATTTATTAGGACGTATTTTTGCCATTTTGTACTTTAATACTGTGATTTTTTCTAGTGTTTACATTTTTCTGTAAAAGTCCCTTCACTAGAGGTGGTTTAGCTCTTCGTTGTTGCTTTTTTCCCATTTACGAGTTTCACGGCGACCGTTGCCTGAAACTTACACGTACCCAGAATATAAATGCTGAATAGCATTATCCCTTTCTGGCGTAAAGCTATCAAATATGTCTTTCTCCTTCTTGCTGCAAATAAAAATGTGTAGCCTGTGTACAGGTTTTAATCTGAATAACAGTATCTGTTTTTTTGATTATTAGAAACTGAACCTTACTGTATACTTGTTATTGATCTTTTTCGCTTAACCGCTTACATAGTTTACTTCACTTTTGAATGCGAGATTCGAAATGTTGTCTTTTTCGAACCAGTTGCATTTAAAATCGTCTATCCCTGTTGCCTGCCCCCGTGCCGGCATCTAAAATGATCTGGACCAAGTAAAGCGATTACTTCAGCACGGAGTTTATGAAAAATGTAACGTTATTAATATTACAACTTCATTTTAGCCGTAGCTAAATTATTTAACAACTTTTAATAAATTGTTTTTAATCAATTTATTTCTCGTGACTTTTAATAAACAAAGGTAGGTAGGAAACAGCTACTTATTAGCTTATTAGATATCAAAGGTTTATTGATTGTTGAGATGGAAGTGATTAACGTGAATTATATTTAAAAGTTAACCTTACAAACGGAATAAGATGGTTAAGTCTCACAGAGCATCGTATCTTCATCGTCAACAATTTAGTAACTGAAGGCGTGCTTGTAAATACCGTTAATCATTTTGAATTGCCACACAAAATATTAATAGAAATAACTTGTCTATAATTAATCAATAACTAATTACACGACGCATATACGTCGAGTACGTAAAATGTATGTTAAACAGCATACCACCGCAGTGTACGCAATACAGGCGTCCTTTGTTAATGTGACATTTAGCCGAACATAACAATACATCTATAGGATGAAGCGAGTCTGGGATCAATTTACATAATGCTAGTTTCACACGACGGCAGCATAGTGCGACAGAACAGTAGGACAGAACAATACTCATGGCTTATTTAACAGTAAGTGTACGTTCAAACAATAGTAATACTGCCCTGTCTTCTGCTCTGGCTCAATGTTCTACCCTCGTAGGAAACAAGCATAAGCACGGCCATTGAGCGTGTATTTACTTGCTAATGAGTCTATCACTATTATGACCGCTTAGAACCTACCAATACAATACTATGCCGTCAAATTATTTCATTATTATGTTAGCATAGCATTACAAAGAGACCAAGATTTGCGTAAGCATACGTTAACAATTAGATTTGAGCTTTTTAATTTTACCAAAGTGTAAGAAACGTGAGACATTTGAAAGTAGCGCCAGTGATTAAGAAATTGAGGGGTAAAAGATTAGCGTGGCGACATGTTATGCGGAGGGATGATGATCATATAAGCAAAAAAGTAATGAAATTGAATGTCGATGGCTACAATGGTAGAGGAAGACCAAGAAAGTATGGAATGACTGTGTGAAAGAGGATATGCGTAGGAAGGGACTCGGAAATGAGAGTTGATAGAGATGTATGGAGGAGTAGTACATACTGTGCCGACCCTCGATAGGGATAAGGGCAGGTGATGTAAGAGGCATGAGGCGATGAAATAATGATGATTAAATTGGAAATGGAGAATTATTTAATGTTGATTTAATGTGATAATATTACTATTTGAAACAACAAACAAACAAGAAAATATTGAGTCATGTAAAGCATGTCGAGCTTTTGTAGATGTATGAAAGATGAGAGAGATACAAGTTCATTGAGTCCAATGCTCAGACTAAGCGATTAATGACGTCATACTTCTAAGAAGGTTTATTGCGATCGAGCTTGCGTCATAGTAATTAATATGCATAAACTGACAAAGATAATGAAATAATCTAAGAGCTTTTTCTTTGAAGTTATAATAACTAGGCTTTAATAATGATACAGGTGACGAGAAGATCGTTTTACTAAAGTGCACTACGAGTGCATATTACAAAGAAGCCCTAGTAATTTTTAACCAACTAGCTCTAATACACTTTATTTGCGTTTATTCACACACACACACACACACTTTATTCACAATTCAATTAATAAACAATTATGTCATAACTACGGGTCGTTATAGATGACAAAAATACATAGCTGAATTACACAGCAGAACAAAGTAGCAAACATGATTATTTACTACCGTTGCATAAAGAACCGACCGATGTATAATGCTACAAACATTATTCAATAGAATCGATATATTGCATGTTCAAACATCTAGTAATGGATTGTATGGATGCTTATATAATAATTTGCAAGCAAATTACGAGTACAATATGATTTATCCTGGTGCCAGAGTCAAAGCGGCTCGTTAGACTTATGTGACCCTGGTGTATTCACAAGGATAAACCCTCACAATTCTAGCTGATAAGTAGGCGTGTGCGCAAATAGTGCAAGTGCGTTAGTGCAAACCGGTCGGTAGGCGACGTCCAGCATTCCTGATTTTGCGCAGGCATTACCTCGCAATGGCTCCCTTTGAACTTCTCAATCGATACTTTTAAACAACATTGTGATACAAGTAAGATTGCTGTCTATTTTAAGAGTCACTCTGAGTTTAAAGTAAAGAAATCCATCAAAATTAGCACAGCCAGAGTTATGAGTTGCAAACTATGTATTGATTTATATCTTTGTCATATTTTATAATAACGCATTCTTAAGAAAATAGAAGATATCTTAGTAATACTTTTGTCAATACATAAATAAAACATTTATTTTGTTAATTTTTAGCTTAATGCATTTCAGACTAAGCGCTAATAGATTGCGACAAGACTTTCATCTTTGTCTCCCGCTGTTCGTTCTAACTTATAATATTGTGTACACCTTTATTATTAAGCACTGTTTCATCGAAATATTTATCTATATTATTTTATACAAATTGCTGAAGAAATACACCCAAATTATGATTACTATCCCGATGCCAATCACCGTCTTATCAATTAACTTTAATCCTCTTCTCCTAAAAGTGCAGTATCATTTAGTAGCATTTAGTAGCTTATAGTAGCTTTTTTACTGGTTGCTGTTGATAGAGATAATGATATACTAGCTATAATTAAGTACCAAAGCTATTAACTTAAATCTTTTTACAAAATAACAATTGTAATCGTTTTTTACCATAGTAACCAGCAAACGTAATGTTATGTTACTAATACAATATTCTGTTACATAATATTAATTCACAATTAGATCAAACGTCGCGCAAACCACGTATAGGTAAACTACACAGAAACTAGTTTATGACTGCATCTATTATGCCTAAGCATATCCTAATTACTGTAATGGTGTTCGTATGGAACGGGTGGGGGTAAAGGCTGTGGGGGTGAAAGCGGTTGAGGGGGTAAGGGCCAGGAGGAGGGAGGTCGAACACGTGCCTCGAAACACTGATGCAAATGTGTGTTGACTGCATAAACTGTAATTATATCGCTGCCCCTCATTGAACTGTGGAGCTCTCGTTAATTAGCTGAAAGCTTGAAAACAATAAACCTCGCATGTGGGTAGCTAACACGACGCATCATCGAATATTACCCAATTAAATCGTACTAGTGTAATCTGTTATTAGTTGGATAGATATAACGGGCTGCTGTAGGCGACGTTAGACAGAAAATATTGTTACTGAACATAGAAATTTGCACAATTTATTAAGATTAAACTGTTAGGAACAAATAATAATAGACCAAAGTGAAACAATGCAATTTTTATGATTCATAAGATCAACTAATTGTCGCCTGCGATTAAAAATAAATAGTAGTCGATTCTTAGACCTAATGAATCCTTACTTCCTTACTGAATTATCTAAATACGAAAGTAACTGTATCTGTCCTTCTTTGACGCAAAAACTACTGGACCGATTTAAATAAAATTTGGTACACATATAGTGTAGAGCCTCAGAAAGGACATAGGTTACTTTTTAACGCGAAAAAGGGGGTAAGGGTAAAGGCTGTTAATTTGACAAAAATAAATATGACATTAAATTTTTGTAAAAATTTTATCCTCAAAAGTGCTAAATAACACTAGTGGATGAAAGTTTTTTTTTAATATGTGAGGTTATGTGAATGTTTTGTGAGTTTAATATGTTTTGTTGTTTGTTCTGGCTAATAGAAACCTGGTGCGATGACAACAAATACAGTGGGATAGAGTGATGATGATGAGAGTACAAGATGATGATAGTGATGTTTTAGTATTCATGCAATAGTGATGTAGTGGTTATGATACCGTTGTAATTTCCCTAGTCAAAAATTTAACAAGAAGTTAGTCGGAAGCGACACGACTGCATGTCGTCATTGTAATTAAGCAAAGGAGGCGTCGCAAGACAGAGGGCCGCGCCGAGAATGTTCTCCGATCTCATTTCCATGCAAATGAGGGTAAGATGTGTTATACGTCCGGCGCTGCTAGCTGCTCTCAATAGAACAATGCCGCACCCGCGGTACGCCACTGGAATTTAGCCGTATTGCACTTGATCGAATTGCTACACTATACGAAGTTTATAAGTAATGAACTAAGAAAATCATAGTATTTGACAAACATTTTGAACTAGATGGAAGTCAAAAAGGACGAAATTCATAACTATCACATACTTCATGTTGAAGTATATGAGAAGCTAGTACAACTACAATCCCATAAGATGTTTAATTGTTCCCAAGTCATTGTCTACTTTATTAACAGTTTAGATAATTAAAAATTAGCTAGTATTGACTCTACCCCAGTCTTTTAAAAGTTGATTAATTTAAAACTTAAAAAATAAATTTACGTTTTGCAATTTCTCGATATATGTTAGATATAATCACAAACAATAGCATTAAAGACGTATTTCTTCTGTAGTCATAACAGTCGTCTCTCGTGATAAATTAAATCATAGCTCTCGATTACATCACTCTTGTCTCGGAGCTGTTGCTCGTAATTGAACGGCTGCATATACTGTTATGTATTTGCGTCTTCTAATTATATCAGCTCTGTTGTCTAACAATGTAGACCAATAAAATATAAATGCCAATCTTAATATTAAGTATATATTGGAAACCCTACCGTGCGAGCGCAGCGATTTGGGGTCTATTTTTTATATTATTGAGTTTAATTTTTAGTTTGGTTTAGTTTAAGTATATAGTTTATTTGATAAATCTTGTGTAACTTATTAGCTTATATCATTTTATATATGGATTAAATAGGTGTAAGATTAGATGAGAATGTAAAAAATAAAAGTACAATAAATAGCCGAGTATAAAGCAAAAATGCTGAATTTATCGATGAATTAAATTTGCTTTTAACAGAACAAAGAGTAAATGTGGCATTGCGATGCATTTGTTTTAAAAATAGTTCTGGTCATCATATTAATAAATGAGTACGCCGTCAATTATATCGTGCGGGCGCAGGACCATTAGGGATACCATATATTAAGACATAATATTTGGGACTTTTTAGTGGAAAATTTCTTGTATTCGATAAATATTATATTCGATATAAATTCTTTTTTTTCTATTTTCATATGAGAATGGAACAAATAAGCGGCGGATACACCGAAGCGATCTTCGACGGCCATGTCTATCTGCAATACTAGAGGAATTGGAGATGCGTTTCCAGCCTTTAAGATCAAAACACGATCGCTTCTTCCATAAGGACCGTAACTCGTACTAGTTATGAACCAGCACGAATACCGCGGAGGACAGACTATTCCACAACGCGAGTGTGCGAGGCAGAAAACTCAGCGAGATTCGCACCGTCGAGGGATGCCAGGTATCGAGGTAGTGTTTTCGTGTAATTTGGTATGTAGAGTAGGTTATTGGTACGAATGAATGTATATGTTGTGAAATTTAGTGTCTGATCAGTGGATGTAACGTAGTTCAGGACAGTCCGATAATTTTTTGACGCGATCATGGTCGCAGCATGTCGTCAACAACGCGACATCTGCCGGCGCGGCGCACGTGGCGCGAACACCTTTTGTCTACCAGCGGCCGCGGCTGCGCCCACCTTTTTACCTGACCTATTTTTATACTGGCACAGTTCTATTTTAACACCGCATACTTCTGCATCGCATTATCCTGTTGGATACTGAATTAAAATGTTACTTTTTGTCACTTGTTTTGATCGAAGTCAGCTTTTATAACTATTTCATGTTGTTTATACATTGTATAATTTGTCCTTTTCAATTTGATACACGACTTAGTTTTTATAGTAAACTATACTCTGTCCTTTGCGTTGAAACATTCAAGAATATCAATTGTAGTTAGTAGTATATATGTAGTTTGTAAATATTATTATTTACCTCTTTTGCCCATTCAAATTTTAATAAGTAAGTCTTTTTTGACGGTAAACAATGGACACTTTGAACTGAGAGACAAAATAAAACATCAAGTGAGTCGACACTGCGAATTATCGGCAGGTGATTATAAATGAGTGTAAAAAGACAGGTGCTCTAAGCTAAACACTCGCCTAAAACTACATCAGTCCGAGCAATGCGTCGTCACAGTACTCTTGACTTTGTTTAAAGTAATAACTTGAAAACCATTCATTTAAAGATTAAACAATAAATTGTTACTATTTTATGACATTATTTAATAGCAATTGTACGTAATATTTATAGTTTAAAATATAGAAACATTTATTAGTTATTTCTTGTAATTGTTGAGTGAAAATTTCAAATACTAAATTTACTATCACAATGTTCATTTATAAAGACCAAGTTGATTCCTAAGAAATATTGTAAATTGATGTGGTATTTACAAATAGGAAGTAATACACTTACAAGCAACTTGCAAACGACTGTTCAAGCACTTGGACCTTGCTTTCTCAAAAAATAAATATCACTCAGAAAGGTAAGCCGAGATCACGGATGTTTCACGATCCTTCACAACCTCTTATGAATCTTTCACACCCAAATATCTAAGCATACATCTTTATCTGTTACGGCGGATGATGGCATCCTTTAGTACTTATGGATTCTGACTGATTCCTTTATTTCTGATTTGGTGATAAGATATTTCTTAAGTTGACCTTAACTTACATTTTAGTGACTTTTTTCTTGAATAAATGAGAAATTTGTCTCATCATACGTAGTTATATAACTTAAGATGTAATAAGTGCACTAAATTTTATAGAAAATGTTATTAAGAAATTTGTTTTTATTTTGATTTATATTTTCAAATTCGTATTTAAAAAACCTATCGAAGTTTCAGCGACGAGCACAAAATTCAATTAATCGAGAAATGCATTTGAATCGAAAGCGTAATCGGTTCGAAAATGATGCAGACATATGTTCGACACCTTTCATAACCGGTCGAACGAAGGACATCCGCTTTTTGGAGGGTAAAAAAAAATCGGGTTCGACATTCTCACAGGAACCGCGGCGTACGTATCCGGTGCGCGGGCGCAGAATAAAAACGACCATTTGTTAACGTCACCCCGTCGCCCACCAGGTAAACGTGGATTTCATGTTTTCGCACGTATTTAGATAATTGGCTTATTACTATTCCTATTAGCTTAACAGCTACGTGTATCTACTTCAGATGAGACAGTAATCGATTGAAAGACAACTCGGTTACTAAATAATATATTATATTCCGATTTTGACAGTGTTTGCACACAATTAATACCTAATATACTAAGATATAGTGAACTATTTAGTCTGTATATCTTCTCAAAATTAACTGTGTTTTCGTTATGATACGAAGCAATACTTTCGTGTGAGATTCTAGTAGCTAAATTATTGAACTATGGGAAACAAAGTCTCAGCTAACGATTTGCAGAATTACCGTGAAATATTAATATACAAACAGCAATACAAGTAATTGAAAGAAAGGCAATCACCACAGACATCATTTCTAAATGCCTCACGAAAATAATGTGGAACTGTATACTACGGTATGATGACCTCTAATCTACATACATACAAATGACTTCCACGCATGGCCAACTACGATAATTCGAACATCATTCAACAAACTTAATCTCCGATTAATAAAACCTTCTAAACGAAACTAAATAAGACTCAAAATAATCAAAACTAGCGGCAATACAAAAATGGTTTCTGTCAGAACGTCGTTTGGTAATAGCTAAGTGAAAGGCTGAATACATGAGAAAAGCAACGCCTGTTTTAACAATGCCATATTTTGCCGTCTTCTGGGCCACTGATTGATCTACTTGAATATTTCCACTGACATTCAAAGTGACTGTTGAGTTACTACACCGGCCTCTATTGAAGCTTTAACTTAGTTTGCTCAATGTAGATATACGTAACGAATACAAATTGTGTAATATACATATTTATTTATTGAGTTTTTTCTACTACAAGAATATTGAATACCGTAATTAGAAAATTAAAACTATTTTATAGCGTGTGAACTTTCTTTAGTCTCAAAGTACTTTTCAGAGCTTCGGTATGGCCGCTTATAGCTTAGCATGATTTCTCTTAAAATCAAGAGATCTCTGTCTCGCAAAGATGTACCTTTGATCACTTAGGTTCAATAACATATTCACATAACATTCGTAGGTCAGAAAAGCTTTACACAAATTCAGAGAATCGACACTAACCGTGGGTTTCTGAGACCAAAATCTGTGTGTAAAACATCTTCATTCCTGTTATTATCTTTGTCAAAACAAATATAACAATATGTTTTAAACCGATATTTTGGTCTGAGAAACCCACGGTAAGAGCCCTATATTTTATAAAGTTGAACACTGGTTTTGGAAGAAACACTAGACTATATTAATAAGTGGGAAGACCCCGCTTACGTTGTGGTTTTATAAATATGTTTGTCGACCTTACCAGCGAGGACGATATATTGTTTGTTCACTGATTACTTGTATCTCAGCCTGGGCGACTGTTATCTCGTCGTCCGGTTCAACGAAGACGTGCCTTATTCTCTGGTTTGTGTTGTGGTAAAGATTTTTATTTGGAACTAAGATTATAAATTTTGAACAAGCTCTTGCTAACAGAATTATTAATACATTAATTCTACGACAATTCATGTACTAAAATTAGATTACAAAAAAGCTAAAAATCAAAATAGTGTGAAGTTCCACAGTAATATTAAGAAAACTGAATGTTTAATTCGTATAAAGTTAAATAAAACACAATAAAACTATGTAAACAAAGTTTACAACAACAAAGTTTATCGCTATCAAATTATCAGTGAACTTTAAAAATGCCATAGTGGAAAGCTTTCATGTATCGGTCATGCAATCATTCAGTTAGCAATCCATTGTTACCCCACGTGACGTGACCTTAGTCGAACTCCCGGCCGCGGCCGTCTCACCCAATATTGATACACGGCTCGCTCAACAAGGGCAATCTATTCAACACACGCCAACCATAACAACTTAACGATTAAATATTACAAAATTACTTAAAACAAAGCAAATCCATTAATTCTTACACAATTTGTAACTCAAGACGAAACAATACACGTGTAAAATCCAGTTTTCGATCAAATAAAAAATAACATGACTGTATTATTAATTTGATGCTATTAGTCTACCCAATAGGATAAGATAATACATGTGACAACTTTATAAAATGATGACATCGGGTAAAATAAAATGCCGTCGATAAATCTGCGTTCAATTTGTAGATACACTTGTCCATTAATTTTATAGTCAAGAGGTTCGAGAAACAATGTGCAGCTTCCGCCAACATTCGCCTCGTTTGGTCCGTTATGTCTCCTTATACGATTTTAGAGGATGACTAAATAAGTTACTTATGTGTGGAAATTCAACGCGATCATAAAACATTGTTATGTAGTTTGCTTTTAAGCGACATTTTACATTTGACAAATACAATTTGCATGTTGTAATGGGTGCTGTGTATTAAAACGATTGCAATAACCTTTACGTATCGTGCAAATCTTACGACACCTGACACTTTTGCTTTGAGACCATCTTTAGTTTGAAACAAACCGATCCTTCAAGTATTCCGGTCTCTTCGAGTGAATAAATATTTACTTATGTACAGATTCATTGAATTAAATTTTTATTAGAATTATCCGGTTTCAGTTTTAAATAAATATAGAGCGTTCTTTTACATTCTCTTTATGTGCGTTCCTTCCTCTGTAGACTTAAGGTAGGCAATGCATCTGCAATTATGGATGTCTATGGATAGCGGTTGCTTCGCTCTTTCGGCGAATTCAGGTCCGTTTACTACCTAGTAATATGAGAGTGAATTTTCGGTCACAAACGCGTTCAACAAAATATTGTTTCCTCAATTTTTGTAAGTAGAATGAGGAGGATGACATATGTTTTTGTACAACTGTTTTAGCTTTGGAAACATACAGTTAACTATCAATTAATTCAAGTTCGAGAGTTTTTTTGCACTTGCTGAATAAAAATAGTATATGACGCGATACTGACACACCTACGCTCCGGCACGTATGTCCACAGGGCGGATAAAGGAGATCGAAAATAAAAACCCCCCGCGGGGTGGAGAGGTTTAATCCCCAAACATATTACGAGAATGTTGGGAAGTCGAGGTTCCGGACCGATTTTTTTTCTCACGTTACAATACATAGACGCATTTGTATGTGTTTTATCGCAAATGATTCTTTTACTAACACATTTAGCAGTTCAAAAATAGTGAGACGATTTACATTTTTAAAATGAACAATAATTATAAAAATTTATAAAATTTTGACTATATATAATATTATACGATCAGATTTATGAATTTAAGTATTTTTTCCATTGAGCTGACTAGAAAGTGCAAAGTTAGTTATCAAATCACACTATTTGAAAATCCGTTCTTATGTTGGTTAATTTTGTAATTTTTCTGCAAACAATTATGTTATTGAAAATTTATGTTTCATAAAAGAGCCTTGTTCGCTAGTCGTAATGCCGCGTATGGCTAACGTTGCCGGAAGTCAACAAGGTGAACGTGTGTTTACGACAAAAAGTAAATGTTTAAGCACATCTACAGATTACAATAATTTAACAAATCCTATAAATCCTTTTGCCAAATAAATTTATTTTACTAATACTCAATTTTACACTACTTTTGTAATATTTTATTTAGCTGAAGTAGACTAGTATTTTAGAAAATTTATGAAAAAATTACAGAAGATTCAAAAATTGTTTTATTTAAATACTATATACGACATATGTTGATTGTTAAGACCATCAACAACACCTCAACTCGCTTCGGTAAATAAAATGAAGATAGCCGTGAAAGCGAATGAGAAACGTATCAACAGATTCGCGGCGGTCTCCGAAATGGCTTTTCTATTCAATTTTCGATAGAGATTTTTTACCAACCCGCAGTTTTGCGTACGGCGGAACCAATAAATCTCCTCTTGAGGTAAGGGGCGAATTAATCACTCGACAGATCGCACGACTTGTTGGACAACTGGAGATTATTCGTTGTTCAATTGTGAACTCAACACCTTTAGAAATTGAGTACAAAATCGTTGTGATGTTAGTGTTTTATTTACAATTCGCAAGGTGAAAATAAGAAGTGGGAATAAATATTAGGGTCTTCTCTCGATACACTCACAGAAGATTAAAAGTGTTCGGGATCGGGCGTGTAACGTAAATTAGCGAAATGGTTGCATTGCCTCAAAGCCTAGCACTAACTTACAGCATCGATTTATTCAAATATACAGAAAATACGATTGTTTAATTCTGAAATCAAAAAAGCACTTAATTTGTTAGCGAGGTGAAATTTAAAAGCTGTTGTTTCCCGCCCATTAAGGGTAGGGCGGGCGGCCCGCGGGTGGTTTTGTATTGGGCACGAATTAATAAACAAACCGGCCAAGGCCAAGCATTGCCTTTGGAGCATCCTCGTCCCCTTTACCTGCCTATAAAGTTATAAAATGTGAAATTAATATTATACACAAGTTACATGGTTATTATTAAATATATTTTTGCAGACTAGACTGTTTTGGGGAAAAATTTACAACTTCCCGAATGATATTTAGACTTCCCAAAGAATTTCATGCGAATGTACATTAGATATTTGTCATCCTATATTTATCATCAAAGCTAATTCGTTAACGGTAATTGCATAAGTCAAAGACCAATAATATACTAGTACCAACATTTATGATATGATATTTGTACCGATCAGATCCTACTGTAAAAACGTCGTCCTGGAAATAGGTCCTCCCGCGTGGCCGCTACGGAACGTTGTCATTCAAAATCAGACCACGTGTACAATATTTCATCATCAGGCAGGGTGGCAGCCCACCGCCCTTCCCGCCCGTCGGCGCTGCCCGACCCGCGCCCGCCTGCGCCCGCCCGCGCCCGACCCAAAAAGTCTATCTGCACTTGACACGAGAGGAAACGGGACAGATTAACCGTAGTGAAGGGAACAAAGCTAAATATGTTTCGAGCTGATACTTACCGTTAGTACAGTAAAAGGAAAACTTTCAGAAACAAACGCGTGGTTCTAGTAATAATGTAATCGTCTTAAACTTATCACTTAAACTATAGCGATGGTTTAATATAACTTATTCAACTTTATTTGCGCCTAAAAATTGGGCACACAAAACATTTTGAAAGTTTTATATATATTTAATCGGAAAGCAATTTCTCTTCCTTCATTTGTCATTTAAAGTAATCAATGTTATGAAACACCAACGTATCAAATTAGTTTGATTATAATATGTATTTAGACAACAAAGGAAAAGTTAAAACTCGATAAAAATAACATTTCATTTTACAAATCCCGCTGTAAACCATACACAATGGTGAAAAAGGATGGAGGAGTGAAATGATGGAACCATTTTCAGGCCGCACACACACAGACGCGCGCCCACGTACAGATGTAAAGGCACCCACACAGGCGCGACGCCCCAACGTGAAAAGTTTCAGCAGTAATTTATATGACGGTTTAAATAATTACTCCGCGTTTTCGGCTCAATTTGTAGATGAGGCTGCGTATCGGTGGCGGTGACATTTATGCGTATTACTTACCGAGGTTCGAATGTGATGACATCTCTCATTTACAATGCTCGCCAGTTTATTGCCTATTTCTCTATTTAATACAATGAGTGCGCCGTTCGTTTACGACGCTCTTTGTCAATACCTGACTGTAATTGTACAGACATTGTTGTACGTTGGAGAGTTATTATTACCTATGTCAAACATTATTAGACACACATTTTGAGCTGAAACTAAAGTTTTAAGACTAGTATTAAAATTTTGAAAAGTCTTGAAGGCAAAGATTTTAGAAATTTTCCGCTGAAAATAGATCGCATGTCAATAAAAATGTAAATTCTCCTCTTCAGCTCCCAGCTAATTCATTTCCCAGTGGAAAATCCGGGAACGTGTCACCGGAGATCGATCGACCGTTCATTTCGACAAACTTTTTTCGCCCTTTTTAAACGATTTCATACTGACCAGACGGCCGATGCCGCTTCGTATGCGGACATGTACTCGCGATGTAGAAACCAAACTTATTGATACTTTAAAATACTCATATGTACAAAGGCGTTCAACCTTTTTGTGAGAACTTCAGATATTAACGTCACTTCGATGATTTATTCAAAACCCGCTCACACATAAAGCGTTCAGATGCCATTAGAATATTAATGCGCCTTCACAATCAAACGATAAACAAGCGACCGTCTAAGTATACATTGGTTCATACAAGTGAACGTATCGAAAACAATTTCACATCAATTCCAAGCGTAGAGGGCGCTGCGAACGGAAAAAAAATCGAAATACGCAAATTTGATCCAAAACCTCGGGCACGGCTCACACTCGCGGTGATACGTCTGACACCCTAATCAAATAAGTACCTTTTACCGTGACTATGTGAAGGCGTTCAAAAATAAACCTAGAGTTATTTAAACAGGGTTCCCATTGCAGTGACCGGATCGAGACTGACTAGCTTCCGCATAAAGCGTATTTGTAGGAAGGACGACCCAGAAAATGGGTATAATATACTCACACTACCGAGGCAGCTTCCTCGCCTTATTCTCCCGGCGCGTCCCCCAGGAGTCGGCAGAAATTTATATAACAAGCTATCTCCTCCCGGCTCGGTTATTGTCGAGAAAACACTGGCTCAGACATTATTTTTAATTAAACACAACCGCTGGTCGACAAACGTACTGATCGAATGAGCAAAAAGATATTTATTGCCTACCTACACTCTACTATCTGTTTAATAATTTTCCGAGTAACCTAAACAGATTACAACTACTCGTATATTTTTTACTATAGTTACATTCTGTATCAAAAAAAAAGTTAAGAAAATCCTAATTCTGTTAAAGTGACAAACAGAAAAAAGGCAGACATATTGATTATTTACTACGTAGTTTATCAAATCAAATAGTACATTTACAAACTAAATTAACATTTCAATCAATTGTATCACTCAATTATGTTAAAAGGTTCATTTAATATTGCCAGCCAGCTCCGATGGAATTATAAAATCTGTAACTATAAACATTTTGCCACTTAATCACGTAAAATGAGTGGGGGATTCCCCCTTTCCCACCGCCTGCCCTCCCCGCGCCGCCCCCGCCCCGAATGTTCCGAGCATCGCAATCTACCGAGAGGTAATAATACGGGTTGGGTGTCCAGACGGACGCTCTGCGAAAAACAAGTAGCTATGAAAAATATATTACATTAAAACAAATCCCTATATTGTGCCGTAGCGCTTTATATGAATTCATCGCAGGAATTTGAACACATAAGACGGTAAAGATTTTCGTATTTTTTCCCCTTTAAAAATATCTTAGTAATTAAGTACATCGTAGTAATTGTATAAAAAGAAACTATATTTAAAATAGTCAGTTTTATTAAATAGTAAGAGAGAAAAGTTTTCATGACCAACACAGAAAGGCGGGAAGATACGATTTTCCATTTTGTACAACCCTGCAAACACCCTTGGTTATTTCACATTCATGAAACTTCAAAATTAAGATTTAACAAAAATGAAACAAAAAAAATTAAATAACATACATAATACCTGCATAAAAGTATTTGGTATGATTTAACTATGAGATCTATTAATCTAAATTTAACTATAATATTTCTATTATAATGTAATATGGTCATTGCTTCGTTTTCACTTATTTTTCTTTTATTTTTTTTTTAATTTTATAATGATCACTGCATTTACAGAAATGACATGTGTTTTCAATAATGCCATTCCCAATATTACCCCCGAAATCACTTAAATGATTAACCCTGTTAAAAATTGATAAATCTCAACTTCAAACATAAAAAATTCTCTAATCCTTTTTCGTATAAAAATTATATATGTATTCGTAGTCGCATCATACCGAATGACCCTTAGACGACCTGCAGACGTTCTCCGAACGAAATGTTAACAAGATTATTGACTGAATGTGACCTAAAGTCTCGCAACAAGTCACTTAATTACGTGACAAATAATTGTATTTTTTTTTAATTAAAAATAATACAAGTTTAATTTATTATCCATAATAAAAAAAATATATTACCGTTTAGCAATCAAAGTAAGATTCTCTATAAATATATTTTTTTTTATTATAATTAAGTATTTTATTACTCTGAATAATTGAACTTGGTTTCAAAAATAGCTGCCTAGCGTGCATTTCTTATTATTTTCTTCTTTTTTCATAAAAATTGAGTATGCACGAATGAAAGAAAGCAATATTATTTAATAATACGCCCTAAGACGCCCACGTGACGCTCGAGTTACAGACAAGGTCAATAACAAAGAAATATCTATCAGACTTTCTTACTGTTATTATAAATACGAATGTTTGGATGGATGGAAGATGAATGGCTAGATGTTTGTTTAAAGGTATCTCCAGAACGACTGCATGGATCAGTCGTGAAATTTGCCATAGATATAGAAATTAGCCTGAAAGAACGCATAAGCTACTAATTAAGTTCTTTTTTAATTCCGCGCGGACAGAGTCACGGGCGACAGCTAGTAAATGTATAAGTTTGTACTCGTTACTAGTTAACACGCACATCACCGTGAGCTTCCACAGCGTAGCACATGCACAAAAAACAAACACTACTCGGTCTCATTAAAAATAAAATTATACTTTTTACAGGTGTGGAAACCCACGTCAAAAGTATACGTGACACAATAAAGCGCCAATAGCCCAATGGTTAAGGGTACGGATTTTACGGTCGCGAGTTCGAATCCCGCTAATTGGCAATTGTAACGAAATGTCAGTTTTAAGTAATCTGCTAATACTTTATTTATAAACGATGATGTACAAAGAGAATATAAAAATTGAGTTGGTAAGAGTTAGTAAGCTGTCACAATCCTGTTGCAGATAATTTGTAGGCTCTGTGTGTGAACAGCGTTAATGTGAAACTAATTGTTGTTTGGTTAATAAAGAAAGGGAGGGGGTGTGGTAATAACGATGGTATAACGTCCCGCCTCCGATACGTGATCTGCAATCCTATGCAGCCACCTCGCAGCCGAGACTGGGGGAAGCGGCCGCTGTATCTTGCATCGATCTTACAACTACCAACGATAAAACATTTATAATTAAACTAGCGGCCCGTTCCTGATTCGTAATGATGGACATTTTTTTTAATTCGAATAAAATAATAACTAAAACATCTATGTTACTGTGGATAATGTATAAAATCTTTAGGTGATTTTTTTTAAATAGTCCGGTAGTTTTTGAGTTTATGTGATGCAAACATTTTTCCTAATTTAAATGACGAAATAACAAAAGCTGTCGCCCGTGACTCTGTCCGCGCGGAACGATAAAAAAAACTGAATTAGTAGCCTGTGTGTTCTTCCAGGCTATGTTCTACATCTATTCCAAATTTGAGCGAGATAAATTGAGTAATCAACAAAACAAACATCCATCCATCCATCCAAAAATCGCATTTATTATATTAGTAAGAAGTAAGATAATTAATTGATGTGATAACATTTACAATTTTTAATAGTTGATAGTGGTTAACAAATGTCTACCTACTGTCGACCGCTTTGACCCAAATAAACTCTGCATCGCTCCGATCCAATTCACTCCAATTACTTGCAGTGCGCGATGCACGTAAACACAAATATGTAGCGCCATCTACAATTGCTTTTATGTCGAATAAGTAATTAAAATAAAAACGGAACTCTCCCATTGTTCGTAGTTTTGTTACGCAAAACTATAGGACTTTATGTTGCAAAATGATAATGGATCGAAGAATTTTGTCAAAGCCGTAATTAAATATAGTTAAATTTTTAAGCATATTCATCATCATCATCAGCTCACTATACATCCCCACCGAGGGGCTCGGAGCCTACCCTAAGTTAAGGGTGATAAGGCCATAGTCAACCACGCTGCCCAAGTGCGGGTTGGTTGACTTCACACATATGTATCTTTGAATTTCTTCTCAGACATGTGCAGGTTGCATCACGACATTTTCATATTACTATGTGGTTTTGCTATAAAGTAAAAGCTAAACATTAAACGATGTGATGAATGATACTTAAAACATAGACACTTTCATTGTCTTAACATATGAAATCCAAAAAATACAATTAAATTTATGCCAATCGAATTACAATAAACATCTGATCGAATAAAATGAGTCACAATTAAGATAAAAGGGTGATTAAAAATCTAAAGACATTTAACTAATGTGACGTTTAAGTAATGACTCCCGTACCTACTTCAATTCATCAGTTTCTTCTTTTATAAAAGCTGTCAGCTTTTGAAAAAAAAACAATATCGCATAAAGGCACGTGATTCGTTAAAGCTTTTAAAAAGTTTGTCACATGTATGTGGGAGCGTCCACTAGAGGTCAGCGCAAACGACGACCTACATACACTACAGTCAATCCAATTACCGCGAATATAGATGGAGAGCTCGCTGCGTGTACAACGGACTGTTGTAGAAATATGTTGTGTTACTGTCACTGACGAAATATAGTCAAAATCAAGAAATACTAGATAAATGTATTCGTAAAACTACGTTTAAACTAGGCTTTTCATAAACTGTCAGTAAAAGATTTTTTAATAAAAGTAAAGTAAATAAGGAATTGTTTACTCGTTGAAATGATGTGGCCCGTGAATTATTATTTCTATGATTTATTCGGGTTAATAAATGGAGTCATACTTCAAACTTACACTTGTATGAAATTAAAAAAAACAATTATTCACACTTTCGTGAGACATTATACTGAACTGATATATAAACGCGGCTAAACACTCACGTATATACGTTTGGTGGCGGCACCGACTGACGCGAGTGAGCGACGGGCCGCTTCCGCGAAATAATACCAGTGCCACTCATCCTGATGAAGGGCCCCCGATGGGCTCGAAACTAGTCGGTGCCGCCACCGGACGTATATACGTGAGTGTTTAGCCGTGTTTATATATCAGTTTAAAAAAAGCAGTACTTAATACTAATCATCAAGTAAACACCAAAGACAACTGTTATATATAATATTATTTCATTTGTTTTGGTTATTCTAAAATCCTAACACTCGAATGACAGACATCAAGATAACAGACTAAACAAATCCTTGACACAATAAGTGTATATTGTTTTGATTGGATAATTTACAGATCAATGTACAGTCATCTTCACACCGACTTCTGACGTATCACGCTTACTTTGCATTTAAACAGCATTTTTTAAATTTTCCATCAATAATAGGTACTATACATCACATCTAAATGAACATTATTAAATATACAGGGAATGTAATGAAATAAATTTCAAGGCCATTTAGCCGATGCGCACGTGAATGTCTTCATTAAAAAATTAAAAACATTTGCTTTGTTCGTTGCTCTGTGGCCGCCTGCAAGGACGGCAACGCTTCAAATATTCATACTAAGATCGATATGAGTAGGTACTCTATGCGCTAGGCCTGAGGTCGGACTATACTAATCAAAATGTAATTCCGAGCTAATATTGTATTCGGGGCAATATCAAATACTTACCGCACTACTATGAACGTTAAAGGTTAACTTTAATTAATTGATTTATTACGAAACGTCCAACATTGGGATGCTATGGACAAATATTTCTGGAATATGTAAAGTTTGTATTGTCTTTAATTTCCGTAAAGGATAACATTTTGGATCACAGAATACTTAGCAATGATACTTGATATCGGAGACCGCAGTGCAGTCTCTTTGTATACTATTCCTCATTATATTCTACTAGCGCCCGCGTCTCCGTCCGCGCATAATTAAAAGAAAACATAATTAGTAGCCTATGTGTTCTTCAGACTATTTAATATATTTATGCCAAATATCATCAAGATCCATTCAGCCGTTCTGGAGACACAAACTTCCATCCATCCATTTATTCATCCAACTAAACATTCGCATTTATTACATTGGTAAAATTTAAATAAATGTAAGTATTTACTAATATATTATTTAACGCTATAGATGTCTAAAGAGTATTTTAATAAACTTATTGAATTCATAGTAACATTACTCTTACAAATGTGTTTTAATAACAGCAATTTTTTTCTCTTGAAACTTAATCAACACAGTGTTAAATCAGAACACGAAGGACGTCCTTAATCCGTTTACCGAATACCTTTGAACTTCAGCGGTGTGAACTACACGTGAGCAATAGTTTGAGGTCGTAGAAATGCTTTCTTACATTATTCTAATTGCCACTGTTTTCATTACCTCTATAGACTTTTTATATAAATTCTTTTATAACTTTCTCGACTTTTGCTTTTTTTTATTTGAATGTATTACATAAAAGGAAGGCTAGCTCATCGAAATATATTATATTCAATAATATTAAGATTTAGACACATCTAGATATTAATTTGTGTACTATGAAATTGTATTTTAAAAACATATGACATTCGTATTTATTTGTTCCAAAATAAATATGTACTATAAAAAACAATCGACTACATTTTAAACGAGCATAGATACTTAGAAAACGTTTTTTGCAGTTACAACGTTTTTCGACATCGAAAGATATTAAAATGATTGTTATAAGCAAATCAGTAGTGCATTAAGAACTATTTCTAAAATGTTGCATCGTAATAATATCAGGGGAACATTAAACGAATCTAAGGTAAGCCTCCACTGTGTTGCAGCGCAGACCGTAGGCTGCGGCGCGGCGCTTCTCGCTTCTAGAATTAATAACTTTCTCACCCCCGCCCCCACCCACAAGGCTCACCCTAACTCACCCGACTCATCCCACAAACACCACTACTATTGTCTCATTTCTCGATTAGTTTTATAAAACTAATGATATATTTACTTAAATATTTTCAATTAAATTTGTGTTTTTGTTGTAATATTAAATTTAATATTAAAAAGAGAACATGTTATTGTTTCAAGTTATTTTGAATTCTTGTAAAAATATTTCTTTCGAGTTTTAGTAGTAGGGATTATAGTCCTCCATCTCTCTCTAGCGGTTAGAAAGCCTTCGGAAGTTTCAGGAGTGTTTCGGTTTGCCTCTTTGACTCTGTTTGGGTGTGTAATGATTTGGCGCGCGTGTAATTTGCTGAAAAAAATGTCGCTGCCTTTCACCGCTACTCGTTACATCGCGCTCATGATCTTTTGATTATTGTTATTACTTGCTTTATTACAACTTGTCGGTTGCGTACTTCTTATTTGAAATAAAAATTACTATATAAAAATATTGCAATATATTTGTATCCTAGTTTGATGTAAGACGTAATATTAGGTTAAATTTATTTTTTTACATTTATAAAAACAATAATGTAGTAAAATAGAAAACAGCATTATTATTTATTGTATTATAATATGTAATTATAAAAAACTTTCATTGAGTATAGGAACCAAAAGTTGACGATGCATGCCTTATAATAGCCGCCAGTGTTGCCTTCGGTGACGTTAGTCATAAAACATTTGAAATGCTTACGCATTTAACCTTTAGTACAATTAAAAACACTACGTAAACTACAACTTTTAACATATACTTTTTCTTCTGCAAAATGTTATGCAAAAAGTAATTCAAGTTAATTCAAGTATGTCTCAGTTGCCTAATTTAAAGATGTACGAATATGGTCATATGTTGAAATAAACAGCGTACATAGATAACGAAGCCCTTTAGCTTAGTTGTGCCTTGATCAATTAATTCAACGCATTAACCCAGATGCCTGAGAGTATACATTACTCTTGAGTGGGTATGCTATGTATGCTTCAGTCTGTATGCAATGTTGTATGTATGCTATATAGTGTGCAAATCTCGTAACCATCGACAGGTGAACGTATTCATTACTTACATGCAAGAAATATGTTGCATTGATTAATAGAAGCCCGGTTTGCGAATTAATTTTACAGATTACTAGTTAAGGAGAGGCGTTCTGTTTATATTGACTAACTTACAACTACATATTTACAGTTGATAAATAAATACATACCATGATTATTATTTGTAAATAAATATTTTGAAAATTGTACTTTTTATAAAGTCAATTTTTCTAAAATTGTTTATACTTTACTGTTTTCATAAAAGTAAAAGTTATTTTATTTTATTTATGGCCAGTTATATTTTAATACAATTTAGTTAACCTTGCAAACACAGGTAGAAGAAATTAAAATAAAACTGAAAGCAGGAAACGTGAAACAAAGGAGGGTCTTAGAAATAGTGACGTGTAATCAACCTTCTTTTGTGTAAGGCACTCGTTTTTTTTAATTCCACCACGGTGCAACACGACGGAGGCTCAAGCGCTTTTGCGACATAGGATTTATAATGCGCCATGGTTTTTGTTCGTACGCTACAATTTTGAAAATGGAACGCAAATTGTTCCTTAAACATTTTCTTCTGTTTTAATTCAAAATCGCATAAAACGTGAACTAGGAACTGGGACGAAACTCCGCAGGCGTCTTTTAAAGAATTGTTATTTCAGCTGGCTTGTATGGCCTCGGTGCTGTACTGAAATTCATGTGGAATAGAGAGATGGTTGTTTTACTTTAAAGTATTTTAATACGCTCTAACTATGGTACAAAATGACAACCTGCTGATAAAACTGATAACGCTTATTATTTGCTTGCTTCTTTGTTTTCTTAATCTACTAAACATTACTGTTTACTGACTGACAACATTCTAATAACTACAACATATTAAACTCACAATTAATATCCAAGTTGGGAAAAATTGGTGACAAAAAATTTAAGGGACATTTTTTAGCAAAATATGTGCTACGAAAATAACGCGTTGAAATCTTTAATAGGGTACTAAAAATTTCATTTAAATATCAACTATGTGAGAATATTATTATTTGAACTATATGCTAAGATACTGTAAATTTTGTTACCATTTTAATAGCAAAACTTAATTAAAACAAATAATCTTAATATCACGTATCACATTATAGGCATATTGTAATCATTTTCTTTGTATTTTAAAATTTTTCATAAATCTTTTGAAAATTTTATTCCATTACGTAAACATAAAAGAAGCCTATTGAAATTTTATCACAAAAAATATCAATTAAAATACCAAATACTTTTAAGTAACTTAATCGTATCCATACTTTATAAGTTTATAAAGTTAAGTTGACTCCACTTTACAGTACTTAGACTACGAAATTAATGCCTACATATAATAAGCAGAAAACAAAGACGCGGCAGGTAGCGGGGGGCGGTGCGGAGGGCGGGGGGGCACACCGTACGACGATATGCATCACTGCAGTCGCTGAGCTGCATTCCTGGTGCAAGCGGACAGCTAAACTCTGTGGATAATCCCAAGACGACTAACGATTTATACAGATATATAACATTTCGACTCGGATCATTCGTACCTATATTATCTCTTTTTTGGGGTCTATATGGTACCCTATGAGTATCTGTAATTCCGTATCCGTCTGACATCAATTAACTGTATGACAGCATAATATAAGAAAATAAAACAACTACGCAAAAAGAAGACTGAATTTTGCGGGGCATTGCTTAAATAAGTGTAACTCTTTATGGTAATAAAACATTTTTTCAGAGATATTAAAATTAATCTAAATCTTCGAAGTCAAAAATCATGATCTTTTAAAAAAAATATTCCATCGAACCAAATTAAAAATCAATGTTTACAAGCGAAGCGAGCGTTAGATTGAGTGTGAAATTCTACGCGCATCAAATTTCCTACAAGCGTAAGCTCTAAATGAATATTGTTCTCCAAAATAAGTTCCGGATTGCGCGTGAGTCATTTAACATCGCATGAGTCACGGTGCTTTCTTTAAATTGTTTAGATTTTACAAACTGATGAAAGCTTTTTAAATGAAAGCTTTCAATTAATATTTCCTAATGCATTCGTAAGCAAAATTAGGACATTATTGTTTTAGTAATTTTATAGTTATGTAATCAAAAAGGTATTGGATAGAACGTGGTTTAGTCATCTAATTAATTTGAAGACCGATACATAAATTAAGCTATATAAATAAAGGTATTCTTGAACCTGATTCATAGTATGCAAATATAATTCTGACTGTCTTATTAACCTCCTTATTTAATAATTTCCACATTACTCGGTTGTAATTTTTAATAATACATATGACAAAAACAATGAAAAAATGATTACAAAGCAAGAAAATATCTTTGAGGTTAAAACGTAAAATTTATTCATTTGTCTTATCCATACTAATCTTATGTTATTCCAAGTTCAGGTCTTAGGTACAGTCTGGACGCTCTCTAATTTACTTGACCGCCGCCCGTGGACTTCGCCATACAATAACATTGCTATCTTTTAAACAATGTACTAATATTGTAACTTATGTTCATGTCACACAAAATAAAACTTTTACACTTTGGTTATAGATATAAATATTATAATTTCTTAACTACATTTTACTTTTATGGCAGTATTTTAAATGATTTAATGGCTCATAAATTATACAGTTCTGTACTAAATAATTGAAAGTTAAGTAAACTTCAAGATGGAAATCTCTATCTCAACCTCTCTCTCCCTCTCTTTCTCTCTCTCCGTAAAATCTCGTACACTAGAGGTTCAATTCTTATCTTTTTGGGGAGATTCATTTTTGTATTCGCTGAACTTAGATATATATTGTTAATACAATATCTATAATCTAAAAGCGCCAATATCCTAATGGTTAAGAGTACAGACGTCCAACAACATAGTCGAGGGTTCAAATCCCGCTATTCTACTAATATCATAAACTTTACACCAGCACAAGGCTCCAGCTTTGTTTGAAATGGTATAATAAATTACATTAGTTAATTAACAAAAATTTGCTTATATTAAAAAAAAATGAGTAGATAATCGACTAGGTGCACATAATTACATTTAAACAGTTTAAATAAACACGTTATCGTTTAAACGAGCCTATGATTTACAATATTACTCATAGTGTAGACGCAATAAATCTAAGTATTGTTAGAATACCAAATACCTAGTACACAGTCGTATGTCACAATACGGCTTAACGCTTTACCCAACGGTCAAATCGTAAGCAAATTAAATGGACAGTATTATAACAATTCAATTTATCGTTGTTGCTAGGTCGCCGCCTCGAAAGCCATATCGCGGCCCACTCCAAATTGTGATTAAAGTAACCTAATACACACAATAACAGGTCACGCGTTTACCATCGGCACTCGCTGTTCACCCACAAGAAGATCCTAAGCTAAACAAAACTGATCTACAACAAATTAAGTTCTATTCCAATGAGTTAAAATACATATTAGAATGCCACAAAGTTGACGAAACAAAACTACGTTTGTGTGCTCTCGTGAAAGCTACACATTTCATTTATAATAGTAGATACAATACGAGCACGTCATATTGTACACAACACGTTGACTACCGCGCTCATGCATATTGTCTGTGTGCGCTCGGCGCCCCTACCATTGAGAAATGACTTATTCGACCGCCAAACGAAATAATGTTTTATCACTTGGGATTAAAAGGTAATTTTGATTAACAGGTTTTGGGTATTAAGGCAATAAGAATGTGTTTTGTAAGAGTGTGTGAGCCGCAACGGTTTGAGCGGAGTATCGAAGAATGCGGAGCGTGAATTACCATGTTTAGGGAGTTGTCAGTTTTACAATTTTAGTCTTATTTGGCTTCGTGTTTTGATTAACGGAATTATTAGCTTAGATTCCTTTAGATACTTTTAAGAATTAATTACTTATTTACTTTTGCGTAATTACAAGTGATTAAATAAAATATATTTTTTGTGTCAATAAAACTTTGGTATTATAATCTATTTATAGACTGTGAAAAATTTTATGAGTTTGTAAACATTTAATATACATTGCACATCTTTGATAGATCGATAAGAAAGTAAACAGAGCATACAATTAAAATATATTTATTTATATGTTTATTTAATTGTTCGACAATGATTACATGGACGACAAAGCCAACCGACAAACGTATCAATTACTAAATTGAATTAAACGGTATAAGCCGCGCGGGCGCGCACCGTGCCCACTACCCGCCGCCCGCCACCGCCGTCGGACCGCTTCGGCCCGCCACAGTACGCGAGTACGGCGCGGCGCATCGTTCGCATTAGCTACTGACAGCTCGCCCTCGGCTACGTGTGTGTAACACGCTCGTTACGTTTACGTGACGCTCACACGCGCCCCCAATTTACACCTACCGCTCGGACACACCAATATAACCCTTACGCTCTTGACATAAGCGTCTCCCCGCATACCGTATTAAACTTTCCGATTTATAGACTACCGCCCGCCACCGCACCGGGTGGCGAAGTCCGGCAACGTCGCACCCAAATTTATTGTGACATTTGGTTCCAAAGAGCCACTAAACGGTATCCCCTAGCGACATCTATCCGCGACCGGGGAACTATTCGTTCGGATTTTAGAGCGAGACGGCTACATTTGACAATATCACTTTCACGGTCCGTACTTAAAGCTAAGCGGTTTGCAGTGTACAGTTTGTTTGTGTCTGTAAACAGCGCGGCCGTGAGGTGTACCGCGCATGAATGAAATGGACGACAGCAGAGAGAAGGCGCGCTGCGAATCGCACGCGCGCGTAAAGGACAGCGGAAGAGCGCGAAGCGTGCAGCGTACATCGTTTATCAGATTACATGCGAAGTATCGCGAGCGTGGCGATGTTTTGACACGCGATAATCACGAGATAATGCGCCCGATCTCGACGACGTTTAGGTTTATATTGGCTTTTTATAGTGCCAAGTGTTGGCAGCTCTGAGTAGATAAAATAATGTCATAGTAATAATAGCCGCCGTGTTTAAAATATGACGAGCGCGGCCGCCAGGTGACGTCGCGATCGCAGCTAAGAGATCGCGCGTGTTGACAAACGCTTCCTCTCTGCTCCCGACCCCTTATTACAGCTGATTTACTTAACTTTTTAATCTTATATCTTCTTGTTAATTTGCACTTCGGTTACAAGATAATATTAGTATTAAATTATCATAAAAATGGCAGTTTAACTACTGTTCTAACTAATGAATACTTTCATGCTTACAATATTTATTTACGATAGAAACTATTTTCTCTTTAGATTTTAGTTTATTCATCACCAAGTTTTTTTAATCAATTAAGGAAACTATTTTACCTTACAAAAATGTATATTTCAATATATAATAAATAGTTTACTTAGTTTATTGTTACTCTTGTATTTAAATAAACAGGTTGAATGATGTACGGCTTATCATGAGGACCAATGAGAATCGAGAAGTTCATAAATTCAGTTGTTTAAAAGCAGAATTTAAAACTATCAGTGCCATCTATCGTCGGGTAGCACAATGTACAATTTATTTCTACGGTATTTTATGGTCGTGAAAATGTAGCTTTTCATTAGCTAAATAAATATTACATAGTAGCCCTTTTTTAAGGTTTAATCTTGATATGTTATTTCTGGCCAATTAATGTTTATCTTCTAGTAGCCACGGTAAGTGCAAAATGTTATTCTTGTCTCGGATTTGCTTTCTTTTATTTAGTAACATAAGACTTTAGGAAGTCAAATTGATTTATAATTAAATTACATTTATTGAAGAATCTGAAAGCTTTTTCTCAATGTTAGTATAAGTCGCCATGTAATATCGTATGACGGCATTCAATGACGCATGTTTTCCATCGAACTACGATTAAACGGACGATTTAGAGCTTAGGAAGTTTTAAAGATGATTCATGGAATGTAATTTCTATAAAATCAATGACTCTATAAACAAGTTATAGTTAATATTGAAAAGAATTAAAACGTATCTATTTTTATTTCAATTTGTTACATAGTGTCACAATCCAAAGCTAAAAATATCTAAAACTGTCTTGCACAAATCGCAAGTTCGAATTCTAATCATCTTGATATTATCTTTTCAAAATATTTTAACCAATTAAACTAGAACAAATAATACGCTTTGTAAATTTGGTGCGATCTAAAAATAACTGTTTGTATCGATTCAAAAGTTGATCAATACATAGTTTCCGAAGTGGCCGATAGAGAGCGCTATCTCCTGAATTAGATCGTCACGTACGCCGGAATATGTTATTCTTCTCGCGCGGCCGTAAATCTTCTATTGATTTATGTTTAGGCGTTCGCTTAAATTTACAACAGTCCGATTTAGCTCTTGCTGCGGCCTCTAGCCGACCACATATCGTATTGCTAACGAGACTTTTGTACGTACAAATTACTTTTAACTATCGAAAACTTAGTCCCTGACTAATATTCTATATTCAACACGCAGGTTTTATTTTTATTTGTTTTTTCGTTTTTATTGGATACTTTAAAGATCGCAATGACCTCGCTAGTCTAGCAGTTAATTCTAAGGACTCACAGAATGAGTCACGATCAAAAACCTCCCGAGTAAATAAACTTAAATAAAATATTAACATATAACAATAAAAAGATTTAATTGTTAAAAAGCACATAAAATTTTACTAATATTATAAATGTGAATTTTTTGATGGATGTTAGTTTAAAGGTATCTCTTAAACGACTGCGTGGATCTCGCTGAAATTTGGCATATATGCAAAACATAGTCGGGAAGAACACTCGGACTACAAATTAAGTTTTTTATAATTCCGCGCACACGGAGTAGCGGGCGATAGCTAGTATCAAACAAATATAAGGGGTGTTTTTTAATCAATTAATCAGCTATCATTTTAAAATTCAAATAACTCTCTCAGTTGCGACACGCTCGAACTATTTCAATATAACAGCGACGCAATATTTAAATAACATTAAAATATGTCAAATTTATATATTTATATAAACTAATTTAACTAAAACGTATGACGAAGATACTCGGTTTCGACCCAGTTCGATAGATCGTGAATAGACGACGGTTTTCGGCGTTTGCTCTGATTTATAACAGATATAAAAGCGCTCGCTGGAGAATCATTGTATTGACCACAGATTGCGTATAATTGAAGAACGAATGTGTGGCCAACCAAATACCGCTGTTTATACGCCACCAGATGAAAACCAAACGCCAATAAAAATGTTGAAAACCCGATTCGATTTTATCATCTTGTTATTTAAAATACTTTTTTAAGTGTTACATTCGTTATAATGTTTTACAGCTTTTCGTGGGCATTACTAAATTATAAATCAATTTATTTAAATTGGTTTGGATATTTTCAAAAATCTTCACTGGCATTTTCTAGAAAAGGAAACATAGTTCCTTTTTTTAAAAAGGAACATTTATTGGTAAATTTGGGGTTTTCATAATTGCTACGAAACTTGGAAATTCTACCTTAACGTTCGCCCAATGCCATCTAGTAGCGAAATACTGTACTAATAAAAAAAATCATGTCATATTTCAATTAAATCTTACTAATATTATAAATGCGAATGTTTAGAACATAGTCTAGAAGAACACATAAGCTACTAATTATCTTTTTATTCCGGGTGGACGGAGTCGCGGGTAACCGCTAGTTGTGCCATAAAAACAACTACCGTTGGATAAAAACTAACAATGATACTAAAATAAAAACATTGCTTACATTATGTAAAATGTATGAAATATTTGCAACTTTGCAAAATAAAATACATTCAGGTCTAAAAATTTAATCTGCAATTACACAAATCACAGCGGCCATAGTCATTATCCCTCTACTAATGCGTCATACGATATGTAAACAGGGAAATGAGGGAAAGGGACCGGCTGCTGTAGTTTTGGAACTGCTCCCAAAGGCTTCGTCCCTTGCTCACTCGATGTACTTGTGCGAACTCGCTCATGCCGAGTGTCCTAAGTTACATCGACCTTTACACCTCAATTATTAAGATATCCATTTGATTTAATATTAAAGTTATTATTCCTGATGTATGGAGAAGCCTGCCTTGACGATCGTGATGTTTTGAACATAGAAAATACAAAACAAAATAAAAAAAATATCTTTATCTTTTAGTACTTAAATTAAATTCCTTTAACTTATACTTAACTCATATTATTTAACTTAAATTGATGCAATAAATAAAATAAAAATGTAGACAAAATAACACCAACATTTTATAAATGATAACGAAAGGTGCGTCTAACAAACTGTGCACAAAATACTTCTTGTTAAACATTTGTACACGAATGTACAAGCTGTTCAAGTTGTATGCGGAAGCAACTTCGTCGGAATTAGTAAAGCTACTCGGTGACTTGGGTAATTTATTACAAAGTTTCCTTTAAACTTTCCGCTACTAGATGGCGGTGTACATCACTAGCGACATTCAGCGGCAAGTAGGTAAAAATAAATTTAATATTTTACTTTCCTTAATAAAAATATATTCATATGGAAATTGTGCCATAAATATATTTATTAAGTACATAAATGTAATAAGAAGTTATGAAATAGTTACATTTAATAGTTGAATCGTTAGTCGTTACCCGATTTTCGTTTCCGGCGCATTAAAAAATTACAACACACGTACATAAAACGTTACAATCAACCCAAAATAATATCCTCAGCCTAAAAACGCTTAAGGTAAAGAAGGGAAGCGATCTTATTTAGGGAGCACTTAACCTCTTTGTTTATGACAACGCCGGTCTAATTCTGTAATAAGCCGAGACGATCGGAATTTTATCTGCCTCTTACAAATATCATAGATGTACTTTACTTCAAATAATAACAAGATAATGCATAAAATACTTTAGGAAAGTTGTTTTTTTTACAAAAAAATTGTTTTGACAATATTAAGGTGTAACTTTTCTAATTATCAATTTCATTTGCTATTTAATATCACTATCACTTAAATAACATAGGTGAAATTGTTATTAGATATTCAAATAGAATAGTTCATTCAACCGCGAGACAGATTTACTAGTTCTTTTCCACTCCAATTTGATTTATGCTACTGTCAGCGCCATCTATTACCAAAAATATTAATCGTAAACATAGTCGGGATCTTTTCTACAATCATCGCGCGGCGCGGATAAATATTTTGATTTAAATTAATTACTTTTACGCGGTAAATGATTAATATAACAAATCATATACATAATTTACTAAAGCTATAGTGCATGGCGCAGCAATGGACCCGCCAGTGCGGACACGGTCGAATCATAAGAGTTTGAAAAAACAGATATTCCAGAAAGAGTATAAATTAGTTATTGAATTTGATCATTATTAAAATTATTTCATAATACCAACCATTTCTATAGCATTCTATTAGGTTAGATTCCTAATGTAACATCTCTCTGTAAGATTTTAAAAAAGGCAGACAAATTAAAAAGTAAATGATTACGTAAGCCAATGGTTTTATTTACAGATAGGGGGATTTGTTGTCGGGCGTGCGTCTCGACGATGTATGCAAATCGTTTGCTTATGCCACATTCGCACTGCGGGGGACGCCCTTCTATCACAATTAAAATATGCAAATGGACAATATTACCCACTACTTTTCATTCCGACCCAATAGATGGCAGTGGGGCGCTCCCCTCGCGATGATAGTGTCAGAAATATGGATCCGAGTCCCTTAGGGCGATCATCGCTACTGCGTCCTGTTTTACATAATCAATTTTATTGTTCTTTCAAATACTATCACGATTATCATGTAAATGTTGTCTTTGTGATTGTCATAGCCCGTAAGCAATAGTGTCAATAAATATTTATTTAATTTCATACTTAAATTAACACTTTTGAATTGAATAATCGTAACGTGAACTTCAAAAACAAATTATCGACATAATAAAAGATTCGTTAAAGTTTCTTTGTAAATATAAACAATAATTTCTCTGTTCAATTTTAACAGAGTTTGTTTTTAAAGGACAAAAAGAATAATTTGCCTTAAATTTAAATTTTGATCAGAACAGATTTTATAAAGAAAATTATGAAGGTATGGACATAAATGTAATTATATCAGTTAACTTAATTATAGATAATAAAATTAATTTATTTACATTTATTTAACTATTAAACATTAAATGATCAGTTAAATGAATGTAAATTTGGATTTAACGGTAAATAAAGTCGTTGAGAGGCATTTACAAGGTGCTACAAGGTGCGCTCGCTCTAAACAACAACTAAACGCCCGAATTACGCAGATTGCGTCGGCTCGGGGCCTGTGTTGCTGTGTAAATTAATAATATGTAAATTTACACGCCTGTTTGAGGCCATGAAACGAGTAGCGTTGTGTCACTCTTGTACGCTACCAGGGCGCAGTAATAGATTAATTTAGGTATTTGGGCGTTGAATTTTTAGTTTGCTGATTGCGTATGTACAATCAACAATTACAAGAAAATTTGACTGGAATATTATAGTTGTAAAATAACAGCATTTGGGTTTTAAAGATAAGGAAATCATTGTGTGGTCAGCAATGTTAAGTAATTTACAAAATTATTTTATTACAATTGTTATTACGCAATTTCGAATAATAGTCGTTTGTAATCTAAAACTGAAGGAATCTAGTCAATGAGAAAAATTGAAAGTCTTCTGACTTTCTATCTATAAGCGAAAAGAAATGATAGTTACTTAGAGATCTTCAAAAAAAATTAAATATTTTTAATTAAGCCGCCTGTCAGATTTCTAACATAATACAAAACGTTATAGGCGTAAAGTTATTGTATTTGTAAAGGCTAGTCACATTCACGGCATAAGCTCATACGTTCCCTTATCATGATGAAGGGCCCCGAGGCGATCAATTACTGTAAATCAACTGCGAATAGGTCCGGCGACCCTCGATACATGAACGCATGGACATAGCGCAGTAACAATGCTGCATAGTACCTGCTAGACCGAAAGCAAGGCATTGCTTACCCAATTTAAAACATAATAAAGGTACATACGCGGAATTGCAAAAAAGTTAATAAGTAGCCTGTGTTTTTTTTTGTGAGATTTCAGTGAGATTTGTTCAGCTGTTGCGGAGATACCTTCAAACAAACATCCATCCATCCATCAATCTAAACGTTCGCATTTACAATATTAGTAAGACTGGTAATTAAAAATAAGAGACAATCATTAAATCTTTAGAACCAAAAAAAATAACAATAATGTTTTTCATCCAAATATTGTTAATACAAATATGTAAAAGGCAAAAAAAGATCGTTTTCCGGGTACCTTGAAAACCACTGTATGTGTGTTATTACCTGTCATCCACGACTCCGTTCAAGCGGAATAAAAAAACTTAATTAGTACCCTATGTATTCTTCCAGACTATGTTCCATATATGTGCAAAATGTCACTAAGGTCAGTTGAGCCTTTTAAGAATTACCTTTAAACATCCATCTATACCTTTGCATTTATAATATTAGTAAGAGTATGATTGCAGGAAAATTGACACAAAGAAATTTGTATAATTTAGCACAGGAATCCTGGAAGTTTCTATGTATAATACAAATAATTGTACTACATTACCAGGTAAACTTCAAATATTACATACAATTCTTAGAATATACGCCCACAAAAGAGTGAGGGCGGTACACGTTTGTACTATTTTCATTCACTCCTTAGGAGAAAATTTAATAATATACGATGTTTATCTGATATTTATCACAAAGGTCAAACGTAAGTTCAGACTCCAATTATCGCGAAAACATAAAAAATCTGCTTCCCACTCGTTACAAAAAAGGTTAAAGACTTTATTTAACGTTAATAATTTAAGAAAGAAATTAACTTTCACATTGTAATAATACGAATATTGTATAGTAAAAAAAAACTTAAAATACATTAAAACAATTTAAAAAAACATTACAGCTTACAAGTAAAAACGCCTTATTAAAGTAAGTGCACATTTCAAATCTTGTTAATTGATAATTAATAATTGTGCCTAATTTGAGTAGTTTGAAGTAACTTCAAATACAAAGGCTGTATGAGGTTTAGTGAGCGGTTTGTCGCGGAAAGACGTGGCTAGGTAATTTAAGTTTATTTGGAGCGCGTGTTCTACTTAATAGTCTGTTTCCACCAACGAAACAACCTTGCAGAAACATATCAAGGAGAATGAGACATGGTAATATGATTACCAACTTAAAGATGACTTTATGAAAATACTTAATTAGTAGATGACCGATTTCTTCCTAATATGAATCAGAAATTGGTTCTAGCGTAGTCAAAGATAATAAATCTTTCTTTCTTTTAATGTCTATTATCTTCTGTTTCATTTATTATAACTCATTTAAAGGCATATATAATAGAAGAGAAGACATAGGAAATATTAAGCGATACATTGATTAAAATACAATTTACAAACAACGGAATAACAATTTGGTGTTAACTAGTGTCGCAAGAATGATTCATAAACTGATGGACAATTCGAAAGCGGACAAGGCGAGGGGTCGCCAATATGTTGCAGGGGCGCAACCACGTGCCGAAGGGACATAATCCCTCGGAAAAAATACGCTCCCGTACATCGTAATTGAAAAAAAGCCCAGTCGATACTTGTGCAGTTGCATCCAACTATGAAGAGTACATCGAAGAGTGAAATATGCTTTTAGTTTTCTAATGTGATATTTAAACTGTAATGTAGATAACAGATATTTATTAGTTTTTAAAACAAATATTTTAATAAATCAGCGTAAGGCTTTCTAAAGTTGTACTTAATGTTTATTTTGTAAATATAATAAATATTATAGTATGGAAACATATGAGCATGGATAACTATATTGAAGAAATGCCACAAGAAATTGTTGAAAATTTCTGATACATAGTGATAAATCATACTAATATGGTCGGATGGATTGTAAGTTTGGATGGATGTTTGTCAGAACGTATCCCCAGAACGGCATGGATGTTGCTGAAATTTGGCACATATATAGAACACAGCCTGGAAGAATACATAGATTAGTAATTAAGTATTTTCTTCTTAAATCCCGCTCAAACGGAGTCGCAGGCGACAATTAGTGTGATATAAATCTACGTTTTAATTTATTTACAATATCAATATCTCACTTCATTACAGCGCAAAGCTATAGACTTGATTAATCCGTACCTATTTAACTTTGCACATCAATGACGCGACACATCGAGGTTCCATTTGCGAGCGTTAATTATCGATATTAATACCTGTGATTCGCATTCAATGACCATATGTAATGTATAGAGACTAGGTAATGTTATAATCCGCAAATCGAACCGAATTTGCATATGCTTACATTATGATCTAAATTATCTATGAACAATATTATTCGATTTGAATAAATAATTATAACGTGTTAAATATTACAGTTTTCACTTAAATAAAAATTAAATTTCGTCTCGGCTGTGACTTCTCTACATTAACAAACTCTACTAGTACTAGCAATCTCTACTAGATGGCGTTGTTTTTAATAGAAACAATTGAAGATTAAAAATATTTACGTAAGTTATAAAAACAATAAACTATCTATTGATGGTTTTATAAATTTTTTATAAATAAATTTATAATCACTAAAACCTTAGACGTAATAAAATTACTTCATACGTCTTTCATTGAAACATAACTAAACTACTCAACGGACTAAACACAATGTCAGTATACATAATATGGCTTTAATCACGCTATCGCTTGCATAGCAATGGGAAGTAACACTAAATAATTCAAGAGCATTAGGTACTATAGTTATGTATTTACTATACAATGTATTTTTAATTAAAATACATTTTCCTTAACATCTCAACCATTTATGTTTTATTTAAATAAAAAATATATCATTAATATAACCGATTAGGTTAATTTTGGGTGTTCTCTGCTATCTAAAGACATCCGTGATAATTTAAATAGTTACTGATTTATTAACCATTGCAAACGACAAACTAGGAGAAAAAGGTAAGGCCTGCAGTAACATGCTCTACGATTACTTTCTTAATTGTGCAATTATTTAAAAATAAATATTACAAACCATGTCATAAGAACACTGAGGCACTTCCTACACAAAGCAACGTAAATCGTCGACACTAATATTGTATCGTTACGTCGCGAGAATCGCGTTGCGCGCGCTTCGTAAACATAACGTCGATCATCGACGCGAGTTGTCTATTCGGTAAGCACTGGCATAGCGACTACATGTTAACTGTAAAGATTTGCGACATCCTAAAAATTGCAGCGACTTTTCTTACGACGATCTTGACAAAATATTGCGAGCTGTCCTTGGTCATAACAGATAGTTTTCAAAAATCTACGTTGTCTTGTGTACGAAAGGTTGAACACTTAGAAGATATACATAAAATATTATTGTGTTCAAAATTTCACCATACTTTGTAATAAATTGTTACCGTACTAGTATTATCACAACACCATTATCATTTCAATCACTATCTACTTCGCTTTTTATCACATATAGTTGTGATATTGACCCGTACGTTCTAATACAAAATGTCAAGGCTCAAAAACTATACAGGGGATGGCAATCGATTACGATTCCATTTATTATTTTATCAAACTTCCGCCCGTACCCAATACATATACGTATTAATTGATTTGCATACAGTATCTAATCTGCGTGAGATATCGTATTCCATGGAGCTACGAACACTGGATGTGACTGTAAAACAACTTTAAAGCTCTACATTTAATCACGCTATTCCTACACATTAATAAATTATAGTTTGATTACTATTAAATATAATGTTTTATATTATTAATTAATATTTGTGTGTCTGCACGAAAAAATGTCATAAACAAAATTCAGTTATTGTCTGTAACATGAAAAAGATTTATATTAAAGGTGAACTATCCCTCTTCTTATTAGTCTAACACTTGATATTTTCAATATAAAAAATAAGTTTGTCTCTTCCAGTTACATGTTGTAGATCCGTGTTTCATCTGATTCGTGAACGTGCGGGGGCCAATCGAATTATGTTTCCATTATTATTTGGAATCGCTTTGCGCAGTCGGAGCTGGGGTGATGTTCCACTAGTGAACACATCAATACATTTACACGCATAGTGCCTTCTATGTTTATATCATGAACAAGTAATACGTTAACAAATTAAATAACAAAAAACTAACGTTTCTATAGACGGAATATATGCATAAAACATCTTGTTATCTCCGCTTTTTCAAGGATAATGAAAGGGACGACAATATGTTTTAGTACATAAGTTACGGTGTGTAGGGTGTCCTACTCACTAAGCGGATGCGACATGCGGCAGATGTCAAACCACTGCGAATGCTTCACTACGGCGTCCATGCGGTTGGTATGCGGCGCGGTTGCAATGCGCGGTTAGTAACGCGATCCATACATGCGCGCTATGTTCAGCCGCCGTGTGTCAACCGCTACAACCCACTACCCGCTTCTACGACCACACACGCTCAGTGTGTAGTCATCCTTAGATATAACTATTTGAAAAGTCTGTGGTAACGCCGACGACTCTCCTTTTTAAATTTCTTAGCAAAACGTTATGTCATTCTCGTCTGCTCGGGTGGACTGCGCGGTTCGCGAGGCGTCGGCGAGGCATCCACTCGTCATCAGCCTAACCAAGCGAGAATTACGTATCGCAATATTACTATCTTTATCCCGCTTAATCGGTGGCACGGTACGGTATCGTGTTGGTGGAAGAAGAAGAAAACTGAACAACTTTCTCCTTATATAAAAGATGTCCTTTTGAAAATGAAATGAGTTTAATAAGTACACAGGATGTATAATTTCTTAAACAATAGTCAAACTTTTTATAAGACTTCTAAAGTCTCGATAACTGAAGAGTTCGCGCTTTAAAACTAACTTTGCGACGACTTTGAACAGTTTGGTTTTTTACAGAGTTGAGAATAAAGAAAATACCTATTCAATATTCTTTTATTGTTCCATAGTATAAGAAGAATAATTAAAACTACGGATAAACTAACTTAAACATTTTGATAATTTTACGATATTTTCTAGGCTACATCATTTTATAGACTATCTTTTAGATACGCAACGATAGTTTGATTAAAACAATTCGGTAGCAAAGCATAATATTCAAGTAACGGATAAGTGAATTAAGCCCGCATCGCGTGCGGTCACAGGCCAACGTCCACGGAGCTAATAAAAATAAATATATCACTAATTTTCTAGATACATCCCTCACCCCAGACATCGTATCACCGTGATATAAATAAGTTATACAATTACATATCACGCTTCATTGTCGTGATAAATACTTTCTCACACTTATCATTTACCAAATCTACGCCACTGTCCATTTTAGATAATAGTGCGAGCGGGATAAAATATATAACAAAGCGCGGAGCGAGAACAACGCGGCAATAAAATAACATATATTACTATAGTGTCCACAAGCCAAGCGGATATTGATTATCTGCCAGAGTTGAGAGCCACCACGGCCCCGCGCTGCCACCCGCTTGCGACTTCAATTCAACGAATGTGCGGACCCTGACGATCGATTTAAAACCTTATTTGAAAGGATTAGAGCTTTTTTCTAGTTTGAAATATAAGTTGCCATATTCCATTTTTGCAAGTCCTACAATATTCAATATTTGATCTCTGTCTAACAGACTGAACGGCGGGCGCTGCAATCGCGCTGTCCCCTTCGAACACATTCTGTAATCATTTTCGATGCATTCTCTTGCCATGATTTTCCCGCGGCACTTGCGAACACAAGTATTATAGCATTTTGCGTTTTTAGAACATCGCTTCGGATTTTTTTTATTTGCCCTCAATTCAATAATAATACGACACAGCAAAAAGTTTTATACAAGTGGCCACTTAATAGTTAAAATATTTACATTTAACAGGTTTTTTTGTAAAAATTAAACATTTTGAAGTCATTTATAAATCATTTTTTACTCTAAATACGAAATCAAAAAATGAAACAATTGCGAAATCCCTTTCACTTTATTTAAAATTTAATTATCCGAACAAAGTTCATGAAACAAGTCTCACAGGATTCACCTCTAACTTAAAAGCGTGGCATGTCTAGACACAACTAGTGAACAAATTCTCTACTACGAAACTTTTCGTGGGGCAAGGCACTCACTACAGCCACCGGTCTGTGTGTGTATGTGTAAGCTGTGAAAAATTGCTTTTGTGTCGGTGTGAGTGGCGCGGGGACGCTGGTGTGAGGCAAGGGGTGGCTGTGCGGGGTCGGGCCGGAGGGGGTCCGAGTCGTAAACTAAATAGCTTAGTGTTAACACATATTGACATCAAATTCACCGCGATGCTATCATTTATTCAGGTAGCAGTAAATTCATTGTGCTTTTCGTTAAGGTTTGTGTTTAAATAATTTCGCGTGTCGCCTTATTCCCTGGGCGGGTGGCATTTTTATGGCGCGCGCGTGTCAGCGTTTAATTATTTTTGTCGCTTTGTTTAACTTACGTTGACTTTGCTTTCGAGTTATTACGAGTTTTAATTGCCTTCGCCATTTTTTTCATTTTTGCGAAACAGTTAACAAGGCTTCACTCGCCTTCCTCACTTCGGTAGATCCTTAAGCTATGAAGTTTAGAGCTATATCTACAATTGTATAAGATAGATTTTAAGTATGATAAACATAGAATATGCTCTGCATATCCCTCGTTTTGACTGCGCGCTTCGCGAACCATCTCGTTACAGTTGGTTAAGGTTATGAGCCGAATGGAACAGCTTTATTCATGTACATGGCATGTGCAGTCGAGTACAAACGTCTCCCCTTAAATACTTTGAAGCGATATTCCGATTTATTGCGCCACTCTCAAAAACCAATCTTATTACATATCAAAGTAGAGTTGAATTTTGCATGCATAAAAATCGAAAATAAAAAAGATGAGATACGTCGCAATTTAGGGTTTATGTTAGTGCTTTTTTTATTTTTAACGCTGTATACTATGTACTCGTTCTTCGCAACACAGCATTTTAAGTAGCTCTGTACGTTTTGAATACCATAATATCTTAGTAATTTCAAAGTTGAATTTGTAACGTATATAAAACTCAAACTACCTATAACGGGGAGATTTGAAGATAAAAGAGCAAGGGAACTATCCGCTCGCTGGTCTAACCAAGTCCGAATAATACTAGGACTCAACATATCGACCGTCAAAAGACAAGTCGCGGACAGAGCGGCATGGTAGCAGCTCATCGACTTATTGGTGAAGAAACTTCAACATGAGCTCAACCTTGAGTAACAAAGAGCGCGAAGAAGAAAAATGAAACGCAAAATAATATGTTTTTGGGGACATGTTTCACAACTGGGATATCAATTATCTTAGAATACATCATTTATAGACTGCTACGCCTCAGTCTACGAGGACAGCTACGTTTTAATCCCGTTAGTTACGTAGCAAGAATTATTTACTATTAACATCTTTCATTAATTTTTGTGTATATTCAACAAAGGGCAGCAAAAATAAAATCTTTGCGCTTGCTCTTGTAACCCTTACAACAAGTGATGGAATACTAATCTTTAAAAATGCAATGCAGGTTATAATCTTCAGGAGTAAAAATAGCATTTTTATTTAAGAAACTAAAACTCAAAGCCTTTGCAAATTAACGAATGTTTGCAAAGGCTAGACCTTCTTTATGAATCAGTTGAATAAATATATTCATCTACTAATCGTTATTATTCTTAATGTTAATAAAACAATGAAATGGTGCAAGTGTACAATGTCAACTGAAACCGAGCTAAGGGTAAGTTGACGGCTGCAAGGGGCGCCGGCTCCTTAATGAACTTGTAATAAAATTATTGGCCACATACAGGGCAGTTGAGGCAACGCCCCGGCGACGACGGGTTAACCTGCCTAGTGATGTAAACAACCGACATATCGATAGCTATAATACAACGACATAAATAATCAAATAAATAAATAAAAATATTTACTATTAAAACCTCAAAGTAATACAAACTATAAAATATTCTCGGAGTGAAAAGTAAATGTTCGACGAAAAAAAAAACACTAAGACATCAATCTTTTGATCACTTAAAATCTGCAATTACGTGACGTAGTACGATAGGTTTATCATCTTGTGACCTAACACGTGTGATTCTTACAGGTATTAAAATTAAACATACATTTTTCATCGATATCGATATAGCGATGGCTCCGCTCGGATTCAGTAGTATCTGGAGAGGCGAGCTACAATAAAATGTACCGAGCTAGCTACAAGCCTGAGCAGTTACTCCGCGCCCACACCCTACCCCCTGCCACCCTCGACATATGCGCAATCTACCTCCCCCGCCCACACCATCGCCCCTACTCACACATACAAACATATCACCTGCGATCCTACGACACACATACGTGATCGAGATAGACGCATGCAACTGTCAATTCAACGGCCGATCCCCAACTAATAACATCCGCTGTGGACAATTTGATTAAATAATCGACCGATTAAACTGTGATAACTACTAAAACATTCACTTCACTAGCTACCTGAGCAATTTTTTTTATCTTTTGATATTCAAATTCACAAAAAATTTATTAATATGAATGTTATTTAATATTTAAGGTTTTGTAACCGAAATGCACAATAAAGGAATGTATTCAATTTAAAAAAAAATATTTTGTCTTTTACAAATATTAAGTAATTCTATGAATATATTTCAAAGAACAATATTTTTCAAACATAATACGACTTTCATATAAACTACATTTATATGAAAGTCGTATTATGTATTCCAATTTGTTATGTATGAAAATTCACCAAAGAACTTAATACATACACGACTAACATGTTGTTAGTTTGACAAATTAGATGACACCGCCTAGAAACTCTTGGAATAAGCAGAGTCGAAACATTCTTTAATAGAGACTAGAGGGGTAACATCGCAATCCCTAGACGAACAGGAAATTATACTGAGGGCAGGGGTTAGGCCAATTACACACTTAGGTCTTAACCATCTTTCCTCTTAACACTACAAAGTAATATGGAAGAGATCAAAGACATGCACGTACTTGTTATGTAACATTCGAGGGAACTTTGTATAATTAAAATAATCATAAACTACCCTCAGTCAAATCTCTAAAGGTTACTGTGATAGCCTTATTATAGCCTTCAGTTAACAATGCTGAAACATTGCTATAAATATGTTTTCATATCAGAGAGACAACAAGATAAGATTAGACTGGATTTAGACGGCAAGAAACCGATCTTTGCTGTATGTCGGCTACGAATCGAACCCTCTACGACATTTTACGTAGAACATAGCTACGACTGCAATGTACTTCAAATCACTTCGAAAGATTATTTTGCTGATAATTTTCAAATATTTATGCTTATTATGTTTTCTCCCGCTAATTTAAGATTGGCATTTCCCCTTTATCATGAATTGATTGTCTGCCCACGACCCGGAAAATTAGTTACGACAGTACATTTTTACAAAATCTTGTCATCATTTTCCTTTCCGAGCTATAAAAATAAACACAATCCTTTATATAGCATTCTTAAATAAGGTTGGTGTATAAAAAGGTTTGTGTGGAGGTTTAATGTCGTCAGTGTTGTATAAACGACAAACGTTGCTATGTGACGCCCTGTCGCCATTCTTTCGTTTGTAATACGTATAAGTTGACCTTTCCCGCCCACGTAAATACTTTGCCTCCCAACTCAATTATTCTATTCCAATCATTTCTATTTTTAACTCCTTCGCAAATTTGTCATAGCTGTCTGTTATTTTAACCGAATTAAAAATAATTCGATCCATAGTGATATGAAATAAATATAGATTTTTTTTTACGAAAATCCCTTTTTTACGACTATTATCCTCTTATAGCACAGCAACGAAATTTTGCGATCGTTTCGCATTTGTCGACAAACCAAAGATAAAAGAAGTTCAAGTGTTCTTGTAAAGGCCACGGCCTTGGGGGTGAGACAGGGGAGGCAAAAGGGGAATCATTGTGGATACCGACCGGGAAAAATTTGGCGAAAGTGAGCGGCCGAGGCGAGGCGGACCCGGTTAATGATCAAAACGTCTTCAATATTGCGTAGGCATGGCCTTATCATTATAATTTATTCACGAGACAGCAGCGAAGAAACGTTTCGAGCGTCGCCTTAGATTGGCGCAGGATTACTTAGAGCTGTAAAATATATTTTATTGCACTCTTTCTATGTGAGTGAGCGGCATTCAATCTCAAAATTAAATTAATGACAGAATAATATGAAACGTTTATTGCAAACGAATACATTAAATAAAACTTTTACTAGCAATCTTAAAGCTTAAAGCTTACTAGCAATCATAACATGCTTTTAATATACATAAACGATTCATCACAACCCGTTTGTAGGAATTTTCTAAGGCAAAACATACATACAGATAAGTAAAATCAGATTTTGTAAATATATAAAAACGACCTATTTAACCTTTTCAAGCCACCAAGGCTAACTCCAAAAGTAACGTAAGCATAGAAATTCTCTACCGTAGTATAAATATGTAATAAACTGAGTTCTTAAAAAGATTCCGACAAAGTTTACACACAATACATTCCTGCGCCAACCATTTCAACATTCCTAAGTTTGCGGCGTCAATAAATCAGTAAGCGCACACTTAAGTAAGGTCCTAATAAAGGCTGTCGCAGTCTATAGCTAGCTTTGTCGGCTACTGCTCATCGGCGAAAACTTTTCCTTCTGCGCTTACAAACTTCAGCCGAGAATCTTTAGATCGTATAGAGCTGTTTGTTAAGTGTGCCTGATATCATTTTAGTGTGACAAATACGAATAATTTTTATATTACTTCCTTAACTGATAATTTTGGTTCAAGTGACCCCAGCTTAGTTGCACACAGATTTAAAAAAAAATGTTTTATAATATTATGGCTACTTTCATACTATATGATAACATTTGAGGTTGCTTTTACCTAAACTAAAACAGTTTAGGTAAAAGAACCGTATCCAACTTTTTCTGTCGATTGGGTGGCATTGCTCATTTAGATCCGACCTTAAATAACACCGCGCGCCACGCCAGCAATTAGCAGTTATTTAACAGCAGCTAAACACGCGATCAAAATATCACACGTATTCCTATATCAAATATTTTTACGCTCGTAGCACAACCTTGATTTCGTAGCAAATGTTACGTGCTACGGCATTCCTTCATAAACAATGCACGCCGGTATAACGAGGAGCTGTCTTAATTAAAGTTGCTCTATATATTTACGTAACCAATCTCACTTGTGGAAGTTAAGGAAAGGTTAAGACACCCCCATCCCTAGTGGGGTAACCGCCCTCCCAACATTCCCGAATTTTCCGAAAGTATCGCTTAATGCAAGTTTATTATCTTCCATCGTTGAGTATTAATTAATTCTTCTTTTGTAACCCTAATCTGTAAACACATATTTCCTTTATGGATTTTACCCGCAAGACATAAACAGAAAACTTTGAAGAAGACCTATACTTTAATATGAAATTTATTAACATGATTTAAAGCCAAAAATCTTAAGATATATTTGATAACACTTCTCTTCTTTTGTGAAAAAATGTCGACTATTGAAACGGCTTCGTAAAACTATAATTTTGGTTTCCTGAAAAAAAATGTTGCTACGACATATATGCAAAGACAAAAAAGCAATGTCGTCTTTTAATAAAAGCAGTTATTACTTTTACCTTTTAAATTTATTATTTGACCTTACATCAAACTATCAGCGTGACTAGAAGTAGGTCGGAATGCAATTTTAATTGAGATATAAAATACCAGGGCAATATGAACCTTATCTCAATAGATATTAAGTATTTATTTCATTTCACTAGTCACTAACGTGTATCAAACGAGCGTATTAGTGACCGTGAAGATCAGAACATTAGACAAATAATGAAATTAATCGAAAGGCAGGCCGATATCAACATTATTAATTCAAAACTCGCGCACCCCCAGACCAGTCTCCCACCCTCAGCACTCCCTCTCCCCCGGCCTCAATACTCCTCCCCCATACCAACCTTCCCCTCCTTACCCCCGGCAGCCTCAATATCTTCTTTCAACGAGGACAATTCTTGTAGAATAAGGTTACTAAGATTGTTAGTACTTTTCACACTAATATCACAGTAAAAAAGAACTTTTTACAATTATTTACGACTTTTATTACTTAATTTACTGTATAACACTATAGTAATCTTATCTGTAACTAATTTTCTATTAATATTATGCTAAGAAATAAACTAAAACTATAAAACATTAAAGACTAACAAACCGTAGCAAAAGTTTACTGTACTCGTGTTGCGTGTTCGACGAAATCCATTCTTACTCCGGCACAAATACATTTTTCATTCATTAACCGATTTATAATCCGTAATCCTTTAAAATAAGGTCGCAAATTAAGTGAGAAATTATTTTCTGGCTGAAAGCTTGGAAAATCATCTGTTACGAAGACAATACTTACATTGCTTGTTAGAAAAACTTTAATAACTCTTATGATTTTAAGAATAAAGATCACAATTGGTTATTGCAGCAGTTCAAAAGTGGTAAATAAATTTTGTGTGTCGCGGGCCTGACTGCCGCCCACGGCCCCCGCCCAAACTCTACATGTTATTTACGTGTGAACACAACGCCACGGAGGGTTCAATTTATCTGACCTAGTCGGCCTCTTACTAATATAACCCCTGAAATTGCTTGTATTTCTAAGGTTGTTATTTTTTGGTTTATCCGCGGATAAAATAATAAGTTCTCGCATATCCTGGAGTTATATCCTTATCATAATAAAGATTTACCCGTCATTGAAAATGTAATGATTTACCTACAACAAACATTGCAACTTCGTCAGAATTTCAAGATTTATAGTGTTTACAATTTTCTAAACGGTTTCACTCTTTTGATTTAAGATTAAAAAAAAATACATTTAGTAATCATTAAGCTTAGTACCGCTTTTTCAATATTTTATTTAGGTTTTACCTTAGGATATTTTATAGCTTTTCTATTTAATAAACTTATCGTCCTTGACCTAGAGAGTTATGACTATCATCGTAATATTTTACTATCTTCCGACGATGCCTTTTCAAATATAAACTTGAATAGGCTAGCATTGAATTAAATTACCAACATTTGTGACAATACCTCGTTATTACTGAAATTGCATATCCGTAAAACCAAAAAAACTATGACTTAACATCTAAAGAACTTTCATCTTAAATAGACCTAGTTACTTTACAATATGTGTTTGAAATTTATTTTCTGAAAAAAATAAACGATTAAATATCAAGTACCTCGTAGTTTGTGCAGTTTGTAGATCAATAAAAAAAATCATCGCCGCATTGCGAAACCGAGTTTTTTTTTAATTATGACAAAAATAAGACCCAAATAAGATTTCGAAAGTTATTGGTGTATTTGTTTTGGGTTCGATTTCAGCTAACCATGAGTTTCCATTGCGGGCTAACTTAACAAGAACATCGTGTCATCCCTCTCATTATATTTAAGAGAAAAGAGACAGTAATATGTATTACACATGTGTTACAGCAGCCGAATTACAAGATCAGTGCTTAGTCAGAGTTTACACCATTCTCTAAGTTAAATAATGATTACATAAAAATAATCAGTAAAAAACTTTTATTACGGGATAACTGTCTGAGCAAAATAAAAAATACTCAAATCGAATTGTCATCGACGCCAAAAAAAGAAAAAAAAAAACTCTTAAAAGTCATACTTTATTCCTACATTCGAACAAGAAAAATTTGGCGCCAACTGACTTTGAGAGAGTAGAGGGCGTTACAGTCGCTCTCGAAAACGATCGGCCGAGCGGTGACCAGATTCACGATTACAAAAGTTTAAGGGGTCTCCTTCGCACTATATGATGGACTGGAAATATTCCATAATATCACTGAATGTCGTTACAATGCCTTAGTAGAATATTTTTCTTAGTCAGAAAGCCGATATTCCCCCAAGAGTTACGACATTTCAATTTGCCAAGGCGGGCGGAAAATGGAATTACGATTGAAGCGGGAAGAACCGAGGTTCGCCGAGATGCGACGGCCACGCCCGAAGTTACCCGAGTTGCGACGGCCACGCCCGAAGTTACCCGATCGAAGCGCGCGTCGCACCGAGCCGTGTATTGATTAGATGCGGACTACCCGATGCCATATAAATTAGGCCGCAGAAAAACAGATTTTAGGAAATAATAGAGACGGTTAATACTTTTACTTTTATTGTAACTCAACTGTATCTTTTCATGAGTAATGCTAAGTTTAATAACTGCCGTCTAATCTGTAGGAAGCATTAAGCTTCTTTAAGTCGCATGTCGGGCAATTGTAAAAGAATCAAACCGAAGAGTGAATTAATTTAAAATCTTAAGCATTCAATATTTTACCGACAAACTTTAACGATTTTTCTACGGATTATTTGCTTAATGTTTGAATGTAATTTTTAATATGACTAGTATACAGATATTTATTTATAAAAAAAATATATTTTATATCTAAATTAATTTGACATTAATCGTAAATGTTGTAGTAATGTATATGAATAAATATACATAACATTATTAACGAATGTTGGCCTCGTTTCTCGCTCTCTTTGTTCGTTTCGCAATTTTTCCCGACAATTAATCGAAAACATGTTTATTTGCTAACCGCTGTAGAGTTCAAAATTATTTGTCTCGTACAAAACTCACTTCTCGTCGATGGAGCTTTCGAACTAAGTGGAGTAAAGAACTTTATAATGTTTGAAATTAGGATTAAATTTGTATAAAAGAGGGGTGATGGCACATTTCATGATTTGTGAGTTTATAGCGACAGTGAAGTGTCGGTGGTTAATGGCGGCGGCGCGGGGTTCTCACGGGCGACATATTGAAAAAGTTTGAACGTGGAAAAAAGGCGGCAAAACGAAGCGAAAATATTAAAACGTCCATCGAGTGAAGTCAATCTTACGACTTTAAAAACTTTGCATTATTAACACTGCAGATTACAGCGTAGTTGTGTGTGTACTGACCTATTTTCCCTCTTAGCGACATTTTATGATAGTGGTGGAAACAAAAAATTAATTGCCGTAATAAGAAAGCGTTTTAATTTCTCCGAGAAGAATAATAAGTATAGGATTTGTTGTTTTAATTACACTCAGTTTTGTAAGGTAGTCTATTTCTTAATTGAAGTAAAAGATTACATTTAAAATATTTGGTTTTGTAAAATAATGTTTCGCATAACTGCTAATGATGTAATTTTATAAGAGATGGTAATAGACAATAGATAGGGATATTTTAAAGTTACGTTTTGTTATAAATATATGACATTATGTGCGAATGTTTAGATAGATGGATGGTTGTTTGTTTTAAGGCATCACCCGTACGGTGATCGGATCTCGCTGAAATTTTGCATACACATAGAAAATAGTCTGGAAAAACACTTAGGCTACTAATTATGTATTTATTTAAACCCGCGCGGACGGAATCGCGGGCGAAAGCAAGTTATTGAATAAATACTGTAAACGACGTTCAGTGTTACTTAATTTTGTTCCTTGCATATATATTTAAATTCGTAAATATAAACTTAGAAATAACTTAGAGTACTTAGAAGTAAATTATAATGAAAAATTAATTCGAGAACTTTGTCCCCGAAAACATCTTTTCAGTAATTCAACTCAGACACCCCCCTTCGGGAGATTTAGATGGAATCCTTTCCTACCCGTCTCTCCCCTGGGCGACCCATAGAGGAAACCCTTGTTTCTTGAAGAACATCTTAAGATTCCAAATCGTGTATACTTATCAACAAATATCAAATCAATTGAAAATCAACTCTATCTCTTTAGCATTAAAGTAGAGATTTCCTATTTGTTTAAGAGCATTTATGGACGTTTCAACTTGATTGTACATTGACACCTTTTCAGGTACTTAGGATACGATCGCCGCGTAAGTTACATACTGCGGAACTAAAGATACAATAACAGATATAAAGATTATGAATAATATATAAGATTTTTAAGTGCTTTTTTATATGTTACATATAAATCACGATAAAGATTTTTAATGTTAAAAAACTATTACATTCTTATAATTATAACGTAAATAATCAAAATACTTGCATCAAAACAGGTCCATTTCAATGTTGTTTTTAATACACTGTCGGCTACAATAAAGTAAAAAGCTCTCGAAAAACTCGGTGCGAGAGGAAAATAAAACAATTGTAGAATTTTCGGCTGTCATTTGTTTTCCCGCTTTTCATGATAATTCAGTTCGTAAAGAAAATAAAAATATGAAAATACGAGGTTATTACTAATATTTTATGTTTATATTTTCTAACATGACACACCACACCTTATAAGTAAACATAGTACAATATTATAAGACAATATTGACTTCCATATATATTTAACAAATCAAAGGTTTTTAACTTTGTTTAAGTCGAAAAGAATAATCGAGATATATACAAACCTTACTACTCTGAGATAGAGAACAGCGCCACCTAGTTTAAGGTTTAGAAACTATAAGTTGTTATTTTTTTATTATTTTAAACTTAACCAATTTCTGTATCATATGAAAACTAAGAAGAACTATTGTAAGAAGTTTTATTTTCTTAATTAAATATAATTCTTTCATACTTTCTAATATAATTATATTACTTGTATTAATATAAAGAACTCTTCTAATAACTGATGTAGCTATTAAAATACCTAAATATCTAATTAAATCTGAGGTTATCTTACTCTATTTTGAAATATCCTTCAGAAATGTATTGATGAATTCTGAATTTATTTCAGGTGCGAATTTCATCACTTTACCTTATTTGCGATAAAAATAAAACATCAGATTATACGCATAAATTTGTTAACCTTATCGTTATATTTTTCTTTATTTTCCATTACTTTATAAAAATAGTAGTTAGTAAAAATATTTGAGACATTGGAATTTAAATAGATATTGTCCAAAATTGTACACAAATTCCTACTTACAGGAAACATTTCGATAAACCAGTAGGTAAGGACAAAGAGTAACTACGCCTTCACAAATTCCATTCGATATTGCTTCGCGAAAAAGTCGTGTGGATGTTGCCAGTTATAAAAATGTAGGATCTAGGGAAAGATCACACTTACCCGTAGCGAGGGGGGCGAGGGTGGCGCCCCCTCTGATTTATGGCAACATGTCGCGAGGCGCAACCGCCCGCGCTTACGGCGAGCCCGCTTTTTGTCATTAACTGATTTTTATTCTATATTCTTTTCTAAATACATACTACCTTTAATTACTTAATTTTATTAAATAATGTTGCATATATAAGCGAAGTAATTAGTCAAATCATGCCTCATATCTGAAGCCAAACCAAATTACAAAAAAATAAATGTATTAACTATCATGTGAAATATTTCTTACTTAAGGAAATATCATTTAGTTATTATTTATTTTAGTGTCATGTCGATATTATCTGCCTCCCAGTTTTATTGAATAGAATAAGAATAAAATACGCATTTATTAGGGGTAAGTACCGCCATCTTGTATCGCCAAATTGTAAAAAAATCGTTTCAGCTAAAATATCATATTTTTGTATTTTAACAAACTTACGCTGTGATTTGTACATTGTATTTAAATAGTAAACAGTGAAAAATCACTAAAGAAGTAGGAAATAAAATCACGAGATACGATCATAAATGTGCCATCTATTGGCGAGTGGCAATACTATCACAAAATTATTCATCATTTTTTTTCCATAGTTGTTTCACAGATGGCGCTTTAGTTAACACGCACTAGAGAGTTATTAGTTTGGAAAAATGCAGGCAAATAAAAACAATTGATGATTGGGAACATGAAACTTTTGCGCATCACTCAACTATTCGACCTAGATCAGTCAACCCGCAGTCAATTAAGCGTCATCGTTGACTGATTTTAATAAAAAGCATAAAGTTCCAAATAGGAAATTATGTTAACATGGCTGATACGTCTATGCAATTATATTGCATTAACGTACTTATTGTTATTTTTATTGATTTTCTTGCAAATTTTGCAAATCTTGAAATACGTTTAAATTTTTTTCGTATACTAATGTCAAATGAAATTTAGTTTTTAATTATTTTTAATTAAAGTTGAACTAAAAGTTTGAGAAGCCGTGGTTTACTTGAAAACTTTTCCTTACACACATATATGCGTCCGAGTAAAATCTATATCTAAGTAAGGTTTGGACATCTAAAATTAATCTCATGTCCACAAAATTTTAAGTTAAAGAACTTAAATTCAAAATACGATCAAGTGATAAATACATATATACTTGACTATCTAATGTATTATAACAAATATACATACCTCTCTAAGATCGGCTAAAATTTCCCCCGACACAAATTCCAAATCACACTCTGAAAACACTCCACAGAACGAAAGTTGTAGGCAAATCACTAATTAAGTTACAAAAAGTACTCTGAATGTACATTTTAAAAAATTCAAATACTAATAATGCGACGCCATGACAGGTTATGTGTTGTCAATTACATAACATTATTATATCACCCGACGTAATTGTCAAAAATAAAACAAATGACGATTTTTTTATTATCATTAAAAAATGTTTATCATTTTATATAATGAAAATATACGTAATTGTTTTCATTAATATTTTAATGTTAGTTGTTATTTTCAAATTATTTTTTTTATTGTTATATTATAATAAAATTATATTAGTATCGTTTTATTGATTCGATTCAATAATTTCGTGAACAACTCCAAAACTATTTTAATACGTATATTTGAAGTAACTGAAATATGATGTTAAATTGGCGACATCGACACAAATGTTGATCCTGGAATCTGAACCTAACCTAATTAAAAAAATTATATAACATCTCAATGTTCAACGTTCGTCAAGCATTGCCTCCATCCCCTCCATCCATAGGTACTAATTAAAGTCAAATTATGTATTACATAGGTACATAACCAAAATATTTAATTTCCATGAATCTTAGAATTCACGCAACCTTTACTACTCAACACATATTTGCTCTGGCGTTTTATTGACGCAGCTATCCTTGTCCATTCAAATAAAACTATTCATCCTTCATCCTACAAACATTTACTTACCACTATTCAAATCGTCTAAATGACATTAGTAAACAAAAAGGTAAAATATTATGTTGTTTAAAAGCGAAAAAGTTGATCCAGACAATTTTAAACATACGTTATATAAGTTCAAACATGGTAATTTTATCATTAAAGTAAGTGTTCTTGGTCAAGGGCATTTCCATACATTTTCTAATTCAAAACATTTAATTATCCATAATAATATCGGGATATAACAGTACAATATGTTTTTTTTTAAAAGAGAAGGGGGCAAACGAGCGGCGGGAACACCGAGGTGATCAATGACACCTATGGACATCTGCAACACCAGAGGAACTGCAATTGCGTTGGCCGGCCATTAAGGAAATGGTATGCTCGCTTGAAGGTCCCTAAGTCGTATTGGTTTGGAAATATCGCCGAGGACTGAACGTTCTACAACGCGACTGTGCGAGGCAAGAAATTACGCGAGAATCGCACCGTTGTGCAATGCCAGCCATCCAGGTGGTGTGGATGGAACCTGGCGGTCGTGTCGTTCGATGACGGAACTCAGCGAAAGTAACCGTTCCAAACAGTTCTTCGGAACACTCCCCTTGGTAAATGCGGTAAAAAATGCAGAGGGAACTAACGTCCGGGGAAAGGCCAGGGAATCAAGCCGACCGGTAAGAGCTCGGTCGTTGACGATTGACGATGTTGATTTAAAAAGAAGCCCAGAACCTTTTTGTGTACTTACTGTGAATTGAAAAAGTAAGCGTTTGTTATGGCGGGAGAGATACGGCAGCGTTCAGTTTTGGCGCGGACGCGTGCCGTGAAGTCTTCACCGCGCCGGCGTCAGTGGCGCGTGTCACCGATCTCTGCCACAATCGCGCTTTTCTTTCGAAAGATCGCGTTCTTTTTAATCGTTAGTTTTTTGTTTTATTTTGTAATTATTAGAAATAGATATTTGTTAACCTGTAAGTACAGAAATATTTTCTTAAAATTTTTATTTTTAATACTATTTATATTTATATTTTGTAAATAAACTTGAAAAATAACTTTTGATTTTAAATATAATTATTAAAATGGTTTGCTGCTTGTTTATGTTTTTTGCTATTTGAATAATATTGGCATCGTGTGTGAATTTAATACGCTTTGCATAGAATAATATTAATTAAAAATAATTTAAAGTAGTTGATTTTTAATTTTTATTCGCTAAAAACATAACAAAACAATTCAACGAAAATTTTAACTTTACTCATTCTTTAAGACTTTAAAGCTATGGCTATGTAAATGGGAATTGAATTACATATATTTTGAAATAACAACAATGCTTTGTATTTTTTATTTAAAAACCTACTGACGTTTTAATCAAAAACCAAAAAAATAACAACAAATAATTTGACTCATGAATATGTTTACTGACTGTTGCCTCACATGCAACGTAAATAACAACCCATGTCAAACCATGCCACGAAACCATGAACCATGGTAAGTATAGTCAGCTTCATGCCCCGCATTCGGTCAATGACATACTCAGTCAATGATGATGCTGTTGCTTACAGTCCCGTTGTAACACAATTACTATCGATTTCTTAGAGTGCAGTAGCTCAGTAACCTGCTTTATATTACCGTAACCATAGATTTATAAGCCGTTTAACAGTATTACCGTTTATTGCATATTTTTTTTAATTAACCTAAACGTCCGAACCTCTTTGGTGAGAGTGATGTCATTTGATTCCCAAATAACAATAAAATCATTCGAAGTTATTGATATTTTAAATTAAGAACCAGTTTGAATTATTATTGAAGCGCGAAAATTACGTTATCTGTTTCGTTTATCATTGCTACTGATGCCAGTTTTGCTGCAAGTAAACTACGTATGCAATAGAAAGTGTACTTACGTAGTGCTAGTACCTCAATACCTCGACACAGTTGCGGTACTGTGGGTTTCTCTTCAATTTAAACCGACTTGTAAGATTACCAGTATTTTAATGCGTGCCTAATGTCATGAGATTATGAATGATGAATTATTTATGAACTTGCGAATATAAAAAGGAAAATCTTTCTCCATTGTATGGACAAGTCGCTAACAAAAGAGCTAATTTGCTGTAAAGTAATTATTTACTAGCAAACTTTAACATAGGTTTATGAAAAAGTGACAAATAATGCACCTTTTGCTAAGTAACGCATCGTCAAATTTTTTATCACAGATTAAATATAAAAGTTATTATAATCTCTTCGGACATAATCTCTTCTCGCATTTTATTACGTATAGCTGTCGCCCGCGACACCAGCCGCGCAGAATTAAAAAATCTTTTTTATTAGCTTATGTGTTCTTCCAGACTATGTTGTACATCTATGCCAAATTTCAGCGATATCTGTGCATCCGTTCTGGAGATACCTTCAAACAAACATTCATCCATCCATCCAAACATTCGCATAATAAGAAGTAAGAAATTGTTAGGAAAATGTAATAGTAGATTTTGGAAGATTTACTTTACAATATAAAATTGTATAAAATTTGTATTTTATCAATAACGGTCGTCGTATAAAATATTGACCTTTTAACCCCAGTTGAGGACAGACGTGTGTATTATCAAACCAAGTACACTTAAAAATGTTAAACTTCGAATGTTGAAGGAGTTGAAATGTATCATTATAACGGTATCGTGTCATATTATCTTGAATTTGTAACCATTTCGATAGTTATCCATCTCTCACGTCTTAATGAATATTACCCGCGTTTATTCCATTGAGATCACGTACTAAAGTGATATCACAAACTGATTAATAACTAGATTAAAAGTAGATAGTAATACTATTAAGTAATTTTGTTTTGAAGATAAGTCTTACTGCTTCAAGTAATCATTGTTATCCTTTACCGTCTACTGTCTGTTTGAACACGATCAACTGCAGACAAATTGTACATTATCAGCACTTAAATTTTCTTTTAATTATACTCCCAGTGTAGAATCCCAAAATTAGAGGAATAAGCAAAATGATTTTAAAAGCGCATCCGTGTAGATATAGCTATTATTATTTTGGTAGAAATCTCAAGCGCCAAATAGTTATTTGTAAAAAATATTTTATGTATCGAATTTAAATATAGTATATAACAGAATGTCAGTGCAATAGTATGTAAATAATTGAAAACGTACTTATGTATATCAGAGGTACATTTAAATTGTAAAGTAACTACCGTCTTATGTATATAAGCAACATAATAAATAAAACAAATACGAAAATGTTACTGTATTTGTTCATAAAAATTTATCCGTGTCTTTTATGTTCATGTTAAATATCACAGGTTTATTGTATACGAACAACGATAAACTAATAAGGAATCCATAATAATATCGAATGTTTCCACAGAAAATATATTTCCATTTTCTTTATAATTTTTTTAGCTTCTATATTTTCTGGTCATGAACACTACAAACTCTAAAAAGTTAGGTATTAGTTAGCATAATAATTTAGGGTGGGTTTCTGATATTAAAATCCCCGTTTAAAACATATTGTTAGCTCTGTTTTGTCAAAGATTATTATAGTAATAAATTAGAGAACTAGTAACGATCAATAAGGTTTATAACATAATAACTTACTTAACTAACTTAGTAATGGTTAATAACATGTCTTACATTGTTGCCGACAGATACGGAACTTTTTACACTTTTTTATTCATAATTGTTATATTTTTGAATTTAGAACTTTATATGTTTTTTCTTCCTTTTTTTTCTATTTTTAAACCATCAGTTGTAAATATATTCTTGTAACAGTGCGTGCTTTTCTCCTTATTTCTAATAATTCTATTTAATATTTTCATTTTATCTTTTTATTATATAACATAATAATCCAAAATTCATCTTAATCCTAACGCTCTTCCATCCTTACATATTCCGTCGTCTTTATACATATTTAAACTGGAGTTAAATTAACAAGTACATCCTATTCTCTATTACTCGCATATTACATTACGAAAACTGTAATAGAGTAATCGCTGGATTTAAATGCAACGGTGCAATGTTCCACCAAGTCGAAAGGAAACGCCGGTAGTGGTGCAAGAATTGCAGGACTTGCATTCATATGGTTGACAAATCCTATTCGTGTATTTTAAAATACTTTATTATGTTTCTGTAAATTATGAACATGTTTCTGTAAATACAGAAACATGTTCATCAGTTTGAGAACAGACTTGTTAACACCATCGTAATATCTACGATGTGTGAAGAGTAACTAATAAAATTAAATAACTTTGTATCATAAATGCTGCACGCTGCTACTGCCAGCAAATATAATGACAATTAGAGAACAACATGGTTGCTATAATTAGAAACATCTACATCATCGAAGTGGAAATCCCATAATTAGATTTGACAGCCCTATAAAAGGAATTTGTGAAACAACCTTACTACGTTCAAATACTGCGTAACAACTGCAAGTATTAACTTACGTTTGGTTCGGACTTGAAACAGCAATCTTGTTTAGCAACATTTTAACCATAGATATATACTGTTGATAAAACCTTTGCCACGTTTTAAAAAAAGTTACACAAAGGGTAAATGACATAGATATGTGTCTATGATCATTTTCATTCACACAAATAATCGAAAAATATGTTCAATAGTAATTAATCAGGTTTATTAATCCTAGCTAAGGCAAGATAAGCGTGTTTCAATAAAAAATAAATTAGAACCCACAGTATAATCATATAGACAATAAATAAGTAATATAGATAAAAAATAATGTATTTCGTGACTTTTTTAACTTTGTAATAGGCATCTATGTAAATGCATATTTTAAAATTTAACTTTAAAATCGCTTATGTAACCACATATTTATCATTGATAACTTAGAGAAACTTATTACAAAAAATCATTATCAAAATGTAATTTACTTCATTAGATTATATACGCATTGTAAATGTAATTTTTGCATTAAGGAAATTTATATTTTCTAAGATTGTCAATTTCAAATGAATTCAACCAAGACTTAAAAAAAATCTAAGGATAAAATAAGCAAAAACTATTTTAAATTTTTATTTTACAAGTACCAATAATTTGCTTGTAAATTTGGCATTAAAATAAGTTAACATTATGATTTATGATGCATAAGTTAACTTAATCGTAAATCTATTTTCTGTTTTAATTTCCTGGAATTATAATTCTCGACTCTCCTATTAATCTTCTTCAGGGTGAGTGGGACTGGTGTTGTTTTGTGGTCGCGACCTGTAACACTTACCCTACAGAAGAGCTACCGATAGGTTCGAAACTAGTTGATGTTAACACCAGATAAACTGCGTGAGTGTTAACCGTTTATATTTAGTTTGTATGTATCGTATACTTACGCTTATTCTTGTCCTTACCATAAATTTACCTTCCTTTTCTCTCTTCTTTAAAGTTTTATCACGTGCAGCAAGTTTCATATACTTACGTGCATTGTATTTAATAGGAACACATAGGTTGATAGTCTACATATGATGCCAATATTACTAGAAGGTCACACATACAACTTGTGTCAAATAAAATACAGGGGTTTACTTATGGGAAATATAATTAAAATACCTACCTTTGATTAAGGGTCAAGCACTTGACTTGTAATCTGCAGGTCCTGGGTTCTCATCCCGCCATGTACCAATGTGTTTTTCGATTTCTGATTTACATATGTACATTTATCCGACGTTCTTACGGTGAAGGAAAACATAGTGATGCAACCTGCACATATGTATCTGAGAAGAAAATCCCTTCGGTGGGGACGTATAGTGAGCTGATGATGATGAATGACATTGAATGCGGCTACAAAGGTAAAGGAAGACCAAAAAGTATGGACTTTAGTTGTATTGACATAATTATTGCCTGCACTTGATGTGTTAAATCACATACTTTATTAACATTTTACAATATTTATATAGTGGTCGCTGTTTGTTTTACATATAAGCACCTGTTACCACTTTCGTTACAATAAGGAATAATAATTACAACTAAACACGCGATTGTAGACCTTAGTGCTGTTTATAATTTGACAGTTCAATTAAACAACAATGATCGCAGTAGCGGGTACTCCGTCGCATACAGAATGCGTCATATGCGATAACAAATATCACTTGCCTTTGTCTGTCTGTATCTCTGTATGTAGCTGTCGCTTCAGACGCTTTGACCCAATGATTAGTTACTTATCGTGTTTACTACAACTCGTAACGTAAATCATGGGTGTTACAATCGGGAGTGTTTGTTTAGCATTTTTTAATAAGACAACGAATTTTGTAACGCGTTTATTATTAATATTATTAAGTGCAAGTGTGTATAATGGTTTCGTTATAGCCGAAGTGTTGTTGAATAATTCGAACTTATGGTATCCGCCATGGTTGTCAAAAGCAAATGTTGAGTTACAACGTTTGTTGTACAATTTTGTAAATGTTTACTTTGCGACTGTTGCAAGGAAGGTATTTATAAATTTTAATTAACCTTTGACAAGACTGCATTTTTAATCGACACATAATTATAATACGAAAAATTCTTGTATTTTATTACGCGCAAAAAAAATAATTAAATATACAAACTTAATAAATGTAGGTACTAATTTTTTTAATAAAATAAAATATAAATAGGCAAAAATATAAGTGATTCATGCGGAGGTTTATCAATGATTGAAATTAATTAAATCTGTCGTAATTTTCCATAGTATAAAACTAAAAAACAATTAAGCGGATTCAGAGCAACTTTGACCAGTACAAATGTAGGCCAATAAGACAGGCGTGCCGATCGACTGTTGGTCAAGACATATTTTATCTTGTATTTAACTAAAAGAATTAATTATCATTAGTTATCTACGGAACTGTTTTGATATCTTCACTAATTCATGACGTATAAATAATGGAATTAATTAAACAAAAAAAAATTAAATTATTCAAACTTTCGTGAGATATTATAATAAACTGATATATTATAAAAACGGCTAAACACTCACGTATATTCGTCCAGTGGCGGCACCGACTAGTTTCGAGCCCATTGGCAGTGAGCGACGGGCCGTGTCCGCGAAATAATACCAGTCCCACTCACCCTGATGAAGGGCCCCCGATGGGCTCGAGACTAGTCGGTGCCGCCACCGGACGAATATACGTGAGTGTTTAGCCGTTTTTATATCAGTTTAATGAAAATAATGCTACTTTATATTATAGGTAATACGAATCGTACCCAACCTTACCACTAATAATGATTCACATCTGTTTTTTGGACAATATATGTAACCTGTTTTGCCATTGTTTTATTAATATTGAAAACTAACAATATCCGGAAATAATATAAAATACGAAGCAACTTTTAATTTAATTAAAAACAAGGAACTCTACGATAAATTATATATGTAATTCGATGTGGTCGGTTTGTTTTTATTATCTACACTGTTACATACGTAGATAACAAAAATAGATTTCCTATATTTATATCATTATTTTTTTAGGCAATACTTTAGTAGGAAAACATGCTTATGGATAATAATAGCAATAAAAAATTTACATAATAAGATGTTGCTGCCGTCTAAAATTAGACGTTAGACTTAATAATAAATGTCAAACATAATAATAAACTCACATTTATGCAATGATGTCAAAAATCACTCGCCTAATATTGTAGGTTACAAACGAGAGAGGATATGTTCCTATCACCTCGAATAGCTATTTTGTAAATAAAAATATGGATTGAAATAACTTTCTAAAGAAAGTCGAATGTGTACCTACATTCTAAAATATTCTACAGATTTCCATAATTATTTTATGATTAAAATGATACATTATATCCCAGATTAAAAAAGGCTATTACTTAATATTAGATGTCGTCTGTGACTCCGTCCGTGCGGAACTAAAAAAAAAACTTAGTGCCTATATTTTATTCCAGACTATGTTCTAAAATTAAGTCAAATTTCAGCGGGATCCGTTCAGCCGTTCTGGAGATACCTTCAAGCAAACATACATCCAAACATTCGCATTTATAATATTAGTAAGATTGTAAAAAAAAAGAAATATTCATCCATGCGTATCCGGAACAGACCACCAGTTAAACATTGGTGATTCTATCGCAACAAGATATTTTAATTTATTCCAGTTTCGAACAAATATGTGGCACATTCCTTCCTTGTTAAGAGACCATCAAACTCATTATGTAATTGCTTACTATACTAATATAGATTAATTGTTATTTGCTTAAATTTTTATAGCACTCTAGTTGCTATGTTTTCGTAGATTTCCATCTGCTTTTTTTATTTCATTCTTAATACCATAAACATTATTAGTAAACAAGTATTAGTCTCGCCTTTGTTGCAAAAAGAAACATTAGCCATTGGTTTTCTTATAATCACTTAAAATTTAAGCAAAAAGACGATGCCTCGCACGAATATTTTATGAATGTAAAAAGCAAATGCGTAATGTACATTTCATTAGATTGTGAATATTCATCAGTTTCTTTTTTCAAGTTCCGTTATTTTTTGAATGTTTTCGGCTATAAACTTAAAAAATCTAACGAATACAGGAACTAATAAAATCAGTATGACGGCTATGTAATTTATTTACATTGAAAATAGTTTTTTTAATATAAATTTTATTACATTGACATGTGGTCTAGATTTGTTTACCCGCGGAATGTCCGTTTCTGTCTTATTTTACGTGTACGAAATACGTGTATAGGAATTTGGTTAGCAAAATAAAACTATCAACTACACATTAGTCCTTTGAACTTTGCAACTAAGTATATTTATATTCAGTCTTAGTTTTTAGTTTTTTTCGTAATGTCCTATTTGACAAACTTAGTAGTTAATCAGTCAGACACTAAGTAGGATTCAAACTGCTAACCGTGACACTATAAGATTGATTGTTGACAGTCTGTGCATATTGAGGTCAGAGTTCTAGCTATTCGCAAAATTAGGCAACCCATGTAACCTTACAGTTAGTTTACTTTGCATATATCTATTATTTGATGAACTACGGTAACTTGGTTTGAGGGTCTTATCGTTGGTTTCTGACATCAAAATATCGCTGTATAAAAATATCGTCATCCCTCTCATTATCTGTGACAAAATAGAACATTTTTTTTTTTAATTCAAGGCATTTTGGTTTCAGAAACCAACGATTGACAATGCAATCGCCAAATATTAAAATATCGACAACTACAATTATAAGATAAAAATAGCGCCTCTAAATGTACGACTAAATTATAAAAGCAATTAATTTTAAAAATCCAATTTAGATTTATGAGAACATAAATATAATATGCGCAGTATATCAATTTAAAAACCAGTATACAAAGGATTAGTTTAGAAGGAATTAATCGTTTGGTTTATTTTATGTTAAAATACCAAAGTTTAAGGTTTAAATTACATTCATATACTTTTAATAAAACAGCGAAAAAACAGCAATGAATATTCTCACATGTAATTCTTCTGTTATTAGATGTTCTGATAAAAAATGTCAAGGTTATGTCCAAATATTATAAGTATACAATTATATGTAACTACATGGAACAGGAGAGATCGTGTTCAAACGCTATTTGATATTATTCTATACAACATTTTTATTGATAAATTATAATAATGTTACGAAATATTAACTAAGTATGGCCATCGACAATAACCTCTGCTAAGACCCCTGGTAATTTTGTTTCCGTCTTTGTTCCAGACAGTCATGATGCCCTGGTTCTTACGACGATTTCTGCGATTTCTGGTTTCACTGCTTGCCATAATAGTCATACCAATAACATGGATTGTGAACAAACGAAGAAATGGAACTTGTCCACCACCAACGAATCCTTTGCTTTTCAAATCAGCTACAACCTTGACCATGATGATAAGAAACAAACAGGTAATCATAATAGTTTAATTATTAAAACACTCTGTATATCTGTTATTTTAATGAAGTATAAAAAAATAAAACACTGTGAACTGTCGTAATATAAGAGTGATTACAAAATCTTTGTATAGTTACTCCAGATTCATGCTTACTACATTTCTAGCAAAACAGTTTAACAACTAACTTTTATAACCAATGTTTTCAGATAAAATCCGAGCAAGTGGTATCTGCTTACATTGAACGATGTAGGGAAGTGAATCATTACTTGAACGCTATTGTTGAGCCTCGCTACGAGCTGGCCCTAAGAGACGCCAGGCTAATAGACAAGATGTTGGAAGCTTACACTGGCTCTACGGACATGCTGGCAGAGATGTACCCGCTTCTCGGTTTGCCAATGACAGTCAAGGAGAGTATAGCGGTTGAAGGTAACACTTCATCTTTATCCTTGCAATATTTTATTATTTACTATCTAGTCGTACTTACAGCGGATTTCTGACGCTAAAATCTCTGTATAAAACAAATCTTTTTCGATATCTTTCACAAAACAAAGATAAAAACATGTTTTAAACGGATATTTTGGTACTCAGAAACCAACGGTTAGTAGTAACTCTTAGCGAAGACTAGTAGTTTTTTTAGTTAAGTATACTACTACAAAACTATAAACATTGTTGTATAGTATAGGGCTATCTTCGCTCGCCCTGATCATTATAGAGATCGTAAATTTTGTTTTATGTACTTTACATAAAGTTGCACTTGCACATAATTTAACACGAGGTATGGAAAGTCAAGTGTTCATGATATAATTAATAGACAAACAAAGACAATTTTCATTATAATAATAAAATTATATTACGCATTATATAATGATAATAAATATGAAGTGAAATAAACCATCTGGACTACATATTTTAATTATATTACATTTTACTATTTGTCATAAACACACATTTTGCAATTATTGTAAATTATAACGTAATTTAATGTTATTTACAATACTATTAATTATTTATTAATGATAACCTTTGCAACTTAACGAATAATCGAATGGAATTACGCGATATTATGAAGCAAACTGTTGCGATTTCAATGTTAAATTAAGGAATCACAATAAATTATAACTCTGTTTATTATACACACCAAGTATTTTGAATTTTACTGATAATATAAACTAAAATAATACATTTAAAATAACTATAATGAATAAATAAAATAACATGTAAGTGGATAATAAGTCAATTTAATATCACGTATATAAAAATCTCAGTCATGTTTTCCTGAACACGCAATTAGAATGTCTTATCAAAAGAAATTACCGTGACATGTAAAATAATAAATTATTGGTTATTATGTTAGGTGTACAGTTCTTTGGTTATTCATAAATGTTAGAAAATTAAATATATATTTAATATTAAAATATTGCGTAACTAGTTGTTGCCTATGACATCACTCATTAAACAATAATTACATCGACTAATTTATACTTAATAGCTTAAAATATTAACTTCGTTATTTTGTACAACTTAGGTGAATATCTGATATAAAAACAAAAATTTTATATTACATAAAACAGTGGGTTAAATCATCCTCCAGGAATATTCTGAAATCTCTTCGTCTTCATTCACGGTTCTATAAAGCTGATTATCTCTAGATAGCTTAAAAGTATTTATTATTTCATTAATTTTTAGTATAAACTGTTTAGACATAGAACTAGAAGTATTTAAAGGTGCGACGGTATCCACGTCATCAAGGCGATAGCGGTCGAACTGTGTCTCGAAGGGAGTAAAAGCAATTTTTTCACTTTACATTCCAGGTATGTGTAATGACTCCGGTACAGATTGTGACGTTAGAAATCCAGCGAAGAAGGATGCAGAAATCGTTAGACTGGCTAGAGCCGCTGGAGCGATTCCGATAGCTGTTACCAATACACCACAACTCTGCATGAACTGGGAGACATATAACAACGTCACCGGTATCACATTGAATCCTTACAATTTAAAACATACCGCCGGTGGATCTTCTGGTGGTGAAGTGAGTTAACACTATTCATCTATTTCATGAGTAGATTTGTATGTCTATAATGAGTTAACTCTCTGGTAGGAACATTGTTCCCAAGCATTATTGAAATAAATAAATGAATTTAACTGTAACTTTAAAGCGCTTGCGTAATTTTTAATAATGCTTAATTTTGCGCAATTTAATATATTAATTCTATGTATTTGGCGCAATCCGCATGTTCACATGTTTTAAGAAAATACCTTTGCTGTTTCCAGGCTGCGCTAATTTCGGCCGCGGCATCCATAATGGGCGTTGGTTCAGACATAGCGGGCTCTTTGCGGCTACCACCTATGTTCACAGGAATATTTGGTCACAAGCCTACACCTAAGTTGTTATCAGTTGAAGGTACGATATAAGAATAATAACTATTTGCTAGTAAAAGACCAAATGTACCCCAATGCAACTTGTAGGAAGAATACGAATCGAAATACGCCATACTTGTAAAAATCGGTTTAGTTGTCATATAAAACTATTTATATGAATACAATATACCCTCTGATAGACAATTTTGTCAAATTTTCATTTTTAAGCAATTTTATTGCACGCGAAGACAGAGACGAATACTCTACTCAGAGTATTTGTCTCCCTTAGCGTAAGTAGAAGTAAGACTTTGGTGAGAAAATTAGAAAATTAAAGTCAGTACGTACTTTTGCATACATTTTTGCTTCTAGGACATATACCTGACAGTTTGGATCCGCAGTTTGAAGAGTATTTTACACTAGGACCATTAACACGATATGCCGAAGACTTGCCATTACTTTTAAACGTTCTAAAACAGCCAGGTTCTCCCGAAATTCCATTTGATAAACCTGTAAGTTTTTATTTCCATTATTTTACACAACACACATATTTATTACTCACAAATGGAATATATAAACCCATCTACAATTTTCTAAGTATTTTATAGACTCTGTACACGCGGAATTAAGAAAAAACTTAATTAGAAGCGTATGCGTTCTTCCAGACTATGTTCTACATCCCTGTAAAATTTAATCGAGATCCGTTGAGTCGCTTTGGAGATATTCAAACAAACATTCATCCATCCATCTAAACTTTCGCATTCATAATATCAGTAAGAAAGTAAGAATCTTTGATAGTAAGATTGACATTTAAAATTTGTTAAAACAACAACAAACTTACATAAGTAATAAACTCACATCTTAGCTACTTTATAGAAAATACTTTTGACCTGCATTAATAATGTATAAAAATCTATCCAACATTTTAGATAGACTTCCAAAAAATAAAATTCTACTACATGGACGGCGAAGGCAGTGATGTAACAGATAAAATTGGACCAGATGTTAAAAAAGCTATGGACAAAGCTAAGGGATACATCCAACATACATATAATGTAGAAGTTGAAGAGGTAAATAATACTTAAATGTAGATGCAAAAATTTACATTAAATATTAAATAACTTTCTAACTAGTCGATATCTATTCATCAAATCATTCATAAATCTTGATTTTGTTATCGATATTGGGATTAAGGATGAATTTTAAATAGTGTAGCATCTGCATGTAGGCACATTTTTATTATTATCTATATTCACTAAAACTTACTCTGCAGCTAAAGATTAAAAACATCGAACACATGTGGGAGATAAGTGTTAGAGTTCTTTTCAAAATAGAACATATTAGAAATATTTACACGGATCCAGAGAGACAGGAGTTTTGGGTGTCGACGTGGCCTGAGGTTTTGAAGAAATTGCTTGGTGTTTCAAGGCATAACTTCACATGTGTTGCCTATGGTCCAGTAAAGAAATTCTTTGACGCTTTACCGTCAGGGTATTATAAGAAACTAGTTGAAATGTTTGAAGAGATTAAGACTGATTTTCAAGTAAGTACAACGTACTAGCGAAAAAAATATATAACCTTAACTGCCCAAAAGATACAAAATATTTTATAAAATGTGTATAACTGACTTTACTCTGCGACTTCTTTTGCGCGGAATTAAAAAGAACTTAGTAAGTAGCCAATGTGTTCTCCCAGACTATGTTTCTCATCTGTGTCAAACTACATCGAGATCCATCAATCCAAACTTTTGTATTTATAGTATTAATATAATATCTATAACCTATAAATAAGAATCACCAATAAATTGTAATTAAAAACTCATAATATAAGCTCATAGGTCTTCATCACAAAAAAAATCATTACAACAAATGTTTTCAATTTTCTTTGTTTCAGAAAGCCCTATCGGAGAACGCGGTGCTGTTCTTTCCAACGTTTCCCAATCCTGCTCATGTGCACTACAAAATATTCTACAAGTTCTTAAATTGCGGATATTTAACGATATTCAACGCTTTGGGGTTGCCAGTAACAGCGTGTCCTGTAGGATTCACCGACAAAGGGTTGCCAGTTGGGATACAAATAGTCGCCGGCAGATACAACGATTATTTAACCGTAGCTGTTGCCAAAGAATTTGAAAAAGCTTTCGGTGGTTGGATACCACCTAATACATCATTAGAAACGGTCCAAAAGTATAAAAATGTAACACTTGTTAAAAAGGATATTAATTGTAATGTAAATATTGGTAGTGCGTAGCAAATAAGATAATTAAGAAAGAAACAATGCAATGAATTCATATCACAGATTGTAATAATTAATTAAGATGTGTATAATAAAGTATATTTTATATGTTTACTAACGAATTTTATGTATATTTAATATCACCTAATCTAAATCTCCTCCCTGTGTTTCACTTTTCCTTGCACTGAGAATAAAAACAAAATTACATTAAGTCTGTAACGTTATACTTCGAGTAAGTAGTCGTCAAATAGAAAATACGTTAGTTTAAATGACATCTGATCCGACAGAAAAACTAACAAATCTAATTATCACTGTTTTCAAATAACAATCCTATTAACAAATTTTTACCAGCCTAAATAAATTGATTTGTAATGTAGTTGGTAAGGACTTTCTTTCAATTTCCATTTTTATTAAATATATTTAAGACTTGCCTTGAGTGTCCAGTCCTCTTTTATCCAACCAAAACCAAAAACATTAAAAATCTGCCAAATAAAAAAAGATATAAATTGTTTGTCTATTGAAGTTAAAACAAGGAAGTTAAAAGCGTTATCGGCGTTATCGATTGAATAATAATCCTTTGCTCTTGAAATCGCCACAAGGCGAATGTAAAAACCTTCTACATCGCTAATACGATTAGAACCTGGCCTAGACCTCGCAGAGGGTGGGCCTTTCTCGATAAAAAAATAAAAATACACGTTTTAAAATTTACAAAGAACAATTCTAGAAAGCAGATAGTGATGATGTAATCCACGTATGAACGTGCGCAAAATCATATAACACAAATGCTACGAATATTTATAGTGTCCAAATAAATGTTTTATTTTCGCTAGTGCCGAAAAATGGTATATACGTACTTGATACACAATTCCTATTAATTGAAAAGAGTACTAAATATTTATAGGTGTCTGATAGACACTTGACAACAGTTAAACCATGTGACCTGGTATAGCAATATGAGTTACCTTTGAAGGTTAATCCCTGTGTCTGGGGCGAGTACACGATATGACATTGTGTAGTGTTGGATGTTACGCAAATACTGTAAGGCTTCTTTCCTAGTTTCCAATATATCAATTGCCTTCTGAAACATCTAACATTAAATATAATGTGAAAGAAGAAATTAAATCCACAAGAATTTGTGCGATACAGTGTTTACATGTTGTGAATAAATACTCTACAAAACAACTTTCTTGATAATTTGTATTTAATTAAACATTTTACACTAACCCAATAAAAAATCGTGTAATAAAATACCAATTATCTATGCACCAACAGAACACAGAAGGAATGAAAATAGAGTCTTTACAAATTTATTTACCTATTCTAGTTTAATTAACGTAAAAGCTTCAATTTTCACTTTCTGTATAAAATAAAATTCTCGATATTCATTAAAGTGTGAGAGAAATAATCGATTTAATATCAAAAACAATATTCGATTGAATTGATTGCAACTGAATGATTGCGATGACATTTACTTCTACTGACAGTATGACAGTTTTGCTGTCAAATTATTATTAATTTGATGATCATGAAATGGAAATTAAAATTCTAATTTTTATATTTGATTAACGATATCTTATTTATGTAATTAGATATTATAATTTATTTAATCAAATTTTACATACTTTGACTCAATTTCCATACACAACTTTTAATTCGCTAATACTCGTACGACGCACGCGCAGAACTCCCCATCGCCCAAAATCGCCCAGCGCCATATTGAGAGAGGCGGACGTTGTATGACTTGAGTGATTAAATCGTGGTTAGTGCAATAAATTGAAGTGGAATACTTGATCGTGCCCTATGGATATATATTTGGGTACGTAATGTGTATAAAAATGTGTATCACTTGTGTGTTTTCTTTACTACAGTGGCATGGGAAGTAAAATTGTAACCTAGACATAGGCCGTTCTAGTTATCAGTAGATTACCTAGGTATCGTCAATCCGCTGTTTGCTCACAGTTTTAATCATATTATTACACACGTGCGGGGAGTAGCCATAGGTTTCTTGAATCTAGTTACATTAATAAGATTATACGATCGCTTCACAAGGTTCCCCGCTCGTATATAAACGGATTTCGAAATGTTTATGTCGGCAGTTGACAGAAGCGTATATGTATATGAGCGATCATAAGTCACCACACCCAGTGACCGGATTGTCGGTTTTAGTATTAGCTTCTAGTTCGGATGATTGTACGCGCGTCTTCGTGTCGGTATGTGATATTGTGAGCGATTGTGAATTCAGCCGGGGATTGTGAGGCCTGTGAATTAGTGAGTGTAATAATATGTCATTTTTAGGAGTGGTGTGCCTCGGTTGAAAGGCCTGCCGAAAGGACAGGGCTCCGCGCGCGAGGACGGTCCGCGGCCCTCCGCTCTGAGGAACCATGGACTGCTGTATTTCGGAGGAAGCCAAAGAACAGAAAAGAATCAACCAGGAGATAGAGCGGCAACTCCGAAAGGACAAACGCGATGCCAGAAGAGAACTCAAACTGCTCCTGCTGGGTAAGTTCAACTTAACCTAAAATTATTTTTTACACAAGTACACAATGAAGTATTGATTAATCTAATTATATGGATGGTTATTTCAAATTATGTTTTAAGTCTATAAATAGAAATAATATATTTCATTTTTGATTAATAATGAAAGTAAATAATACTTGTAAAATTTACCTATAGTTGTAATTAGTGTAATTTGAATTCAAGTCTGTTATATTTCTAAATACAAACTATGATTCATATTCCGTTGATGTTACAACTCACTAACCTATATGCTCTTTAATATTGTATATATCTGTTTATGTACTAACAAATATTCAGCTTGTGCCATAACCTTATAAAACATCTATCAAATTTGGTCTCCAATATATACTTATATGTCTACCGGCTGTTTTTATCTGTATTGTTTAACTTTATATTGAATGGATAAATGCAGTTTAATCTAGTTATTGGGCAAAAAAACTCAAATGATTTAACCAAATTATGATACAAATATACTTACACAAGAAATGTTTGTACATTTCTTTTTCAATATATTCTATATATGGTAATAGTAAAATTGATGGTTCTTAAGAAACTATATGATAACTCAGAAATATGTAATTATTTAGAAGTATAAACATTATAATAAGAAGTAAATAAGTAAAGACTTGTTAAGTAATAAAATATGTAGCATATAAAAATTATTTAAAAAAACTACACATTACAACATTCTTGTATAATTTTTATTTTTAAAACTAACTATACTACAAATACAAATGACAAGCATATAATCTTCTCAAAGGCAGCCAAAGTATCTGCGGTTCCTGTAGTATTGCAGATGTCCATAGGCATCAGTGAACACTTTGGTGTTCCCGCTGCATGCTTGTACCCTTATCTAATTAGAAAATAAATAATATAGCTGCCATAAGCAAGAATCTTAGGTAAGAGGGAAATTTCTATAAATATTGATAAATATTGCAGTCCCTCGGACTCTTGCTTATCTAGCTTTGACTGTAAGTTTATAGACAGTGTAAACCTACTAGAATAGTGCACTATAAGTCCATTAACTTGAATAAATCTACCTATTCCTAATCTAAATAGGGTTCCCTAATTAGAGTAGTAGAGTACCATTGGCACATAGTAATTTGTAATTTTAAAAATAAACTAATTGTAATTCTAATCACAAATATATTCCATCATGATAAAAATAACCTATTATATATGCAGTTACAGAAATAGATTGCTAAGGAGGCAATAAACTTGTCTATTTCTTTGTCTGTAGTTGTGTTAGTGTCTATTTAAAGTGCCTGTTCTAATGTAATCATTCACATTGTGCCTGTGGAACTACTTTTATGTTAATGCTTTAAAACAGGATAGTGTATACAAAACGATCAGTCTCTAGGCTTTACATTAGTACTAAATATAAGCATTTTATTTAATTTAGTCTTGAAAGTCATTATAATTATTTTAATTAGAATGTTGAAATTATTTCAAAGAATATCTTATGTTAAAGAATGTTTTTAAGGTAATTGTATTTATACAACATGACTCCCTTTGTGTAAGGCTGTTGTTAAGTTTTCATACTTTTCATATGAAATTAAATTCTGAATGAATAGAAAATGACAACACAAATCTTCACTTTTGTCATATCAGTTCTGGTTAGTGTCAGATAATGTTGATTTTTTCACTGTATTTAAAAAGTTAAATCTTTTATAATATTATTTTTTGTATTTCTGTAGTGTTCTTAAACTGTATTCAATTTGACTTAACTTTACTACTGAAATTCCAATGAAGTCATTTTCCTCTTTGACCATAACTATTTTATGCATTATTTTGGTTAAAGTTTCCTTGACTTGTAAACATTTAATTTGAATATATATGTTTAAGTATAAGACATTCTATCACAATAGAAATGTTGATTCAATGGATTTTCACAATGAAATGTTATAATCATAATAATTTGGTTAGTCATCATGTAGATATAAATAGTATCTGAACATTGAGTATAATATAACAGAATATTACTCAATTTTTACATGAGAGAGAGGGAGATAAAACATATACTAGAGTATGATTTTAGCCTTTAAATTTAGAAACTTAAAATTAACGAAGTTATGGTTTTTAATTCAGAAGCAATATTAATTCAATTGTTATCTTGAGATAATCAAATTTATTTACAAATGACAGAATGTTGTTTATTTCAAATGACTACTATTATTTCTACTGTTAAAAATATCTTTTATCATTTAATTCTGTTCAAGCACACTTGTGCACTTTTGAGAAAAAAGTTTTTTTTAAGACACCAAAATTAATGAGTAAATAGTAAAATTCAATAAGACTGAGAAATCTGAAGGTCCTGTGTTCAAATCCTGTAACATAGCAATGTATTCTTCAATTTTCGATTTACATATGTACATTTATCCAACATTCTTATGGGGAAGGAAAATGTCATAATGCAACCTGCATATATCTGCGAAGAAATTCAAAGATATGTATGAAGTCAAGCAACCTACACTGAGCCAGCATGGTTGATTATGACTATGGCCTAGTCGCACCTAAACTTAGGGTAGGCTCTGAGTTTCTCAGCTGGGGATGTAAAGTGAGGTGATGATCAAAATAACAGATAACTACATAATTTCTTGCTTAACTTAATTGGATATTTTTAATGTTTAAAAAAAATCCTCTATAATATAAGTATTTGCTATGTGTTTGCCATTGTCAAGGTTTATTTACTAGCAATGAGTTAGCTTGATGCCAATCCTATTAGTGGTACTCGAGTCATAAGCCAACTAACGGCTTCCCCCAGCCTAGGTCACAGTTAAGGGCAATTAGGTTCTCTCTCTGCTGAGTTTACATTTTTTTGAATTGTTCTGTTTATGTTTTATATTTCCTTATTTAATACATAATCTGAAATTACCAGTTTTCCTAAACTTTGATTTTTAAATTATCATATAGTTTTGGTTTAAATTGAATTTAGCTTTTAATTTTTAATGATATGTGGTTTAAAGCAAGATAATGAAAATTATATTAGTAAATAATTCTTTAATATTTAATAAAAAACTATCCCACACTCGTCCACACAATCCAACACGTCCTAGAACGGCAAAGAGTGTATTTTATATTATATGACATTAAAATTATTTTTTGTTAAAAGAAATTACATGTTTAAACTGTTTAAAGGTATTAGAGTAGGACCATAATTCTTTCGTTTTGAAACAAAACTTTTATACTGGAGGTGATACTTGACAGGCACTGGCGAGTCGGGCAAGTCAACGTTCATTAAGCAGATGAGAATTATCCACGGCTCCGGCTATAGCGACGACGACAAGCGCGGTTTCATCAAGCTCGTCTACCAGAACATCTTCATGGCCATGCAGAGCATGATACGCGCTATGGACCTACTCAAAATACAATACGGAAATCCGTCCAATGCAGTAAGTATTGTCTTAACATAGCTAGTTAGAGAGATGCTACACGGGCATGACATGGGAAGGGGGACACTAAATTGTATGACAGAAATCGAAAAAAAAAGCAATATTTTACTTGCAAATTATATACAATATTAACAAGTGGCAATTAATATTATAGACACGGACCACAACACGATGGTAGCATGACTTTAATCCTTAGCATGGTTTGACGTAAGAAAGATTCCTTCAATTTAAATCAGACCATTCGATATATCCTCGTTATTAAATAGGCAATAAATTTGTTTAGAAAGAATTTTAGGTACAACAAAAATACACCTAATACTTCCTCATTGTTATCGACGCAGGAAATAAATCATACGCCGTCTGTTTCGCCACAACGCTTTATTTTAAATAGTATTTTGTTCGCCAACGTTAATAATATTCATTTAATTTGGATTAGAATATCTGTTTCATACAATTAACAGGTCAATTAAATAATGACTTAATGACTTTCAGGAAAAGGCGGAGTTGATATCATCAATCGACTTTGAGAGTGTGACGACCTTTGAGAGCCCTTACGTGGAAGCTATAAAGGCCCTTTGGGCCGATTCGGGGATTCAAGAGTGCTACGACCGCAGGCGGGAGTACCAACTGACTGACTCGGCTAAATAGTAAGTCATACATACAAATAACAACGCCAATAAATACATTTGAAACATAGTTTATGTTTAATGTTTGAAATTACAGAAATGTAGCAACGAAAAGTACTTTATTTTTTTAACTATAGTTACTAATAAGAAAGAAACAATTTGTTAAAATTGAATATTGGTCAAATTATTTCGTTTTAAAATTACATTATATGTCGTATGACCACGTGGGCACGGCGCCTTTCGACCTAACGACAAACGGTTTTTATGTCGTTAGTAATAAGTCTCATAATTGGCAATTGATGTGGATGAAAAGTTGTACAAAAAGCGTGAATTTTCTATAGCTACCTGCAGGAGATTGACCGCGTCGCGGGCCCTAATTACTTACCTACCGAACAAGACATCCTTCGCGTGAGAGTACCCACTACGGGTATCATTGAGTACCCGTTTGACTTGGAAGAGATTCGATTTAGGTAACAACATATTGCCTGTGCATGACGTTACAAGGCGAATGCTTCGCTTCGATGTGCATGTTATTGTTTACGGGTACTATTGGGGTCTCGTGTTTTTTTAATACCTTTCATGGTGACAAACTCATTTTAACCAGTATTAAATAATTTATTTGATATTATTACAACAAAAAAGTTTATAATGCAGTTTGTTACCATGGATTTAAATGTTCAAATTTTTGTTTGTTTTATTCTTCATGTCAACTGGGATGTATTAATTTTGTTGCATGCGATACTTGGGCTTTGAGTTGCTTTTAAACCATATTCCAGCTATTTAAGCGATCTGGAAAGGATCGAGAAAGACGACTATCTGCCTACCGAACAGGATATTCTTCGCGCTCGACAGCCGACAACCGGTATACTTGAGTATCCTTTCGATCTTGACGGAATCATATTTAGGTATGTTCACAGTGTAGGAAAACGGTGTTGTGGATTACATGGTTTGGTAGATCGCTGGGAGCGCGTTATTCCTTCACCGCCCAAACAACCCATCTTTAGGTATGTATGCTCCCGGGTACTAACTGCCCGCTTCGGCTAATTGTCAATACCAAATTTACTAAAGATCGAAGCAAATCACGAACTAGCTTCTATTAGCTTCCCAAGCAGATTTGATATGAGATATGGATAAATTCAAGTTAAGACGTTAATATTATTTCATTCGGTCCATTTAACTATTTATATGTAAGATTATAGGAATGGCATTGTTTTGTTCTAATCCTGTGTGCTTGTGTGGTAGATAAAATATTCTTTTTAGTTGTTATAACCATTCTTTACTGTATAAAGATTGCTTTAAAATCTTCATTTTAAAACTAACAAAGTTGGCGGTTTTGGTGCAAGCAGGTTTAATTATTATTGGATGACATAGATTTAGGTATTTATTGAAATTATAATTTAGGGGGTATTATTAATCAAATTTATTATTTCCTAACACTAACTTGCTATAATTTTATTGCACATATTCATGTATATTATTGTTGCTATTGCGAACATCCCATTATAATTTGGATTGCTTGCTTATTAATCGTTTTTATATTACTAAGTTAGTAAATAAACTTTAATTTGTATATAATCGCAACGAATCTGCTATAAGGTATGTATCATGCATGATCTCCTTTCAGTTAGAAATATACAAATTACACAGATTTTATAATTTTACATTTAACAATTCTATTAACTAAATGCATAGTCTTAAATTAATTGGATATTTGATTGTCAGCCAAATGTAACGAAATATTATTATCAGACCTATAGAATTGTGATTAAAATTCTAATTGGCCTTTGTACAATTTAAACTGCACTAATATATAATTATTAAGATTGCTGTAAGAAGCTTGTGTGTAATTAATTTTGTAATTGAATAGTATTGTCACTGTGCTTGTGGTTACATTTTTTTCCTCAAGTAACGCGTAAGATATGTAACATTTTTGATTTCAATTTAGCATAATATTGTTTCAAATAATTAATAAATCATTTTTATCACAAAACAATTAAGAATACGTTTGCAACTATATGTATGTTGAGAAAACAATAATATAACTCACGCCCAAATTCTAGAGATGGCAAAGACAGAGCTGAATTTAGCGCGGTCCTATAGATATCCGAATTATAAAATATCTATACGTATTAAAAGTTTATTTAAAATTAAACTTACATTAATATGTATTTGTGGTCAACAGGATGGTAGACGTGGGGGGCCAGAGATCCGAGAGAAGGAAGTGGATCCATTGTTTTGAGAACGTCACTTCTATCATATTCTTAGTAGCTCTTAGTGAATATGATCAAATTTTATTCGAATCCGAAAATGAGGTAAGATATTAAATTTTTACTGTAAACATTAAAATAGGTTAAAACAATGAAAGAATCACTCTTTCATTGTTTTAACCTATTTTAATGTACCAGTGTTACTTTGCCTTAGATTTTTCGAGTTAATACACCCTGTGGAAACATAGATTACATGATTGATAGTTTTGCTAAGTATATTCTGCTATAAAAAGGTACTAAAATTTCAGCTTCTTTTAGGCGCTCTTAATATTAAATGAATGTAACATAGGGTATTTAATCATAGGCTATCATGTAAATATTATTCTACTTCGATTAATCAAAGGAGTGCTATTAGCAAATGTTTATAAAATTAATCACAAATCTAATACTTAATTTAGAAAAATAATGGATTAATTAGGGTGCTTAAATATATAAATTTCTATATAAATAGTATTTAGTTCATGAAAGTGAATTGATTTAAAAACTTTATTTCGTACACATGTAATCAAGGCTATCGGCATGTAAAATCTGTTTTTATAGCAATTTCTCTAGAACAATGATTTGTGTGAGACCATTTTATTTATTACATAGATGACAATAGGATAAAAACTGCCGTGAGAAACTGCAGACGCTTGTAGTAATACAAATTACTTGAATTGTTTCCTAGTTTCTCATACTTGATGCCCTCGTTTTGTTCGAATCAATTTTAGAATTCGAATTAAAGGCTGCATACATTTGTGACACGAAAAGATTGTTGACCTCACATATAAAAATATGGAGAATTAGGCGAGAAAATTATATTAAAGACCGAAAATAAAAAGACTAAAAAAATTAACTCATACTAATGTCATAAATGCGAAAGTTTAGAGGGATGGATTGATGGATGTTTGTTAGAAGGTATCCTCAACAGATCTCGCTGAAATATGGCACAGATGTAAAATATCGTTTGTATGAACACATAGGCTACTTATTAAGTTGTTTTATAGCTATTTCTAACATATAATATTTCCTTAATTTCAGAATCGAATGGAAGAATCGAAGGCGTTATTCAAAACTATCATCACGTATCCCTGGTTCCAGCACTCGTCAGTCATCTTGTTCTTGAACAAAAAGGATTTGCTCGAGGAGAAGATCATGTACTCACATCTCGTCGACTATTTCCCAGAATACGACGGTTCGTATTACATTAAAAAAAATCTCGATGTTTATCTTCTATGGATCTCGTTATCTTGGCGAAATGAGAAAGTCATGAAAAAGTTTCGAAGTCAATCTTTGGTTAACAACATGAAATTCCTAATCGTCATTTTGACTTATACTAGCAAAATTTGTTCATCAATTAGTTAATTTAAGTATATTTTATACCCCGAAAATTACTATCACATGAAAGTCTTTTCAGTTTATTTTTTTTTTAATTATTATAGGAACTGAATCCTATGTAATACTTAAGTAATATTTTATTTTTATGTTGGCATTTTGAAATCATTAGGTCCGAAATGCGATCCGATACCGGCTCGAGAGTATATCCTTCAGAAATATTTGAAAGAGAACCCAGATCCGGACAGATCCTGTTACTCGCATTTCACCACCGCCACAGGTTGAATTCTAACGCGACTTACAAACAACAGTATACGCTGTATTGTGTGATTTAGCTAGATATTAATTAGGCTAGATATGTAAGCTAGAATTGAGTCTTTATTGGTTTTATAAAACTTCGTGTAATTTCAATTTTTATTACTTTTTTTTCGCTTTTTCGTCAAATAAACCGTGGTTACCATTGGATATGTACAAAAATATTGTTATCTCTTTTACAGTCTTTGAAGGAAAAGGGATAGCAATATGTTTTTGTTCAACTCAGTAGTGGAATTGCGCTTACGATAAGATGAAATGTTTCAATTTAACATGTATAATACGTCGTTTTGTAGGCCAATAAAGACTTGAGGTATTTGTATAAATGTAGTTAGTGAGCGTGTGGTAATACCATCAGGTCCTCAGCGCGACGCCAGCACCGCGCGTGAATTTATTCTGCGAATGTTTGTCGATCTCAATCCCGACGCCGAGAAAATCATCTATTCGCACTTCACCTGCGCGACAGGTAAGTCAAACAAACTGTTTACTATATGCAATAAACTGCGTTACAGACCATTTTGTATGGAGAATTGAGGTTTATCCATCTATTTATTTTTAAAGCGCGAAATAACAAAATATCTAACTTAATTTTATAAATGTGATTAGAGTGGTTCCCAAAATTATTTTGTCTACTGCCCACTTTGAGAATAAATATTTTTTAGCGCCCCCATATTTTCACATATTTAAAATCCACTATAACTTTAAATTAAATTAATTCATTATTGTAACCTATATTAACGGAGAATTCTAAACGAAACTTTTACTATAACCCACAACTTGAGAGCAGCGCCTACAAGGGGGCGTTATCGCCCACTTTGGGAAAGACTGAGTTTACATGGATGAATGGATGGGGATATTTGTTTGAAGGTGTTTCCAGAACGGCCAAACGAGTCTCGAGGATATTTGTCATACGTATACGACATAGTCTGGAAGAACATATAGGCTACTAATTGTTTTATTAATTCCGCGCGGACTCCATCACGGGCGCCATCTAGTAGGAAATAAAAAGATCCCCAATTACGATACTATTCTATAACAATGTGGTTCCACAACATGTTAAGCATAAGTACGTAATATGTCTTTAAAGGTGTTACGACTCTATTATTGTCAAAACAGAGATAATAATTTAAACGGGGTTTTGGGTCTTAGAAACCCACGGTTAAAACGTTAACAGTAGTTGATAATGTACACATACACTTATTATAATAATATTTTGGGTCGTTTTTCTTATGCACTAAACATCATCATTCAGATTTATTCATCTCGTTCAATAAAATCTTACCGATTGTCATTGCGTTTATTACGTGTGTAAGAAATTATATCAATTCTAGTCTATGTGCAACGGTATTCTTATGTACTCATATCTAATATTCTTTTTTTAGTTATATATAATCGTGTAAAATCCATGTTATTCTGTATATAAGGTAAATATTATAAATATTCTTTGGAATTTTGCATTGGAATTAGTTTGCGCGCAACCTTGAACCTTTTATGTCAAAGGGTAATTTGCGTGTACAGTAATATTTTCCTTAATATAAATTATTTATTAAGAGATTATAAATATATCCTTATAATAGAAGCCAAATCAAAATAAATATTAATTAAAAAATATGAAGTTTTATCAATTAGTTCGCGTATTGCATCGAATCTATTTTTTTCCTAATCGTATATTTTCCATGTTTTTCTTTATTTTACACTTTTTAGAATCTCAGGTTGCATGGCAGCTTCGGTATACAAGGTGATTTTGTTTTCTAGTCAAATAAATAGTAGCTGTGATGTTTTTGGTTTTGTTTGTGTGCGCTTGAATTTTTACATGCTAACAACTTCGTTCACGTAATTGTAATCATAATAAACTTACTCATTACAAAAAAAAAACATTTCTTTGGAATATAATGTTCGTAGAATATTAACAGTGGTAGAGCTCGCAATAACAATATTTGTTGGATGCACGAACGGACCGGCTCTAGTTCTATACCACGACCATACAGAAGACAGGCGTGATGAGTGTGGATGCCGGAGACTCAATTTTAGTCCACGTTCCCTTCCTATCCTTTTGTTACAAGGAAATTATGGTAAGGGAAAGTGGATTTTGCTGAGGAGGGTTTTGCATAAAAAGGGCATATCGTCTTTTCGTGCGTCCCACCTCCGTCGATTAATAGTAGGCTAATCGTCTGAAATTTGCAGCGATCGCTTCGCTATTTCGAATTCTGGTGACCGCTTGCTTTTTTGCCATATCATAATATAAAAAATAAATGCTTTTATTTATTGCTTGATTTGTATCATATTTTATTTATTGTTAAGAATGTTTTTTTGGTTATGGTTCTTTTTGAGGTTTATGCAGATTAAAAATAATAATTCTTTTTTTATATTACTTTCTCACTAATTTAAACTGCATCAACCTTCTTATAAATTGTTTTAATGCATGTTTTGATTGTTTTAACAAGTTCTACTATTTATTTTTAATTTTTGCATGCTGCCTTGGATTATTTTAAAGACACTGAAAACATAAAATTAGTGTTCTGTGCTGTTAAGGATACTATAATGCAATCCGCTTTGAAAGAATTTAACTTAGCTTAATGTTATATTTATTTTTATATGTGTTAATTTGCCAATAAAATTTACGTATAGTTGCATGTATGTTTTATTTAACCTTTTAATTGTGTAGATATATGGGTTTATTTATTTAAAATTTTCTTTTATTTTGCGGTGATGGAGAATTTTGATAATATTTTTCTATAGAATGTACATAAGATATTTATTATTTGGTTAACATAAACGCTTATATTATTATTTTGAACTAATTTCATCCTTTTGTCAGGGTATTTTCTTTTACACCTAAAAGGATGATTTTTTTTATCTTACCTTACGCTATCGTAGTAACATTAATAATAAATATCAGTTTTCGTTACATTGTATCTTCGACGACCACCTGGATAAAATATTGCTGCGTTGTGGAGAGAATGAGACGGAATGAAAGGTTTTTTTGGTTAAAAAGATTTAAATCGTTTAACTAAATGACTATAGCGCGTATGAAGTGTAATTAGATTTACTTAATAGGTGCTGATGGCTACCGCAATATGGCTTAATTTCTAAATTACATCAACACACAGGACTTAAGAAGCATACGTCTCTTTATAATGTACGTTGAAATTATACAACACAAATCTCCACATTTAAACTCATAATTAATCTTGGTACACGTGTACATTATTGGATTTTTTTTCTTAAAATGACACCATTTCTACAATTTTGTCTAGTGGCCAGGAAACCAGTTGCTGCATTCTCATGGCGTGGTAAAGATGCTCATAAAACAAAGAGTCGTCAACGGCTGCTAAGCATCTAAATAGAGTGAAACCAAGGCAAAATCATATAAGATTCAAGAAACAGTTTTGTTTGACGTGCTTTTGAACAATAATTGTTTGTTTGCAGACACCGAGAACATCCGGTTCGTATTTGCCGCCGTGAAGGACACCATCCTGCAGTCCAACCTGAAGGAGTACAACCTGGTGTAGGCCGCGCCGCCCGCACTCGTCTGTGATTGTGTATAACACATAATTTAAACATCATCACTTCACAACAAAGTGTAAATTTACGAACTGAGATCGAATGGACAAACCGATACATCTTTAAATGATTTATGAGAAAAATAAGGTTAGATTGTAAGTCATTTAACCCAAAACTAGCACGAGTCGGAAATCATTCGTTCTCGATCCGAATGGGTCACTTCACGACGCGTCAGGTTTTTTGACATGTTTTTTTATAATGAAGTTATTCACGACTTATGTATGTGTCTGTATCGGGGAATTATTAAATTGTGCATTTTAAAATGCCGCGTCGCGGCCCGGGCCCGCCGCGGCACCTGCTTTATAGTCATTGTTTTAGGATTTTTGTAAAGTTTGTTGCCATAATATCTTTCTACATTTAGTATACATTTATGTCCAGACGGATGGATTTGAACAAACTAGTCCTATGAACTTACGCGTGTTTCACGTCATCCTCGTGGGTCGAGACGGGACTTTCAGCTTTATCGATCGGGATGCTTCCGTGTTACTATTACGTATTTATTTAAATTATGATGTGCGGCGGTTGGTGCACCGCCCTGGAGTGAGGGTCGCGCTGGGAACGGCCGAGGGACATCACGGGTACGGAACTTCTGTTTGGGGCCAATATTTAATCTCTATGGATATTTACCTTATAGGAGTCACCCGATAAAGGTAAGGTTGTCGATTTCCATATTCCACAAATGTAATACTTATTAACTTCACTTACTTTAACTTTACGTCTATGGAAAGAATTAATGATAAGATGGCCCAATGAAATTGCACCAAAAACGTACAACCTCAATTCTCACTGCCATTTTTGCAACAAAGATTTAGTTTTTACTTGGCACTGCTCTTTTTTTATAATTATGTCAGATTTTATTTAATTACTGTTTTAATATTGCAGTTGTATCAAGACGAGTATAGAGTCTTTTACAATAAACGTTAGAACCCTTCTGTACCTCGGCCGCTTCTCAATTGCTCGAATTCAGTACTACTGTATGTTCTGTTAGCTTGGAAGATTATATTCTATTAATGATGCGTTTATTTTGTACATTGGAATTTTGTTACTTGATATAATATGTTATATGTTATTATTTAAGCTGTTTATATTTAACAATGGTGTTTTCTACAAGAATTGACTTCAAGCGAAACTTTTTTTACGTTCGACCGTAGGCTTTGTGTACGCAGTTGTATGGTGTATTCGGTTTCTTCCTAATGTTATCTGTAACGAAAAAAAAAGAAAAACAAATAGCATTATATCAGTATAGAATGTTACTATGTTAGTTGTGTAAGGACATTTTTGATGCATTTGATATAAACTTTTTTTACTAGAAATCCAATAAAGCGGAATGTGTATTGTGTAAACCGTAACTCGAGTTTTTTGCACGAAAGCTTTTAACACACGAATGTAATATATTGTACATTTGGGTCTAAATGTGCTGAGTGCAGCGAGCAGACAGCTCGGCGCCGAGTTTTGCTATTGGCAACCGCAGCGGCGCACCCAGCGGCACACCCAGCGGCGACTGGCGAGCACGCACACACGTACACACACGTACGCACACTCACACACAAACAACTCCTATACATGTTTTAGACAATTTTATTATGCTATGCTTAATTTAGTGTGTTGCTTCGTGTTATTGTTTAATTATTTTATGTATAGTGAGAAACAAAGTTTCTATTTTTTAAATGAATAACTTATTGTATTAACTTATTTGTTGTTGTGACTTGATTTTCTATTTACCGTTTAAGAGTTTCCAATTTATTTTGAAGAAGGAAGCAAACAGTTTTATATACCAGCCGACCACCGACACTGTCAATAGCAAAACTATTTGCTTTTGGTTATAAGATACAGCTGTCCGAGATGCTCAAGATATTGTGAATTTGAAACTTAGCGCACAATATTGGAATATTTCTAGTGATGTTACCCATTGATGTGCAATCTCTGTGTGTACATAGAACTATGTTTGGTTTGTGCAACTGTGCAGCAATGCGTCGATCGGTTAGGAGTTAGGAGTCCGGTGTCCAGCGTACGCGGTCCGTGCGGAGCGGCGCGGCGGGCTCTCCCCCCATCCCCCCCATAATCTCACCGCACGCCGCCCGAGGAGACAGCACCATCGATAATCTCTCTTATTTGCCAAAGGGAATATGTTTTAATGCCTTTATAAGTAATGATGTACAGACTGATCTTATAGTTTTCTTTTTCAATACATTAAAGTATATAAGTGTGGGTGATACAGCTGTGTACAGTGCAGTGGGCGTCAGGTGTGTGTTTATGTAATGATATGTAAACGGAATAAGAAAATTGTGAGAGTCCAAAATGGTTAATATTTTTTTTATATTTGCCGTGACCTGACCCACAACGACTGGAGTTCTCCAAACTTGATGCTGATACCCAAAGTGACCCAGGAATATGTAGCTTTCTCTCTTTAAATTTAGCGTAACTAACTTGACACTTTTGAAACCCTTTATTTAGTTTATAAATCTAATTGACTTATCTTTTTAATGTATAACAAATTAAATGTCACAAAATCAATAAAAAAAAGTATATTTTAAGAAAAACAGGGCCAGGATATTTGACTTATTTATGACCGTGACCTTTATATTACTCTTTAAAATCGAAGATTTTTATCTAAATAGAATAAATATATTAAAATGATTGTTTTCTTTATTTTGTTCTGTTTCATTTTTGGTTACCGGGAGCGCTAATGGAGATGACAACTTTGATGTTATATTTTGTGGTTTGTACGACAAATTATGTTCCTTGATTGAACATAGTGAAACTATTAGCGTTCCTTTGGATTTTTGGGCTTCAATTAATGTTTATTGCATATTTGGTTACAGGTGTTTATGGTAACATTTTAGTAATTATTTTAGATTTATTGTGAAAGCACTATTGAATTATTGATATAATTCTCAACATTACTCTACCGGAATAGTAAAAAGCATTTTAACTGACCTACAACTATATAGTTTTATTTAATTTTTCAGACTTTACTGTGACTAAACTAAAATTATTTTCCGTCCTACATTCAATACATTTTTCTTATTCTGTCTCCGTACATATAGTTTAATTTATGACTATATTATAAATGAAACTAGTTGTCTCGCCTGACGCCGGTTGCATGCCTCGGCCCGTCCGCCGCGCCCTCCACGTCGGGTAACTGTCGTACGAATGGTCTGAATTCTCTTGTACTGGCGTGATTTTACCTATATTTTTTTTACAGTGGACATTCAAAATAATGCTAAAAACTATATTATAGTCTAACGTTGCTTTACCTTTTGCGTGAGATTGTGAGAATTTTAGCTTAAGTTTCGACTGAAGATGGATGCCTGTATGTAATATTGTAAATTATAATTTCTCATAAAATATAATTTTTTTCAGCTAAGCGAGTAGTTTTTTTTTGACCTTGTAATCTACAGACACCCGTACATCGGTAACTTTAATCAATAATGATATTTTCTCCTAAAGAGAAAATCTCCACTAAATAAAACTATCAGGCGTTGTATTCTTCGTGACACTTTTCTTCAATAAGGTTGTTCATTACTTTATGAGGTAATTATGATTCATTGTGTGATCCATTTGCACCATTAGGTGTGATTTTAGCTCGAGATTACATCGCCGTCGCAGTGTCCTGTCACGGACTACATTATATTCAATCGCTTATACTCACGCGGCCGACATGTGGGCTAATGAAAGCATACTTTATAAATTATTGATGCCATCGAATTTTTCGGCTTTTGAAAATTTAGCAAAAAGCGCTGCAGTTATAGCGCTTAACAATTTCGAATGGAGGTTCACAACCTTTGTCTTCTACAACATGACTATTTTATACGGCATCGACTACTTTGTGAAGAAATACAAGAAAACTTTAATCCTAAGCAATGGCCATTTTTATCCACGATTTGCGGAAAACATTCATCAGTATATACTCTTCGATACAAATCTAACAAACATCGCGCAAATGTTGAAATGGATGGATAAACGTCGGTTTGACAACACCGGCAAGTACATCATCATTTGTTTATCGAATAACGATTGCGATGAAGCAGAGGCTGTAAACATTTTTTGGAATTACAAAATAGTTAATGTTGTGTTACTCAAAACAGGACAATCGACGAACGAGACAGACGTGTTTAGCTATTTTAATGAAAAATATGATTGTAAGAGTGTTCGGCCAATTAAATTAGATAATTGGCATTCTTGTTTATTCATTAACGACGAGAAATGTATAGAAATGTTTCCTTTGAAATTAAGAAACTTACAATCGTGTCCTATAACTGTGTCCACATTCAAACAGAAGCCTTATATGACAATAACTAATGGTGTTCCCTCGGGTGCCGATGGAGATTTACTTATTCTTATTGCAGAAAAGTTAAACGCTAGCCTCGTACTAAGGACTCCACATCGGGGCTTCGGATGGGGTAAATTAGAAGATGACGGAACTTGGTCTGGATCACTCGCTGACGTATACTATAACTTGGCCAACTTCTCTATGACGTCTGCTAGTATCACACTCAGTCGATTCTCACAGTTCCAAATGTCTATGGATTATAATACAGTAAGCGTTGTGTGGGTCACTCACCCTTCAGATTTAGAGTCTCCATCTTTAAAATTAATGCGTCCTTTTAATTTCGAAGTAAGGATCGCTTTGGCAGTGTCATTTATAGTTATTGTTATACTAGCTATATTCGTGAAGAGTAAATGTAGTGAATGCGTATTTCGGGCAACTAAGACGATACGACCACGTCGCAGCCTTGTGTTCTATTCATGGGAGTTATGCATGGGTTTGCCATCAACGAAGCTACCTAAAAATTCAGCATTTCTGTATGTCGTTCTCTTCTGGATTTGGTATTGCTTCTTAGTCAGAACTATTTACACTGTATTCCTTATAAAAGCTTTGAAGACTAACAAATATCGTTCAGATCTGCTGACTATAGAGGATGCTATTGCAGCTAACTACGAAATCGGCGGAGGGCCGGCACTTAAAGATTACTATATAGATGAACCTACAATTTATAATCGGTGGATTAATTTGGAAAGCAACGAAATCTTTCCCACGATGCTAAACATTTCAAATGGCCAAAAGTTTGTTGTAGGAGTGAACACGGAAACATTTAAATTATTTCAAAGAAACCTAAGCGTCGATCTGCATAAGTTACCACAAAAGGTAATCAGCAGCCCAACTGTGATATTCTTTAACAAATTCTCCCCGTTGGTAGCACCGATGAATACAATTTTAACGCAATTGATAGAAGCTGGATTTACGTCTAAACTTTACAAAAACTATACAAAATCGAAATATACGAGTAGGTCAAGTGGGAAGAAAAAGGCAATCAATCTTGTGCATTATACTGGTTGCTATGCTATTCTCATCGGAGGCTGGATTATGTCGCTTATATTTTTTATATTAGAACTGATTGTTGGAAGGTCCAGGTCATCTTCGTAAATGTACTTATACTTAGAAATCGTAGTTAGATCTGCTGAAAAATATTTTATTTTTTTTCGAATTAAAGATATATAACCAAATTTAAATAAAGAAAATTATATTTATAACACAAACGTAGAAAAAAATGGTTTAATTTAACATGTAAAAAATCTTATCTTTTATACACAACATAATCATGATAAAACAGTTTGATTCCTAAGTGATTGCATAAATAATTTACTCGACAGAATCCGAAGTAAAATGACATTATTACTTACGAAGTATTGGCAATCACGACAATCGCTCGTTTAGACAAAAATAGTTTTCATTATACATGTACATAACTGTGAACGGCGAACATGTGTGGTATATCTACAACCTGTGCTCCAATATTAATGGACGATGATCCACCAGTTATATTAAAACTCGGTGAAATGGCTTCAGAAATTGGTTACTACAACTTCGAATGGCGATTCGTAACTTTTGTTATGTTCAATATACAGACATTGATTGCAGTCGACGTGTTTCTGAGCAAGTACAATCAATCGGTTATTCTGAAACGAGGCAAATATTTACCATCTCAACGAACGCATATATCACAATACGTTTTGTTCGGAACACAGTCTTCTGAATTATCAGATATGTTGAAATGGCTCAGAGAATCGATGTATGATACATCTGGAAAATTTATTATTGTTTGTGCTACGATTGATTACGAAGAATGTGGAGAAGATGAAATATTCCAAACAATATCTAATGAGCGCATTCTTAATGTTGTTGTTCTAAAAGCTCAGAACGAGAATAATCCACAAATCTTTTCCTATCGATTTTTAGAACCCGAAAAATGCGTTAACGATATTCCTTTTGAAATAAAATTTAACAATAGCGAAAACGCAATGAATTGGAAATCGATGTTTCGAGAGCAACTAACAAATTTTCACCAGTGTCCATTAATTGTGTCGACATTTGAGCAACCTCCTTTTATGATTCTCAATTCCTCTGAAAATCCGAGCGGAATCGATGGCGATGTATTGACACTTTTATCAGATATATTAAACGCTACTTTAGTATTAAAATTACCAACTGAAGGTGAAGTATGGGGTACATATGAAGATAACAATTGGACGGGTTCACTGGGAGACATTTACAATTTCAGAGCCCACGCTTCGATGTGTTCTATTCCACTGACTTCAGATTTATATGGAAATTTTCAGATTTCTTTCACATACAATACGATGGATATTGTGTGGACAGCTAAATTACCTTTATTAAAGCCTGCTTGGGAAAAACTTTTGCATCCTCTAAAATTTTACCCGAGACTTATATTGATATTGATGTTTTTAATAATTATTATATTGAACTCGTTGACTAGGACCCGATTTTGGAAGAATATTACAAAAGTAATTAATGCTTCACCGCCTAATGTTAATTTACTATTTTATTCATGGGTAATTTTTTTAGGGCTGCCAATTTTAAGAATGCCATCGAAAAGAAATTTTGTTGTATTCGTTTACATCTGGATTTGGTTTAGTTTTATTATTCGATCCTGCTACCAAGCTGCTCTCAAGGATTCATTGAAACATAAATTGTATGAAAAGAAATTTACAAATATACAAGAAGTTTTGCGTGACAAATATCCCTTCGGTGGTCTTGAATCTTTAAGGGATTATTATTCAGAAGACGATGATATCTCCAACAATTGGATGTCTTTAAACTTCTCCAATACTTACGAGATCTTAGATGAACTATCTACTGGAACCTCAAACTTTGTGCTCGCGTTCAATAAGGAGGTTATTATGGACTATTTGAAACAATATAATGGTTCAAGAAAACTGCAAATCATTCCAGAAAAGATCGTGAACAGTCCTTCTGTAATTTATTTTACTAAGTATTCTGCGCTAACTGGACCGGTTAATAGGATTTTAAAGATACTCGTGGAATGCGGTTTTATACAGAGAGTGTACACGCAAAGCACATACTTACAAAGTAAATTATGTGATCAGACAAAGCATCAGTATGAACCTATGAATGTTAAATATTTCGCCGGTACTATAGGCTTGTTAATTTTAGGTTGGATCATATCTATAATCTTCTTCACCGTTGAAGCTTATTGTGGAAGACTAAACGGGAAATGAAATTGTCAAGTTAATAAAGAAAATAAATTAAATATATATTAGAAATTAAATTATGTTTCATTTTCCAAAATTGATTTAATAAAAAAAAACATACTACTTGCATACTTTATTGAACAAACAACTTAGTATTGTTGACCCTTTAAACGAGAAACCTTTTGCTTAAAATTAATTGATCATTATTGTACGATAATAGAAAGAAAGGGCTTTGAAATATTCGATATCTTTTATAATTGCTAGCAAAAAGAATGAAGATTCTAGAGTAGAATTTCATAATTGATTTTTATATATAATGATTTCTAGATTCAATTATTTTTGTTCTATATTTTCTAAAAGCTTATTTTTGTGTGAAAGTGAAGTCAATCAAAAAGTTTTATTAAGGGACGTATTATTTTGCCGGGGCACTAAAATAGCCTTTTATTATATATCATGTACATTTTGGACCTGCGCATTTCCGCAGCCTTTATTTTTGCTTGGATGTGTTGAACGCCAGTTAGAATTGCCAATTCGACGCACAACACGTCTGAAAATTCAGCTCTGAATATCAAAGTGAAATTTTACGCGGGAAACTTATTAGTGATTAAATAAAATTATTCGGTAATAGTGAAGCCGTGATTGATGCGTAATATTTAAAATGTGTTCTATAAAATTACTTTTTATTCCTGTTATCCTGCATATAGTTTTTTCAAAAGGTAAATACAAATACTCTATTAATAGTATCAATAAAGTTATTAGGTAGAATAAATCTTTTTTTTTATTCCATGTTTCTCGGTGTATTTTTATTAACTGAGACTACAATATCTATTTATATTTCATATATATCAAAATTTCTTACAAAATACGAAACTGTAAAACAACGTTCGCTTGTGTATTGTTTATATTAACTGGAAGTTAAATGATATTATTATTTACTTAATAAAAGCTAATATAATGTATATTTAAATATGCTATGACACAAAATTTATTTGTTTTCTTGTTCTAATGGTTTTCTGATATCCCTCGGTGGTTGAAAATTGTTTAAATGATCTACTATAAAGAGTATATTGCAATAAGAAATCATCCTATCTCCTACTGATTTGTTTCAGACGTGCCCAGCATAACCAGTTCTGAGACAAATGTTACAGTCGTTGTGGGACGCGACGCATACCTTACTTGCAACGTGGAAAACTTACAAAACTACATGGTATCTTTGCATTGCATTATATTATATATTTGTAGATTTATAGCGAATCGAATTTTTGTACGGAGTTACCTAAAAGACAACCTAATCTTGGCTTTTATACTTTAGAATAGAATATTTAAAAGTGTTGCTATAGACCAGTCAAACTGGGCAGTAGATAAAATAAGTTTGGGAACAACTGCTATAGACGATAGAAAATGTTTGATTTTATGATATGTAAAAAAAGACGTTTTTAACCAGGTGGCGTGGTTGCGAGTTGACACCCAGACAATACTGACTGTGGGTCAGTTGGTAGTAACAAAAAACCCGCGGGTGGGAGTACTGAGTGATCCTCACTCCTGCACACTAGCGTTACGAGACACAAGCCCTAGTGATGCCGGACGATACATGTGCCAGCTCAACACTGATCCCATGATCGTGCAAATACATCACCTTCAAGTTTATGGTATGATCATTTTTACACGAATTTGATTTTACCTTCATCGCTTCTTTAAGATTGATATGAATGGCTGTGAAGAATAGTAAAGAACGGAGGAAATTACAATTCTTAGTAAAATTTTAAATTAAATGCTTACTTCTGAACAATTTGCTTCTAGGCCTTTAAAAGTATTCGTAGAAATACGTTTCAAATGCTTCTTTCCTCTCGTTTTTACAAAGTCCACAAATAATGTAAATTTTGGGAGAAAGTTTATGTTTTTAGTTTAATTTTATTATATTAACAGTTCCGCCAGAGATTGTGGATTCCAGCAATGGTGAAGTGATTGTGGCCGAGGGTGGCAGTGTAGCCCTGCACTGCGCGGCATCGGGCAATCCACAACCAAACATCACTTGGAAAACGGAGGAATTTAAACCTCTAACTATTGCTGGCGAAAGTGGTAAGTACATTGTTTTAAAATACTATAGATTTTGCCCGCGACTTCGCCTACGTAGAAAAAAAGGTGAAAAGTATCTAACTCGAGTTTTTTCAATATGATTTAGGCAAATTTTATTAAGATGTGTTAAAACGTTGCTGAGTTGGTAGCTAGATACTGCTAGTGTATTATAAATTTATGTTATCACCAAGAGCGAGTGCGCAAAGTGAAATAAATAGATTTTCAATAACAATGTACCTTTGTTATTCAAGCTAAACTGTCAATAATGATTACGGAATGTATTTTAGTAGTTACAAAATTGTATTCAACTAAATCGAAAACTACTTCACGAAGTAACAACAATAGCACGAAATTTATTATCGAAATTAGATTTCAGATGTCGATTGAATTTCCCAGACAATTGACAGCCGTTTTATTTTGTCGAATGCCAGTTCAGTGTAATTAGGTAAATGTTTATGTTTAAATCTCATTGGTCAAATATATAGTGCAATGTAACAATAAATTTTGCGACAAATATAACATATAAAACTTTTTACTTTTCAAATTGAAACGTCCTGTCTACTAGATAGTGAAACTAACAAAATTGAATAGTAAAGAAAATATAATTAACATTTTGTAGTATTGAAATGGGAAGGCGAATGGCTGAACATTTCAGTGGCTCAACGGGATATGAACTGCGTGCTCCTCTGTATTGCCAGCAACGGAATACCGCCAAGCGTCAGCAAAAGAATACATCTATTCGTCTTGAGTAAGTTTACATATACAAGTTTATACATATTAGAATTGTTAATTTTTTCTTATACGTTTGGACACATTTGTTTTAGGCAAATAAATTTTGTACCTAAACTGTCAAACTTACATGAAAATATTTTGGCATCCCTATCGTCATCTTTGAAAACAGAGTGAACATTATGTTTTAACATAAGTATTATCGCAGTGGACACCTTTCATGTTCACATTTCCGTCTATAAAATTCCAAAAATACGTAGCGTGCTACAACTTCGTAGCGCTACGGAGTAAATACGCTTACGTACGTCATCCTGTTAAAAATATTCCTTACTTAAAAACTTTTTAATAATATTTTGGAAAAAGTTTTTAATTACCAGCTAATATTATGAAAGCGTTGACTTGAACATTGCCGTATATAAAAAAATATTTGTTACAAACATTACCACGATGATCAATAAAATGGTTATAAGATTTCTGATGAATAAGAATTAACCTTCAGTATGTAAATCTATACATAGATAGGTATGTATTCTCAGGTAGGCCAAGAGTAAAGGCGGTACAGCAACAGGTCGGAGCACACATCTACAGTGCTACGACACTGCGGTTTTATATTGAAGCTTACCCTCCTCCAGTGATACACTGGAACGATATGCGCGGGAATCGCCTGATGAATGGTACTTGCTGTGATGATATTACTTGTTTATTGCACTATTCATATATTTCAGTGTATTTATATATTTACTAGCTGTCTTGGTAGAATTAGTAGCCTATGTGTTCCATGCTATGTTCTACATCAATGCCAAATTTTAGCGATATACATGCAACCGTTCGTAGCCTTCTAATAAACATCAATTCATCAAATCATTCGCATTTATAATGTTAATGACCATTTGTTACTACCAACTAATTATAGAAGTGAAAAAATAGGAGATAGTAGATAGGAAAAGAAGTAGAGGAAGAGATTAAAAAAGTCAGAAAAGGGATAAAGGATTCCAAAACTTACTAGGAAAGACATATTAATTTATACCATAAATAGCTGTCGCCCGCGGTTACGTCTGTGTATTCTTCCAGACTATGTTCTATATGTATGCCAAATTTCATCGAGATACCGTCAAACAAATATCAATCGATCCATCCATACATCTAAACATTCGTACTTATAATATTAGTAATATTATATATACGAGAAACACCCTATCCGTATGATTTCTTTCTAATAAATTGCATTTATCAAGAAGTATTTCTCATGTAGGATTAAAGTACGAGACAAAGACGATCTCACGTGGCTATGTACACGTAAGCAGTCTCACAGTTAACAACGTGTCAAGAGAAGACGCGGGGCTCTATCAATGTCTAGCAGAGAACTCGCTTGGAGCTGACAATTCCACTGTCACTCTTTACAGTGAGTATTTAAATACTTCATATTCATATATTAATCAAATATTACCTATTTTATGGCAGAAAAATATTTTATCAGCTCTTCATAATCTACGCCAACCAGGGCCGGTTTACCATTTTCAAGCGCCTTGGACGAGATTTATGCGGCGCCCCCTTTTTTGGTGTCTGGAATCTTCCAAAGATTGCATATCTTAGGGGGGCTCCCTAGACGTCCTTCTATACCCATATTGACGCTATAAAGTTAAAATAATTTCCAATTAAATCTTGTATTACGTTTTTAATGTTACTTTCTAGAAATATCACTAGCTAATCTCCTGTAAGAAGCAATGCAAGTTTTAAATTTTCCAACATTTCTAGCGCTGGCCACATCGATTGAAATCAGCACTTCGTCTGTTCGAACTGTGACGTCATCGGACCCAGTTACGAATGCGGCAAACTTTAGTTAGTACTCCACTTTATGAAATCGTTCAAAATTAATTACAATATTTATTTTTCCGTATAACTGTATATTTGCTATTACTTATAATGATAAATATATTTAAAAATAAATTTTTTTGCTACATGCCAGTCATAGTATCCATCATCTTTTCTTTTGTCTATTATATGTTTTTTTTTTCTTATACTACTTAGCTACCCCAGAATTCACCGCAACAGAGGTAGAACACCTAACTTCGATTCTGCCTTCAAAAGTTAGCCATCATCAGATGCAGAACCCAGGTAAAAACAAAATACACGTATAATATAATCTGTCCATTAAAATCTTTCAAATGTCATATCCATGTGGCACAGTAAATATTCAGTGGCCCTAATAAGTTTACAGACGCGTTCCTTTTTTTTTATTATTCTCTAGACAACATTTTTCAACTATATCCAAGCCTAAAAAGAGCTTTACAAAAAAATTTAGTACCATAATTGTTTTTTTTTTGTTGTTTCAGACTTGACAACTGTTTCGTGACTAGACACGAACCCGCACACATCGGCGGCGATGTCTACAAAAAGGCAGCACACTATGCTTTTACTTTACTTAGTTTATTTAGGCATTTAAAAAACCGACTAGAACCAGTTCATAGGTATGTCGTTTCTTATATTATTATTGTTTTATAGACCGACAGGGATATCTGACCCGGTGGGCATAAGTCAAACTAAATTGGCTGCTCACTAGCGCCCTCCTATCGACGTCAAATATTACAAGATCCTCTTGGTATCAGTCTCTTTGTGCTGTCGTGTATTTTTTTTTAATTTTGTGCGTCTAAGAAGGGTTTATATATATTCTGACAGAACCAATCAAAGAGTATGTAACAACTGCGTAGGAACCAACTACGATAGTAGCGCCTCTCATCGGCTTAAATATACTTGTTTGAGTATATGTTAAATATGAAAAAAGACGTAAGTAAGAAAGGAGTCGTTATTGAGATGTTTTTTGCCAAAGGCGTATATTTCTAATTTTTAATTAAGATTGTAAAGATAAATTAAAGATATTATAAAACGATGAAGTTTCTTTAGCATGAAACCTAAATTTTTAATATAATTTTTTTTAACATTATAATTTATAACTAAGATTAGTATCAATTAATATAAAAGACAACCTTCATTTGTATTTTTCTTTTTTATTATCTTTATTAAAAGAAAATATCTATTATTGAAGTTGTTATTAATGACTACAAATAAAAAATAAAAGCTTCTATTAGTACACAAAGAAAGCAATCGACGATAATTATGTTCAAGTACAAAGAAAAGAGTATTTGATAAATACTTATTCTTTTTCTTCTCTTAAGTAAGCTTTTACGAGCGGAATATAATATTTTGATCGTATTTGCTTAAAGGGTCTGTCTATTTTTATCTAGCACTTAACATACTTTGCGAGTGCGATTCGTTAACTCATATTATATTTTTTTGAACAGATCTCAAGTAACTAACAATAATATAAGTGACGGTCTTGTGTCTTTTCTACTCAGTCCATTAAAGATAAGCAACTAATGGATCTGCGGTTGTCTTTAACTATGATTGAAGGTCACATCACATAAGACCTGTTTCATCATCAGCTCACTATAGGTCCTCACCGAGGGGCTCGGAGCCTACCCTAAGTTTGGGGTGATTAGGCCATAGTCAACCACGCTAGCCAAGTGCAGGTTGGTTGACTTCACACATGTCTTTGAATTTCTTCTCAGATATGTGCAGATTGCATCTCGACGTTTTCCTTCACCGTAAGAACGTTGGATAAATGTACATATGTAAATCGGAAATCGGTAAAACACATTGGTACATGGCGGGATTCGAACCCAGGACCTGCAGATTGCAAGTGCTTGACCCCTGAGCCACCGACGCTCTCAATTAGACCTGTTTGTTTTTCGCTCATTTTTGGAATAAATAAAAAAAAGACCATTTCCTTTTTTACCTTTTTAATTGTAATACTATCACAATAATACTATCCTGCACAATTAAATAAGGCATAAGTAGAGTGGTACAGAATATCATTATATAATAATTAAAGCAAAATACATTGCGAATTATTAACACATAAAGTTTATAATTTTTACGATATTAGTAAATGTACCCACTCATATTTAACTCAAAAAGGAAAATCCTTTTTTACAATATATTTAAAATTGTCGATTCATCAGATCACATAATTAACCACGTAAATACTGGACGGACTTTGTAACTTTGCCAGTTATAACGAATAATACAAAGTTATTACGCTACTTTCGGAACATCAGATTCACTAAGAATCGTCTTTGTCTCGGAAGCATGAGGTAGATAAAATGTTCACTGATACATGATTGTATCGTATTTGGTGTTATCGTTTCAATAAAATATGTCGGGATTTTCTCGCAATAGTTTAGCGTCGTCAGGACAGTACATGATTATGTTGCCGACTGTACACGCACGCTCGCAACATTCGCTGGCGACTTGTCTGCGCACGCGTCGCCAATGCTCTTCGGTAAGTAAGCGTTGCTTGTACATACTCTTTTGTAGATCTTTAGGTGCCATTTTCTCTGCAAATTAAAAGACTATATTATAATAATATTTAAAAACAAAAAGTAATATGTGCTGCAAACCTATTATATCGAAGGACAGAATGAGCCATTTGACATATTGTTCTAAATTTAGTATATCTTTTTATACCACTGTAGAAAATACTTTCGTTTTAAGCCTAAAACTACTATTTTTCTACAAAAATTTCGCTGAATAATGTTGTGCAAACAAAAATAAGCACTGTTTATAAATAACATCTTTTTCTTACGCGATCGTGAAAATTCCTTTTGCGGTTTTAATCAACATTTATCTACCTGTATGACAAATAAAGAAACGTGCACACGTGCGTTAGAGCATACGCTCGGTCATCTGCTAGTAAACAAAACGCTGTGTGCACACTGCATCATTTACAATGGTGTGACGCTTGACCGTTACAGAGTAAATTCATGCGTAGTCAAATGAACTCTTGCACATGTTCTAATATCGATTAAAATACATACGATTACGATTCATTAACGCGTAGATATTCGTATCGATGTTAAAATCGATAAAGACATACAGATGTATCAATATAAAGGTGAGGTTACACTAAACGCGAAGTAAACTTATAGTACGCGGATTACTGGATTATGTGTAAAGTGTGTGTACTCACCGATCATAAGCGATGTGTCCCTTTTAACAATTTTGTATACATTATTGCAAATATTGTCTATTAGTGAAGATAGCCAGTTGCTGCAGCTGAATACTCTGTCAGTTATTTTGAATGTATCGTTGATATCTGATCCATACGCCGTATTGATGTTTCTATTTAACAAAAGTACAACGTACAGCTAAAAAGAAAACACCATGTTCACAATATTTAACGAAATAAAATATTAAAGGTCTTTGTCCTTGTGTTCAACGAACCTCAGTCGAAAATTATTCTTATCAAAGAATTTATAAGTAGTTTTTAAAAATATATCTCGTAACTTGGACCTCATGAAAGCATATAGCTTATTTATTATTCAATCTCAAAAAATATATATAAATTCGTTGTGCCATCTACTTAAAATATAAGCTACTTAAAAATTAGATTAGTTTTTTTTTACTTTTCTTAATAATGTTATGCATTATGAGAATACTAATTATTGCCGATATAAACATGTAACTAATAAATATTTGTCTAGAATATGCTTGTTTATTGAGCTAAGTGATATCAACAACTATTGTCTATTTTTAGAGTTGTTCTAATTATGATAATAATACAACAACATTGGAAAGCATTAGGCATTGTTTACGTTCTATATCTTACTTAGTCAATGTTTTTATTGTTTACCTTGAACCAGATTAAACTTTGCTTTTAATCCACTTTCTCGAATCGATTTGTTTATTGTCAAAAAATATTTAAAAAAAATTACAAGTGCTATTCCCGAATTAGAAATGCTGTGAAATTTAGAATCTAAATGTACACTATTTTGAAAAAAATATGTTTTTGTAATTTTGTCGTGTAATTTTGTAAAACCACGCATAAAAATAGTATCTTAAAAAATTATGCAAAAATAACAAAAAACAAACAAATGCACAATAATCCTGTATTCGAATACAAATTATCAAAACAATGCACATTTAAACTCACTCACATAATCACATTCAAATTCAATATAATTTTAAGGCACAAAAAATAAAAAATATAACGAAAAAAAAAATACGTACGATATATTTAACATCCATTTGAAACTTTTTTTTTAATTTAACTAATAGCACAATAAATGGTTGGTCTGGTTAACAGTAACCTGATGAATGAAGCTACATCGACGATGCCGTTCTAAAAATAAGCTCACTCTGGTCCATAGTACGGAATTACTTAAAACTTACATCGATAATGTCATTTACAAAATATCATTACGATAAGATTAATGATAACTGGTAACAATACGTGATTTACTTTTCATTGATTATTAAATAATTAATTAAATGAAAAATATTTCCCAGTATCATTTAAATTAATGAAATTGCAATAATTATACAAAAGAAATCAATTAAATGTACTTCGTACTAAACTTAATTAAAAGTTTCATTGTTGGTGTATAATATAGTTTTTTTTGTAACACAACAAAAGAGTTGGCGATCGATACCAAAAATGTATTTAAAATTTTTTTTAATGTATCTTCATCAAGCAAAATTTTTAATGATGTAAAACACATTTTCTTTAATTTGAAAAAAATATCCTGATAAACTCTTGACTTTTGACAACTTTTCCTAGTGATCGCAAACCATTTACATATGTGTAGTATCAGTATATTATATATAATAATTTCTTATCATACCAAAATAACTTTTTAAAGATAATCATAATTCGGATGACAATATGCCGGAGTTTCTCGTTTGCCTCCTTCTCTTATAAAAAAAATATTTTTGCCACGGACAGATAAACTCTTCATAGTAGTAGAATTGATAATCCGAGCGAATGGAAACAAACAAATTATTCTGTCGCACTCAAAGTTTAAATTTAAAGGGTCTGCCTTAGCGACAAATTGACTAACACAAATTCGGCAATCCCTAGTAAAAAGGCTCGTATTTTAAATCGGATAATTGAATAAGGTACTTAGTTTATCAATAAATAGGCAGGCATCGTGCCTGTGTTATTACGTGATATTTTTTTTAAAAAAATATTTTCTTCTAAATTATCCGATCAAATATTTAGTATAATAAAAACAATTTTTTTTAAATATTTAAACAATCGCCGTGACCCGGGATCAACAATGTGTTTGTTCCACAAACGGTTATCTCGCCACTATTTGTCTCAAAAACGTTTATGAAATCCTGAGAAAGTAAGATTGTTTACAACCGAGTAGAATAATATAGACTTTTATAGTCATATAATTAGCACTGAATATTTACCACGACGCCACATTTTACACCTTACCACTATAGGGTACGGGCGACCAAAATTAGGGGCACTAAGGGTGTTTTAATTAATTAGTGGAGTAATTGTTAAAAAGAGACAAATATAGTTTTCTGCAATGCTTTAACCTTACGGCTATTAAACAAACTACAATTTGTGCGATAGCTATGTTTTTTTTTTTTTTTTATAAGAGAAGGGGGCAAACGAGCGGCGGGAACACCAAGGTTCAGTTGTGACAAAAATATTAATTTTAGATAAGAAATGATTATTATATGTATATCGCAAATTATACTTTAAGTGCTATAACTGTAATACCAGTGTTATTATCCAAAAAGTTACTTTAGTCAGTGACAAATTCAAATATTTACTTGCTTTGGGATCGCAAAACGATAAAACGTATGTCAATTTTGCACAATGCTGCTATTTGTAAAAAAGGTAAAATAAAAAAAAAACGAATCCCTGTCTAAGCATATACAGACATAATTTAAATTAGTGTATTATTACTACAAGAATGATCATATGAAGCGTGCTCTTCCTATATGGGCACGGGCTCTTAATTTCGTAACAATTGCGATGAATAATTCATTTTGTCCGTCCTATATTATCTGGCATAATTTTCCATATTATTAAAATTGTTTAATTATCATTTGAAGAAATAAGTTTTATTGTTTTTTTTGTTCCTTTAAGGTTATATTTAGTAATGAAAATGATTGTTAAAATATTTTAAACTAAATATTATATAATATATATTTTAAACATTTTTTTTGAATGCTAACCTTAGCATAACCATTTTTCCCGTTCTTACCCTGCGTACATATGTACCTACATCTTACCAATTACAAATAATAAGAAACTTGCCTATACAAATGCTGGAGCAATTTCGTAATTGGAAAACCGTAGTATGTTGTAGTTAAAGCGTGCCGTATTATTTTTAGGGTTCCGTACCTCATAGGAAAATAAACGGAACCCTTATAGGATCACTTTGTTGTCCGTCCGTCCGTCTGTCAAGAACCTTTTTTTCGAACAGACATGAATACATGTACATGTAAGCAAGGACTGAAAATTATATAAGCAGCTTGTTTACTTCTAAATGTCAAATAGTAACCTCACACATAAATAGGAAACACGTTTTTAAGTATAAAATAAACTATTATAGATAAATAGGGTGCGTTGCGGGCACATAGCAACAGGGCACTATCGCGAGGGTGATAGGTGAGAGATAGGCCGGAAGCCTCGCTGTACGAATAAACTAAAAATACAGGGTCAAAGGTCATTGTTTACTTGTTTACTTCGTGGTTTTTCGATACGAAAAGGACATCAAATTAATTATAAACCAAACTATGATAAACATGTGGTGGCGTGCTGCTATTTTGGAATCGAGTATCTTTTTATTATTTATACTTTTACTATGAATGTGATGCCTATGAAAAATAGAAATTGACGGTTGTTTCCATGACTTTCGAGAACAAGGGAAATCATTGCAAAATTGACCTAACCTTAATTTTGTTGTTGTTTTTCAGTTTATCGATACAGAGACATCCCTCGTGGCCGGCGCCTGATACTGCCAAGTCATAAACAAGTCATTGCAAACGCCTGTCGCGTGGGCACTTATAGATAAACTATTAACAAACACAATTAGATGAGTTCTTAGTTTGTCTGTTTGAACGTCAAATACGTTGGAGTAAGCGATTAAGTAAAAAAGTTTTTACATGAAATTATATTGGTTTTTTAAACCAACTTATGATGTTAGAAAATTAAACTTATAATATATGTCTATTTTTATAATCCCACAAATATATTATGGCAGTTTTTGACATTGACAGGCCTACAAATTTTATTTCTCGTCTCCATCGCGAGCAGTTCTCGGTCCTGGTTTGGCATAATCTACAAATTATCTGCGAGCTACAAACAGGAATGTTACCTAGCTTGGGCTGCGGCGTCAGCGCCTACGGTGATACATAAAGCAGCCCATTCTGCTCAAAATAAAGTAAAACTCTGCATCTAGGTCTTTCAAAAGAGTTATTCCTGCGTATCAATGATATTCTGCAAACAGGCAACATCCAAAGATTCCTTCGGCGTAGATCTCAACTTCGAGAACACTCCCCTCTGCCAGTATCGATAATATCAACGTTGGCATCTCGAGTGAAGTTCATCGTTGCGGTCACTTGGAAGACATAGCCTCTAAAAAGCTGGGTGTACTATGAGCTAAGCCGTATTACATTTCAATTTATTAAGTGTAAAATTTACTAAAACGAACCGTAGCATTTATTATGTATGCGTAAATTCGAAATCAAGTCCGATGTCGATACGTTGCTATTAAAACATTTTGTTTTGATTCATCCTGTATTGGATGTGACCTACTTCTCTTTAATCATATCGAACAATAACAATTTAATTGATAATTAAAACTATTAACAAATCATTTCGTTTGTTTTATTTTTTTTACATTCATTGATTACGAACGCATATTTTGTAAGAAGTAAAGTTTTTATGTTGATTGAAATCATTTATCGGATAAAATAAAGCGGATTCCATATTGTCTAATATTTTTATATTTTTAATTATTAATATTAATTTTATAGACCATTGAATAATAATTAATTCAATCATTCGCAGATCAATAGACACACTAAACAGCTTGTAATTGCTATCATGGTCCAGTGCAACTATAATAAGATGACGTCTAAAAACTCCTGGTGATAAAGGTATGAAGATGCAGAAATTTAAAGTATACGTAGTTTAGTTTTGGAATCTCCTAGAAATCATAAAATCTTGTGCCTTACTAATAACACCTAGCAAACCTACACACCTAATAATATAAAAGTTTGCGTAGGCATTATTGTCTGGAGTAAGCCATTAGAACACAAGTTGATTTAAATATCAAATAATATCTACTCCTGTCTAAATTAGTCATTTGGTATGTATGATCATCAGACACATTCAGACGTGAAATATGTCGACAAGAGAATTCGTACAACCGCATTCACGTTCACAACTAAGTTGTTTATTGAAGAAACATTTATCAAATAGAGGCTATTTTTTTGGCTCCAACGTAAATCAACTAATATTGATAGAGAAAATATTTCCCTTTTTCCGTTCTGTAACAACAGTTCCTGCTTGCGATTTAAATAGAATTTAGATTGGCTACAAATTAGACCTTAACTAAATAGATAGCAATAATATTTTCTGGACATTGTTCCAACTTATTCGCTATTTTACATTAGCAATGCATGGGCATGTTAATTGTACATTTACAAATATCACGTTAAAGCTATTGGTACAAACCTTATCTAAACAGTTGTTACAATCATTTCTACTTAGAGGTTGCTACGTCCAAAATTATCGCACAATACCATTTCACTAACGGCTCGTTACGTGCATAAATTCAGAATTAATTTGAACAGAGTTTTTTTTAATTGTAAGCTTTGTATATTAACTTAGGTATTCGTGTGAACATGAACGATCTATAGAAGCAATTTTGCAATTTTGAAGCGCCAATAGCCTAATGGTTAAGGGTACGGATTTCAGATCACGAGGTACGGGGATTCGAAACCCGCCATTCGACTATTGTCGTAAATCACATCCAAGCACAAGCATAGAGCTTAGTTTGAATGGTACAAGAAATATAAGTAAATTTACAAAAAATCTGCTAATATTTTTAACAAAAAAAACAGGGGGCGTGACCGTAGAGTCTGTACTTTCTACAGAGAGGTATTGATAAATATAAATAACTATTTTGTAATAATACAACACTAATTTATGTTCTATAGTAATAATCATTAACTAACGTAGATATATGCTATTGTTCTTATTTATTCATTGAAAGCAATCTTATTAATATTGTATATGTTAAAGTTTGAATGTTTATTAGAAGGTATCTCAAGAACGGCGAGACGGATCTCGCTGAAATTTTACATAGTTGTAGAACATAGTTTGGATGCACACATACCCTGCTTAATACGTTTTTTTACGTCCATTCCGCGTGCACGGAGTCGCCAGCGATAGCTATTTTTTTATAAAAGAAGGTAACAAACGATCACGATGTTAAGTGATGAATATTGCCTATTTTTTATCTGCCGAAATAAATGCAATATTCCTGTCAACACGAAACAAACATGACAAATGTTGTTCTGTCGCTGACAGGGGTTGCGGCGACCATCAAATCAATTATTTATTTGTATTAGATTGATGATGGTTTGTGTGGTCAAGTCTTTTGTCACAAACAAATGGGACCTTTTTGTTCTGTACTTTATTAAGTTTAATCGATTACTTACATAAGTTTACCCGAAAATATTTCAGTGTTGAATAAAAATACGAAAAACGGTATTTTGATCTCGGAAACCAAAGATTAGTTACAAATGTTTTTGTATAACATAGCTCAGAAATATATCATACATAAAATTTCGTTTTTTTTTCACATATTTTTCTGGTCAAATGTGGTTTTACCATGATGATTACATAACCTCATTTTGGGTAATAATCAGAACGACCCTATAACACCGACGGACATTAATTGCATTTTGTTATGAAATCAACTATATAAGAAATACCATAATTAAATGTAAATTTAAATACATAATACGACTGGGAACCTTGAATTTTTTTATCAGTAATAAAGTCGTTTAAAAACCTGAAAAACAGGACTTTTTATTGTTATGGTTTTCCTTTTTCACATCGTGTCTTATAAAAGGACTAACTAAATAAGGATGTTATATTGGCACTTTTAACAGTAACCTAATTAAATCCTTCCTACAACATAATTTTATGTGATACACACTGCAAAATCAAACTCGAAACTCAATTTAAAAATATATCGCTATTTCATTAAGGGGCCATTCATTTAATAAGATTTTAATTGGTTTCTAATTGAGGCTGCACACTTCTTAGTATAATAAATAAATTTATTTCTACGTAATGACGGTTCGATGATTTAAGTCAAGCGAATAACCATTGTTTTTATTAGTAACGGATTCAAGGTTATAGTAAATCTGTCACGGTAACATTCAGTATAATGAATGACGTGAAAGTAACGATATCTCTACTTCGCCAGATCTCTGATAAGTTATCAGTGAGCCTTTTTATACGTTCGCATCGTACCTTCACCGCGATCATTTCATTATGTTACAAATTTATTTCGTACGAGTTATATTGCGCGTGAAAAAAAACATTTAGACAATGTTGTGACGGTAGTTTTGTAGTGCGATTCAAAATGGCATTACGGTTTGTGTTTTGCTGCATATTTTTTACATTGCTGCTGCGGATAAATGAAGCTATCATAGGTATATATTGTTTTACTTTGTTACAATTAGCATTTATTTAGCCTACAAATCTTGATATTCAAATAAAACATGGATTTCGTTATTTATTCTATCTACATTTTAACTTGTCGGTAATGTAGTATTCACGACGAAAGTGTGTTATAACTTATAAAAACTATTACGCAAAGAATAAAGAAAACTATTTGAATCAATTATTTGTTAAATATTTATGGAATTGAATACAATTAAACTCTTTTTCTATCAAACCTTATAACGTTAATTCATTGTATACTTTAGACAGGAATTAATGTGAAATTTAGTAATCATGTATCCATTAATTATTAATTTCACATCTATTTGAAATTGTTCAAATGCTTTTTATTGTACACTAGTATTCACCCTCGACTCCGTCTGTCACGGTAAATAATTAGCAGCCTATGTGTACTGCCACACTATCTATGACTTTCAGCGAGATGAGTTGAGCTACTCTGGAGATACCAACATCCATGTCAACATTCAAACATTCGCATTTTTATTTTAGTAAGGAGTGAGATATATTTAAAGAATTAAAATTTGCACATTATATTACACAAGTACTCATTTTATTCTACATTCAAAAAATAATAAATATCCCCAAAGAGGAAAAAATGCCGGCAATTGCTTTACAGATCTACCAAATTCTAATTTAAGACCGTATATCCCACGTCCCATCTATTTATAGCATTTATATTTACTATTTTATAAAAAATAACGTATCTATAAATAAAATTTTTCTCTATTCTATAAAATCTACTTTTTTCATAGATAAGTATAGACACTTATCTGTTCGGATATCTTTTAACAGTGGTTAAGTATACGTTTAAAAGAGGCCGTATGGGTTATGATTTATATGTAAAGCGCCTGCGGTAATTCTTTTTGTTTTGAAAGTTCAGCAAACAAGAGTTAACATAACTAGGTACTGCGATACCAACATTTCCCTGTTATCAGAAAAAAAAACAATAATATAGCCCCAAATAAAGCGTAATAAATGCGAATGTTTGGATGGATGGATGAATGGATTGATGTTTGCTTGAAGGTATCTCCAGAACGGCTGAACGTATCTCGATGAAATTTGGCGTACATATAGAACATAGTCTGAAAGAACACATAGGCTACTAATTGTTTTAATTCCGTTCAGACGGGGTCGCGAGCGACAGCTAGTTAATTTTATAAAATTCCTCAAATGTTCACTACTTACAATATAATTAGAAAGTACTGTCAGATTTACTGCCTCGCGCCGCATCTAATTAGTCTCAGGCTCAGACATAAAATCCGATAAATGTAAGTGTTAGGTCTTTGTCCTGTTAGTAAAAAGTGAACTTATTTTAATCTCGGTGCGCAGCGGTCATTGTCAAGACAATTGTTTTTTTACATTTGCGAATTTGTCATTTATCTATCGATCACTAATACATCAAAACAAAGTATAAAAATCTAAATCTAAAGCAATATTTTTATCGTACTCTTACATTACGTAGATTGATTGTTATCAAGTAATTTTTACACAACGAAATTTTGTTCTTAAATTTTGCATTTTCATCTTAACATTTTGTCTGTTATCTCCATGTTTTCAACTGAATGTTGTAAATTTTTTACTATCATGAATTACATGTTAAGTACTTGTATATATAAGCTGATTATTTCCTTATTTAACTCTTGCTTGTTTAAGATTTAGATAAATTATAACGTTCCAGAATTTTTGGCATTTTTTTTATTTACGTATGTCTTATAATTATTTGTTGTTATAATCTATTCCTCATTTATGTAATTCTTATCATACTGTATTTAATTACCTATATGTGTTTAGCGTATACTACATATATGTCGTTGAACTTTTTGCTAGCCATTTTAATATTGCTTGATGTTTATCCCACAGGTTTGTAACACAAAGGTACCCCACAGGTCGCTTGGTAGTCGCAAGTTCTATATTACTTACGGATATTCTAAATTTAATAATTGTATACATTACTAGTACTGATCCACGACTTTCTCACCATAGAATTTCCAGCCATTCTGGAGATTACCAGGAATACACGCGGACTTGCAGACAGACAGCATCCAGGCATCAGCATGTCCGAATTATGTTTTTTTTTTGATATTATAATTTTTTTAATTTGTTTAAAATTTTTCAGAGAGATGTGGAGTGACATACTGTGTGGGGGAAGTGTATGTGTGCATAAATGATGAGTGCTATTGTGCAGAAGGATACACTCCCAATCACTTTCAGACACGTTGCGTAAGATGTCCAGGTCTTCATTTTTTTATATATCGCTTCTTTCTATAATTTCTATTTTCCAACCGAAAATATAAGCAAGCCACCATCTTACATTTGAAATTTAATTCTTGCTAAACGTGGTAGTGACCACCAAATCTTTCTTTCGGGTTCAGAAAATTCAGCTGATATTTCATTAAAATGTAAATATTAAAACTTGTAGTGAGAAATTAATTAAAAACTTAGATTTTTTCCCTTTTTAATATGGCTATTAAAATTAAATTTAATATTAATGTGATTTTAAAAATGCAATTTACAGTTGATCAAATTAAGTTAAAAATAAGAAATGTAATTTATTTATTTACAATTCTTCGCATTTTTTTACCTCTACTCGTGTAAATATTAACACTAAAACAATTAAAATATTTCAGGTTTGGGTGAAAAGTGTTATGGAACATGTTGCGGTGAACATCAGAATGGGAGTCTTCAATGCCGACAGGGAGTCTGTCAACCTTGCTATGATTCATACGGCAATTGGATATGTCGGTATGTATCATTACGATCCCATCATCTATATCATCATCATAATCATCTTCAGAGGTCAATTCATTCGATGTTTAAAATTACATTTGTGTCAAAGGATATGTTGGAACATGGCACAATTTTCATAATTGTTTAGCTAATTTTATAACGTGATGTGATAATAATTTAATTATTTTTCAATTACAGTGACTCCTTGGACCAGATGCTTCTGGTTTCGAGTACTCAGATTATAATGGCAGCTGCGTTAATATTAGGGATAATAACGACCTTCATTTTACTATACAGACTTTGCGCCGCAACCGCTAACTTGCAGTAAGTATTTGATATTTGTTGGGGAAGCTTAGAGGTAAAGGGGTTTTATAATCCGAAACTTCACCACTAGCGCGTACTTTGTAGCGGAATTAACTAAAGAAATTGTTAATGTATTTCAAATATTATATACGCCACATTTTCTGTTATCAGGTCCTGAATAAAACAACCCGAAGATAAAGAAATAAACCTTACTTATATTTTTTCTAGTAAAAATGTAATTTTAACTTTTACTTATAGGAGAGATCCGTATCATTCTTAATTTAGCTTAAAATAATTTGTGATGTGGTCTCTGGTTTTTATTATTGTCTTTTGATGGCACTTGGTTTTCAGTAACTGAGTAATAACCTTCGTTTTTAAATATTATTATTATTTTAACTATCAAACATATTACCTGTATATTTTCAGACCTGTAGGAGCCAGACCTAATTGCGAGAGTCGTCTGTCTATTGGAAGCCTGCAAATTTACGTCGAAGAAAGACTAAGGGATGCTCCGCCAAAGTAATGCATAGAGAACAAACAAACTTCAATCAATATTGATATGTATATAGTATAATAATGAACGAAATGGTTAATTATAGGTATTCAAGAACTGCGCCCGCTGGCTCCTCCGTGTATCCGGCGTCCGCGTATCTTAACGCAGGTTTTGTAAGTAAATTCATGTGTTAACAGACTATGTATAAACTTAAGTCAGATATATTTCATTATTCAAAGTTCAAAGAAGTATCAAGTCATTTGAGGTTCAATAGTTATTCCTTTCAGCGGATGGTTGGGTACCTATCTAACAAACTTACTTGTGATATTCTGCTCTTCAATAGGTGGAATCATTTAGTTTTAAAAATTAATGAAAAATACATTTTTTTTATTTTCCCCACAGATACACGACAGCAGCGTGCCGCCGCCAGCCTACACGCCCAGCAACAAACCCCCAGATACTCAAAGCGAAACCCTGCATATCTAAAAATAAAATTATCGATCTCTTGTAAATATAGCTTTATAAAAAATGTTTTGATTTGATTGTATGTAATTTTTGTAATTTATAAGATTAAAATAAAATAAGACTATTCTACGAAACTATTAATATGTATTACTTTTTTATTTTGTACAATTTTAAGTGATACAAGATCGCCACTCAAATTTTAATAAATTCATAGTCAAAAATACTTTATGTAGACTATGAGAACATTGTCAGAAAGCACATAAGTTAATGTTTTAGTAAATATCCTCTAATATTGCTCCAGCATAATTAAATGGTCGTTTAATGGTAATTTTGAAAGCGAGAAACAGACTGTTACACAAAACTATCTACTGCAAAAGATGCTATTCTTTCTTTTACTACGATAAGTGTAAACATTTGTCGCAATTTTTTTTCGTCATAGTCCTTAGGTTGTCTAAAAAATAATTCTGGCAACCAATGACATAGACAATTGACAGAAGAAGTGACATCTTCCTTTTTTTTGGCGATTGGCAAGTTTGATAAATTGACAAATGTCAAATTATTTTGAGACTTAAAACAGCGATCGCGTTTTTCAATTCAGAAACGTTCTTAAATAATGAGTTTATAGAATTTTTAACAAAACTCTCTGTTTCAAACCACGTTTATTCTATTTGATGAATTTTAGAACGGCTACTTAAACGTTGAATTATCGCGAATATTGTAAAAATGGCTGACGAAGAAATCAATGGAGACACTGACGATATTCAGCATGATAAAGATAAAACTCAGAAGAAAACTGCTAAACACGATAGTGGAGTAGCTGATTTAGAAAAAGTAACAGATTATGCAGAAGAAAAAGAAATATCCTCGCAAGACATATCTGGAGTAAGTATTTCTGTTTACAAAAATGTGAGGTTACCTTAGTCAATGTGATTTACATTATATTACATCCATTTATAAACTTAATGAAGTAAACTTAAAAAAAATGATAAGTTATTTTAAAAATACGAATCTATTGGGAGTTGAGAAGAGTGGATTAAAAGACTCACCTTAAACTTGTTAAGTTTATAATTACTTTGTTGTTTTAATAGCAAAAACAGGCTGAAATATACAATTGAATCAAATCTTAGTAGAATATCATTCAAGTTGCTTCTCAGAACACAATTTTATGTATAGCTGAGCATAAGATGTGGGGGGAGGGCATTGCGCAGATCACTCTGAGTCGATTTATTAATTAGAAAGACGCATATACTAAATGGCTAATCTTTTACTTTTTCTATTTTATGTTTTTTTAACTTGCACTATTAATAATTTCAGGCACTCTCATTAATTGGTGACAGAAGAAATAAAGAGGCAGCTGAAAGATTGGAAAAAGAAAAGGAGCTCCAAAAAGTTTCTGTCAGAAAAGATGATATAGAATTAATTGTAAGTATGATATTTATGTGTCATTATTTTTCTTGAAAAAAAAAGTTACTATGAAATATGGATAAACTATTTTATGTACATAAGTATTAACAAGATTGAATAATACAACATTAAAAATTTTGTGTTCCAGGTCAAGGAAATGGAAATCTCTAGAATATTAGCTGAAAGAACCTTACGTGAACATAGAGGTGATGTGGTTGCCGCATTAACAACACTCACCAACTAATAAAGTGATAAGGTTAATATATTTTATTCATAAACCAAAATTTACAATGGTTACAATTATGTAACATTTTCAAATAGAACTTTGTATACTATTAATTTTGTTTTATTTAAATACTAGCTGTCGCCTGCGACTTCTTCAACACTAAATTTAAAAAAAAGAAAGTGTGTATCCTAAGTGTTCTTCGAGATAGTGATTTATTTTTATACCATATTTTGAATAAGTCCATGCAGCCATTTCAGAAATGTCTTCTAGCAAACATATATTTTACCATCCATTACATCTTTCGCATTTATAATGTTTATAACATTGTTAGTATTCTATCTTTGTTAGGACCTTATTTAGAGTTACAACAATATTTAAAATGCTACCTACGACTAATATTGATGAAGCCTTGTGTTATTGTTGTTGTTTTATAGTAAGAAGGTTTACATGCATTATTATGCAATAAGAGATACCTTAATGTAGTTCTTAAGACTTACTGTATGTTTTTTGTTGCTGCAAGTATGTCCATTTTCTAAAAAGTATGTATGAACATGTGAAAAGATATTTGTTATTAACAATATTATAAAATATAGTTGAAACTGGATTAGTGGGAGTCCCAGGGCCCGCAATATTTTTCTTGCTTATATAGGTTTCTCTTACTTGAGTTACTCGCTTACGGAAGTTGTTGTTGTAACTGGACAGTAACTTGCTTATCCAGGTTTGACTGTACAAGCACAAACTTTGTTTCCTGTCTCATTCTCCTAAAAATTTCAGACAAACCCACATTTGTTATGTCTGTGTTTTACCATTTATTAAGAATACTAAAGTTTGGTTGACACAAGATGTTTAGGAATATACAAATGTATTTTTATAATATATTGTCAAAATAAATCGAGTTTTACATGGTCTGTAATTATAATAAACAAATCAATATGGCAGTCACTTTGTAAAATGATAATTAACCATTTATGACAAAAACAATTTTATATTTCCAACAAAGTGTGATTTACTGGCAATACCAATTTGATTTGATTAAAAATGAAATACGAAGGCATTTAAATTCAGAAACAAAATTATGGCATCTTTATGCATATGGTAAGAAAAAAAACGAGGACTATCTTTTGCTGTTCAATCACAATCATGTTATATATATTCATGTTTTCAGTTTCAGCTAGTCAAGAATAACTCAATCAAAATTATGACTACAGAACAGCTCATGATTCACATGTGTCAAGAAGATCAGTGGTTTGCAGCTTAGCTCAATTTGTATCTGCATAAATTCATGATTTGTGTTTCTAGCTGCAAACTACGAGACATTTATCTGATATATCTGTAGCCTGCAGTGATTAAAATCTGTCGACTTTTAAGGGACAGGATCTGACAAGCGCACGCATTACCCTATGTCAAATAAAAACCGACATAAGTTCTATAACCCAGTGAGAGAAGCGTTGCTATAGTAATATAAAAGGAATCAAAGCTAAAACTAAAAAAGCAAATAATGGCAAATAGCTGGGCTATGCAACACTAGCTGTGTAGCTGTAGACTAGTCTACAGGACGAAAATGATTTTGTGACACTATTTTACATTAGTAGGGAGCGCTAGTCAGTTGCTACAATGTAATTTGACTTACGCCCTTTGGATCAGATAATATTTCCTAACCTAAAGACATGTGTGATTGTCATCTTAATATTTTCCTCTGCAAAAAATGGCAGAATGTTGAGTCCATTTCTCTATAGTCGAAGATAAAAATCGATTTTGAAAGTGAACGAATGTAAAATCATTTTCTTTTTATTATTTGTCTGTGACATTTAATTTTATCTATGGTTGTCTTTATGGCCGAGTGAGGTGTGTTTGCTTTTGCAAGTGTCTGCTTCTTTTGTTTTTATTTATTAATAGCAAATTATTCTTTGGTTAAATAAAATTGTGTTAGAGATTATTAAAATAATAAGTGTAATGTTATAACACTATTGCATCTGTTTTGAGATCAGAAGTGGTAAGTAAAATCTATTACGTTAAACGTCAAACTACACGATATTCAAGCGTCTTATTAAATAAAATTAGTTTCTGGCCTTGATGTTTATTTTTTATATTCTTTAGAGCATCTCAAAGTTTTTTTTAGAATGCTTAGAATGATTTTATTACCATGTATATTTTTATATGCCTAATTGTATTACGTTAATTGAATGGTAACCATCATGGAGTTTTTGCATTGATGGAGTTTGACAGATATAACTTTCATATTAATACTATGTTTCTCACGTATAAGTGGTTATATGTCACAGCTGTTTACTAAATTAATTGCTATTAACATTTTTTATTTATGTTTATTTACATAATTTGTAAAAATTAAACTTTGTGAAATAAATCTCATTTATCAGTTTTAGTAAAAAATGCATATGTTCAATAGCACAAATTACAAGACAATGATGCTTTAAAATCGGACCTGATTATGTCATGAATCAAATTGTTACTATAAAATAGTATATATTCTTAGCCAAAGTTTTCATAGAATAGATTGAAAAGAATATTTGGACATTTTTAGTCATTGTTAAAATAGCCCTTGTCATCAAATTTAAGATAAATTACAGTGTCCATAGATATATCTCCAGATGGAGCGGTTGGAGCAAAAAGTGAGGCTTTTAGTGCCTCTCTTAGTACTAGAAGGCCTGTAATGACCTATAATGTCATAAACTTCATTTTTGCCAGGATAAGTTTCTTGTGAAAGATACATTGTAAAATGTTACAATTCAACAGAAAAATGCATGGTCTCATGTGGAAATTATGTACATTTATGCCTAGATGTATGAATGTAGAAGAAGCGAGAGAGGTGTGTCAGGATTGTTCCAAATGGAGGTCTATAGTTTCTGCCTACTCATTTTGGTTACGGATGTGGTTATGTTGTTGTTCTAAATAATAAACTATTTATAACTCATATTGACAGATTTGTAAATTATCAGAACATAAAAGATATCATTAAAATCACAATACATATTTAAAAGTATAAAGTTTAGTATGTCATATTTGAGTTTAATAAAAGCATGTTTTCATAAATACATGTCATATATTTTTTTTATTATGTTTTATATGAGTACAACCACATATTTCTTCTAAAGAATTTCAACTTATTGCAATCTTGCTTCTTATTTCACAGTTATTCTTATTATTATTGAAGAGTATTACTACTTTTTATGGTTAATTGGATTAGATAACTCGAATTCATAAACAGATAGTTAAGGTTTCTTGGTTATGTTGTTAAGCAATCAATTAATTTAGTTTTGCTGTAACAAATGTAAAGGTAACCGCAAAAGATTCCGATATGTTCTATTGGATAAACTAATCCTATTCAAAGAGATGTATCTATCTCATATATAATTCTTTTTTTATTTCTATGTGTTTTAATTTTACGTAACTGTTCCCCAAAAAGTCAAGTTGGTACTACCTCCCATATCAGAGTTATGGATCGTGTCAATTATCTTAAAAACAAAAATATATTAATTCAGAGTTTACGAAAGAATTGTCTTAACCCTTAATTTGATGGTGTCCAGTTTGACGAACAACTAATAAAAAAAATCAACTGAACTAGTTTAGAGAAAATTTCGTAAGTATGACTACCAAAAAAAAACTTTTTTTCTACAAAAAATTTCGTCGAATTAAGGGTTAAAAAATTTGTAAATAAACGACAAAATAATATTGCCGGCTCGGCTCCATCCACTAAGATATACACAAAGCTTTTTTTCATTTTTATACAGTATATGAAAGCAGTTGACCTTGTGCCAAAATATACAAAGATTATCCCCCGCATTGAAGGATATTTCCGGGAACCCGTAGGCCTTGAGTAAGTCTCAAGGACTTGGGGAGGGAGGGAGAATAATGATAAAGGAAAAGTATACCTGGTTGTTTCTAGGTCATTCGTACCCACCCTCCGATCTCGCCCCGAATACAAAATTATACCGACCCTTATTTTATGTGTTTGCCAAGCTCTTAATATTTTAAATTTGTCACTGCATAACTAGATTTATAACGTATAAAACTAATCTAAATACATATAAAAATCAATTACTGTTCGTTAGTCTCGCTAAATATAGAGAACGGCTAAACGGATTTTCTTTTCTTGGTCTTGAAATGTTAGTTGTGCTCTAAGGAATATTTGTAAAATTTGAATAATTGGCGAGAACTATTTTTTTTTTGATTACGCACGGACGGAGTCGCGGGAGACAGCTTGTCTTATGTATAAAAATGACTTATGTAAAAAAATTTCTTATGTAAAAAATTTGATCCAACTTGGGTTATAGGGTAGTTTTTATCTCAATTATTGATGTTCTTTTAATTAGCTAATGTAGGTATAATTAAATACAGTAAAAATTACTTACTACTACATAACTTAAATTCAACAATTTGAATACAGAACGTTTAAAAATTTAAGTATGGGACTACTATTACGTAATACGACGTCGATTACACTGCTCTAAAGTGTGGGTATTATATATCATTACCAATAATCAACACAACACCCATACAGCGGAAATGAGGTGGAAATTAATGTTTCGATAGGTGAAAGTGTATTAAAAGAAACGCGTATTTTCGATTAATCTATTTCGTTTTTCATAACAAATTGAATGAGAAACTTTCAAGAACCAAAATAAATTAAACTGAATTTACAGATTTTAGAAAGTTTATTACAACCTTATTACTTAACTTGGGTGCTTATATCGTTTAGTGCTTCATTATTACCGTCACAGAAAATGTAACATGTTTTAATCACCCTTGTCTGCTGATACCCGTGCATTAAATGGATTGGCATTTTTGTTTTCTCAAAAATGAATGTTTGAAATATCAATATAAGTATCTTTGTACAAATTCTCGACAATAGAAGCTGCTGCTGCTGGTAACTTGGGTAAATGTCTGAAAATCGATTACATATTTTGATGGGAACACGACGAATTGTAAATATGTATATACAAGCTTTTGCTCGCAACTCCGTCTGCGCGGAATGAAAATAAATAGTTAGTATGTGTTCTTTCAGGTTATGTTCTACATCTGTCCCGAATGTCATCATTGAGATCCGTTGAAACGTTCTGGAGGTACCTTTTAACAAACATCCATCCATCTAAACTTTCGCATTTATGACGTAGTTAGATTGTGGTCAAAATAAATATCTTGATTTTTACAGCACTGAAGTGTTTCCCAAAGCTATTAGCTATATATATATAGCTATTTTGTTGTATGTTTTTTTCATTACTCATTCCATTGTGTTTGAGTATATTATGACATTTTCTAAAGACTTACGCGTCTTGTGTTACTAAATTTCTTTTCTCTTTATATTGGGTGGATGCCAGTTCTACCCGGAAGCTCGTCTAAAGAGAGCGACCAATTTCGTTCTATAGTTCTGCCAAACTTTGGCCGGATTAAACTATAACTTGCCATATATGGCGATGCGGATATTTAATAATATTGTTATATTTTTATATTGAATATAAAATGATTATATCTTACTAATATTATAAATGCGAATGCTTAGATGGATGGATGGAAGTTTGTCATAGATATAGAACATAGTCTCGAAGAACACATAGGTTTCAATTATGTTTTTTTTAAATTCCGCGTGGACGGAATCGCGGGTGATCACTAGTGTTTAATATTTCACAATAATGGTTACAGCAAGCATGTATTTATGTCACACAAGTTTAATTATTACATTGGACTAAATACATTTCCGATAAAAAGCTTAATGATTATGTACCCACACCAGTTAATATATTTCGATATAAAATTAATTTCATTGCTATGTCATTGTGAATTTAATGTAATTGGACATTAAAAGCGAACACTGTGCATGTGACTGTTGGCCATATTGTACGATTATTTGACTAAACCGGTTATTATTGTAGGTTAAGCAGTTTTGCACAATGCGTCCCTTGTTGATATGTTATCTATCGCGCTCGTTATCGCCCTGGTCACCAATGTGTGCTGATCCAATTCGGTACAACGGCTGAATGTTCGTTAGCTACATGGTTGAAAACAATTGACATACGCATCTTTATATAAATGTGCTATAAGTAAAAATAGATAATTATATGTATACGTGATTATCTATTCTTAACGTTTGACTTCAAATTCATTTGAATAGACTAAACAATCGCTATCAATTTTTTTTACATGTGTCAAGGGTGTCTGAAAGCATTGCATATAGAATTGTTTTTCTAGGCACATCTTCAGCGAATTTCATTTGACTTGATTCTAAAATCAACAACTTACATGTGTCCTTTCAAGAAACAAGCGTATCTCTTTCTCATAAGCCAACAACGCATCTGCAGTATCTCTGATATTATGGATGATAAAGAAAGCAATGATCACCTCGTTTATCGCACAGCTCGTGTGCCTCCATCTCTTATAAGAAAGGATTGTTTTAGATGAGATTTAATGAAGAAACTATGCTCCATTTATTTCAACCACAATTTTAGTCATATTAATTTTTAAATCAGTAATAACATCGGAAATATTAGTGCCTCATATCGGTCAATCTAAAGTTAATTACGAAATCCATTGCGTACGTTGTAAAGTGCATTTAGTGAGGCCTGTAATCTGTATCCATCGGTTGACTCGTCCATCGTCAGGCCGTTGAACCCGCCATACGGCTCTCCTGGACGCGCTTGCAATGTCGCACCGCTACACGTGCTTTGAATTAAAGCTCTGCTATGATTTTTATTGTTTAAGGTATCTACCATTAATTATAAGCGCTAATATTTCCACTCTAGTGAAATTGTTGTTCAAAATCGCTCACATAAAAAGGATTCACTGTCATCTCTGAGATAACTCATCGTTTGTATCAATTGTTATACATCGACCATTTGTCTAAAGGGTAAATCGAATGTCCTTTTATCGCTACCACCAATAAAAAAATATTATAAATGTATTTTATTATTAGTATATTAATTCTTGGTGGCCCAGTTTTGAAGAATATCCAACTTTATTTTGATACAGTTAAGGTTTATTTAAGGCTTAAGTAATACTGTGTACACTTTGTTTACATTATTAGATTACTGCGTTCATAGTATGAAGTAAACAAACGTATCGCTCCCGTGTCGGTCGTTTTTGATTTGTAAAACGCTACAAATATGGCAGCTGCAGTTATTCCGGTTATAGTTTATTGAATGAATAATGACAAGTGGTGCTGTGCAAATCGGGTTATCGATTTCTGATGAACAGGGCTGCCATAGACATGATTAGCTTAATAGGGTAACACACAAAAACAAAGAAATTTTTTACAATTAGAAAACATAAGCGTCAATGCATAAAATTTTTGTTTGATCTTATAAATTTGTTTATTACTGTTCTCCAATTCTTAATCTATCAGCGTTGTAAATCAGATAATATCCATTATCTACCTTAAAAGATACCATCTAGCTAATAAGGCGTCCTCTACAAAGTCTAAGTAAACTGGAAATGGATTATCAACTTTGTCCAGACCAATAACATTGTTAGAGCTTTGTTTATTTTTTAATAAATTTCAATTTGGAGTGCGGTTTCTTTGTGCAACGAAATAGTTTTTAATGCAAAAAGATGTTCACTAGTTGTAATGTCATTCGATGCGATGTCGGCAACCCTGGCATTGTGGACTCGGTCCGGGCGGGCGGGCGTCGACCCTGCAACTTCAGCACCGCTGCACTCGCCTTTGTTGGATCTCGTCCCGGTCATCACTCTTGACTTCGAGTCCGAGTATTACCCTGCTTGCTTCGCTTTATCGACATTATGAACTTTTAAAAAGATTTCTTCGATTCAAATGCGCTTTATGTATTTGCAGTTGCCCTATCTCGGTGGTTGATAATTTTTTAATATGCATAAATGTGACCACATTTTTTCTATCTCTATCAAGTTTTAGAACATTGGTTTTGATTTTTCTATTCGTCATTATAATTGAAACTAACTTTAATTACTTTGTCATTTAGTTATTCCAGATTAATGTTAAATGACCAACACGGCCTGATTTCGGCGATAAGTCGCTTGTCAAAGGACTGCTGGCTGTAAAGTTAGGATGTTGTTGGAGCATTGCAAGTGTTATCTAAGTAAGTTTAGCAGCGCAGGCCGAGTCGGTACGGCGCGGGGTCGGAAATGCCCCCACCGCCCGGATTGGGTCACGAATTTTACGGCTGCGGGTCCCCTCGACCCCAGCGGTTATATGTGTGTATGTAGGTTAACATCGGACGCGCTCGATACGCCGCCGCTGCCGATGCCGACCACCTAACCTAGATCAGGGTGTGGAGAGATCGCTTATGAAATCTGGCGCACGCTGCCTGCATAAGTGACATAGAATTTTACGTACCTATATTTAATGTTGTATATTACTAAAAGAACTCTAAATGTATTAAGTGAAGTGATTGAGTATTAGATCTACGTATGTCAATCCTTTAAAAAATAAGGATGGAAAAAACATGTAAATAAAAAATATGTGTTTTATATCTTAAGCATAACAGGCCATATCATAAAAGTCTTTTATTCATCGCTGAGTTTAGTCTTTCGTCAGGTCTTTCGACAATTTTTCCAAGATCTCTTGACTTTATTAATGTTCTTTAAATCCTCTTTTCAAATTGTAAAATATTAGACCTTGTACATTTTTCTATATACGTTCTATATTCCATACGTATGAAGACAAATCAATTTTATCTTGTTCTAATTTCATGAAAGATTTAAATTTTTCTCTATGAAAAATATAAAAAAAACAAATAAACATTTTTTTAGATCGAAGTGAAAATAGACTTTTTTAAATATTGCTTGTTACTATATCATTACTAGTACTACCTACTTTTGTATATTTAGTTACATTTCCGGTTACATTCAACAATGCCGGTTTATTTTATGGACATTGTACAGCAGGTCTTATAATGAATAGCCTAGTCTAGATTAGATAATCACATTGAAAGTTATTACGTAAAGGAAAGTAACTGCGACTAAAACTGATATTTTCAACGATTACGTTCTTCTGTTGAGTTTTAAATCGTATTTCAAAACATTGTAAAGAAATGAAAACTTGTTTACTATTTTTATCATTTGGTTAAAGTGCACTAAATGCATACATTTTGGGGGGATTATGAAATTTTTCCGTAGACTTTCAAGAAAATGTCTGAATATTTTTCATATTAATAAATAATCATACATTAAAAAAATCATTTTAAAACGTTCAGTTTCACATTATCGTTTAAAAAATGGTTACATTAGAAACGCTGGAATGCGTTCCGCCACCATTCGGCCGCTCGCCGCCTCTGTCTCGATACGGCCAATTGTGCGAGCCGATTTCAAAACGAAAGTACCGCGCATCTAGGACGGTGAACGTATTTCTCGGCGAGATCTCTTGCGATTTAACATCGGGTACTTTATTAGAGATCCAAGAGCAATCAACAATCTCTATCTTCATAATCAACAACTAATTTCTTTTGCAACCTAATTGCAAATCGCCGATGCATCTCTGATGAAACGGTTTCCTATCAATTTCATATTCCTCAATAAACATTATAATTTTATTAGCATATTAACACATCATTTTTTTATTAATTTAATTAATAGGTTGATGCAAAAGAATTTGCATCTAAACTAATTTAGACGTTTTAATCGTAATTTTTTTTACAATATTATATGTATAAATTTACTAACGGTTATAGTAATAAAAAAATTATAGCCGTCCACAAACAAGCTACATTGTACATTTATATTACGACTATTAGCAATAAGGAGACTATATACCTATAGTTTGATGTTGCCCTTGGATGTATCCAATAAATTCAAGGGAATATGATTTCTGATTTATTTTATCAGGTTTTTGTACTAACTAATGAATTGCGAACAAATTAGCTTACACAGCAAATTAGATAATTTAAAATTGTAAAACATGTACAATATAAACATACTCTTTAATGTATTCAAATAAATGTGGGCACAACACCTTGGTTTCAGTGTAGCGGTTGGGCTGCGTAGGCGCTGGCGCCGCGCTAACTGTTATTATATCATCCGAGATATCGTAACTAGTGCCCACCGATCCGCTAGAAAGTGCACGAACCACTCGCTTTTCTGACTCTATTTATTACCTAGGAAACTAGCATTCGAATGTTGGGTTTGAACCTTGTTTTAATTTACTTGCAACTTTCACGAAACTACTGTAACCCGTAGAAATTGAATGCATAATTGCAAGTTAAAATATAAGACCGCTTACGGCCGGTTGCTGAAGTCGTTTTAACCATTCGATAATGCGTGAAACTCTTGTTGGCAGTTGCATTAACAATGAAAATAATTTTACTTTTATTTTTAAGATTTTTAAAGCACGAACACTCCAGAGAAACGCCACCGCCATGAGAGCATTTACCCGTTAGGTTAAAAAAAAACTCGGGATTGACATATGTTCGGAAACCGCGAAATAAAAACTCTCACCATTGAGTCCAACACCTCAGCGATGACACTATATGTTTTATACAGAGATTTTAATTACCCCCCTTTAAAAAGCTGTCTTTTGAAATTTACTTCTAAATCGCTTGTTTTTACGGATAAATAGGCTAAAGATCAACTGTTTATTAATACCACAGTTTCTTATTACATTTTATAAGGTTAAATATTGATTGCACAAAATCTCAAGCCGAATAGTTAATGAATCTTCGTAATATACAAGTGTATCTAGGTGTGAGTTATGTCAACCTACTTCTTGAATGTCGACACAATGCAAACTATAACCAACCTTATTTATATCAAGTTAGAGATGAAATTGATTAAATGATCGTCAGTCGTTCTCAATCTGACAATTAGGAACTACTTTAACTCGACATTGGAAAATAAACCTTAATGCTGCGTATAAAAATCTATATTAAGATGTTTAGCAAGAGTTTAATACTGTACATGTTCCATTCAACCATGAACTCCTTCGAGGAGCGTCCCGCATAGTGGAGACCTCAATTTTTTAAACTCTTACTTATTGGTCAATCAGCATGACATTTGTACAGTAATACCATTGTTATAAGGCGGTTATTACAATAAATCCCACGACTTACGAAAATCATCATAAATATTCGAAGTTAACACAAACCCGTGATATTTGAATATATTTTTCAAATGTATTGTAATATCTATCCATTTTTATTGATTTGTTGGAAATTTGATATTCAAAATGCGTGTATCAAATTAAATCCAAAAATGTTGTATAAGGAATATTCTTTACAAGGTTTTCTATTTTTCCATAATAATTCATATTCATAGATTTTTCTTTTTTTTTTGCAAATAGTTACATTTTCCACAATTAAAGTAGCCGGCAAGAAGGGACGTCTTTTCCACTACTTTAATGGCGAAAACTTCAAATTTCATGTTCATTCCTTCACGCAATTTCCTTTAAAAGAGGTACAAAGTTTGCGCTTCAAATATTAATTCAATTATTTGTTACAGGTATTTCGCGCACGTCGCGCCACAAAAGTGTAAGTAAAAGCTTTGTTTTCAGTTTCCACTGCCGAAACATTGATGTAAAACATTTTTCTCTCTCATTCTATTTGAAAGACAGACGCATTACATTTTCGTTCAGATATTTCAGCAATGAAGACCCATAGTCATATTTTGTTTAATATCTGTTTTTACAGAAAATTAATCTATGCTATATCACGTGCAAACTAAGATACATAACTGATTAATGGATGATTCTATAACTGAAACAAACGACCCGTTTCTCGATTGTGTAAGCGCGCGGCAAAGTGGTCTGCGTCGTTGCTCAATCAGATGCATCTCGCTCGGAGTCGATCGGCCCGTGAGAGTCAAGTTTCCCAACGGGCGGGAGAGAGGGCCGGTGCTGCAGTTTCCCAATAGAAAGTCCCATACAGGAAGCGCAGCGGTGCACGTGCGCTGCACGCTGCTGCCCGGGGGGGGCGGCCGATGCACTTTCGTGCCGGTGACGTCACTCGAGCCTTTCGTCAGCGTCACGGCGCCGTAAGAGCGCTTATGCAATCGACGCGCACCACTCGACTTTCCAATTTCGACAACGCGCCATTGTGTGGCGGCTTTCAAATTTTTACTTCGCCTTCTCCCGCTTTTTGGCGCTTTCTTGGCCGCTTCATGCTCTCTCCGCGCCACTGAAAATGCTCCGAATGCTGCGCGATCACAATGGCGACGCGATGCACTTTCACTGCAGCGTTACGCTCTTACGACCCACGAGACATTATCGATACTTTTTGTTTAGTCGATTATTATTAATGTATTAAAAAATTAACATTGGCCGTTATACCACCTTATTTGTAAATTTTATCATTCATTAAGACTTTTCCTACATAAAATATCTTTGTTTTCATGATAGCTTGTGTTGACACTGATAGATTTTGCTCAGTGTACTTTGCCATATTTTTTTAAATATTAAAATTTAACTATTATTCAAATTTCTTCATATGGAGATTTTTAAGTGTCAATTAGCCACGTACTACATGTGAATGTTTTAAAAAGGAAAGGTCAATTCGATAGTAAATGAGAAAGTTAATCGTGGAAAGTGCACGCTAGCGTATCTGCGGTAGCGCATCTATTGCCAAATCTTTAAGAAAAAAATATAATTAAATCAATTGATCTATAACATTGACATCTTTGTAATTGCAGTTGCAACTTGTAATTTATTCTTTCTGCTAGTTATCTCATAGAATGCCACTTGGATTCCGACTTAGGACTTAGATAATGTTTGGTCATCGACTTTTCTCCTCTTGATTTAATTAACTCCATGAACAAATAATAGAAAGAAAATAAGTTTTTAAGTGTTCAATAGAACAAGTGGTTATTTGAAGTTTTTAACACAATTATTACGTAGGATATTCCAACCATAGAAGTTATCGAATTATATCACTTTCAACGTGTACTTAATATTATAATACCCGCAAGTTCTAGACCGATATGTTTTTCAGTTTGGCTATATAGCCGCATGAATGTAAGGTCGTTAACGTTTTCGGACCAAATCCACCTGGAGATGGGCATAATATTAATATTATGTTATAAACAATCTGTTACTCATTTTTAACGGAATTGTTACATGTTCTGATATTTTATACGGAATAAATTCAATAGGTACGAAAATGTGTTCATCTTTGTGACCTTTAATTTTTTTTTGTATATTAATAATTGAGGATGTTTTGTGAAGTGAATTAGGAGAGAGCAGCTTTCGATAGTAGTTTTAAAAAGACGCAGTAAAAGTACTAATATGGTTTGCCGCTAAGCTGAGCATTATGAACAGCATGCAAGCGGGCTTAAGCTTTCACCGGTACAATGGAGATGGTGTAGAGAAAGGGTCGACGCAGCTGTCCTGCGGGCGCTGTGCGAGCGGTCGGGCGCTCCGCCCTCGCCTGCCCCCGGCACCGCCGCGCCGCCGCCGCGCCTCCCGAACGCGATCAGTCAGTCGCCCGTCACACGTCGAGTGGATCGGACGTCTGTCACGCCACCTCGCGCGAACAACCAACCATGCGGTGAAGTGAAACTGTCAAACGTGATCCCATTCCGTAAACTGTGAACTCTTACCGCTTCACAATAAACGCGTGGTGATTTGTGTTAACGAAGTGGTGCCACTGATTTCGAAAATTGGATTATACAGACACATAATGGCCTTAGCTAGGTGAGCTATTTTGGTTGTTGGAGTCAACGCGGAACTAGTTTATTTTGCTATGTTCATCGAAGGACTTAGCGTCGTTAAGTCGTTATTTGATTTTGTTAAAATAAAACAGGTATGCAATTGATTGTGAATAGATGTCGAAAGATATTGCGATCTTCGTTTGTCCGTGTTAGCCTCGATACGTTCACCTTTGTAAAGTAGAGTAGTCTTTCCGATAATGCTGTGTTAGTATCAATTAGACAGCAATGCTACAAACGGCGAAAGTTAATGTGCCCCGCATGCGTATATAACTTTCTTTGTTGTGTAAGCTGAACGTCGAGCGACAAGTAGAGGGAGCGACTTAGAAATCGAGTCACATTTACAGTCATTAGTTTGTTTCACCATAAACCGATCACCTCGGTATGTAGATCTAAATTAACATTGTTTAACGGACATCGGGCCCGTTTCCCGCAACGCTCTCGAATACGTTGGCCTAATGGGATGCCGTTGTTTCCTCTTTATTTCTACGCACCCTCGTCTGTTACTGTTACCCTAAAAAGCGAACCCCAAATGTTGCCTTTGCCATGTTCGCTTGATTTTATAGATTTTCTGTGAACGTCTAAACGTTATGTGTAAAACAAGTTTACTATATTAATATGTTATTCATATCGCTATTTAACGTGTAACGACTGTAAGTTATTGCATTTTGTTTATCCGGACGTTTTAAAACGATACTTAAATGGCCTTTTTCGGAAACATTTCAAAATGTTGCAAATCGACGAGTTTCTGTTTCATGGACACACCATGGAAATGTTTTGTGATACAAGTTAGATTGTTGTATTATATTTGAACAAGGACTCGCCCGCTCGCTCGCCTGATTGTGGGTAGGTGCAGGTAGCAAAATACCGATGCCGGAAAGCGCTCGCTTCTTAGTTTCCAATTTTTTCTTTCCTTTTTATTGGGATTCTAAATTTAAAATGTTCGTCCTTTGTTGTATCACATTAGTAATATTCGAAGAACTCTAGTAATATTTATCACAAACAAACTATCGTTTATTTAATAAACAATGAGTGCCATTGTACTACTTTGTAATACCCGCGTCATCAACTATTCTACAACATTGTTATAAGCATTACGGCTTACTTTAGTTGTCCATACATCGTTATATACTTTTGTAATTCAGCGAATTGGTAATGGTTTTAACATTAATATTATTTGTATGTGCAACAACAATCTTCAAAAATCTAAAAATTTAATTTTTGTTCGGTACCAAAGCGAATGTTCACATGCAGTGCACTTTATAAAGTGGTTTTGAACGCAGGGTTTATGATATAAAAATATAAGACATATTATCCAGAAAATTACAATAAATATTGTATAGAATATGTCATTCAAAGCAACACAGATATTCAGTATAGGCACCTACGCACGGTGTATTATAGTTATGGAATAATATTAAGGTTTCGCAGGGATGCGCTTCTCAGAGGTCAATGTCCCCTCGTCACGGAGGTTGCACGAAAGTCACCGGGTGCTCCTTCGACTCGACTCGGTCCACCCTACTTGATTTATACGACGGCAGGATACATTATGTATATACGATCCCTTGAATACAGGGCTTCACAAAGTCACTTGTGCACAAAAAAATGTCTGTTTGTAACCACAAAGCTTCTAAATCTAAATGTGGGTACTTAACGTTTTAACATAAAATTACTCCATTGTCTAAATCATTGTTTAATAAAACGATTAGAGTATCATTTCAAAAAAATCCGCAATGTTAATGGTACTAAATTTTAATCTCAATACATGTAAGGATAAAGATATACAACCGCATGAAGATACGATACATACATAAAGATTGTTTTGATACTATAAAGGTAAACGGTTACCATATTCCATTTTGTCCGAGAAATTTAAGACATTAGTGTATTTGTATGTTTCTTGTTGCCTATGTTCTAATCGATATCCACGACTCGTGTACTGCAAAGTTAGCAAGCACGAGTACGCAACCGTGGCCGGTCTCCATTAAATTTGATTGTGTTTGAATAAGTTGGGCGAGGTTATTTCGCAAGAGAGTATCAATTTAGCGGAGTGATCTCGGCCGGGCCCACTCGGCGCGCTCCTGTTTCGTTGACAGCGGAATGCGATAACTAAACTGGGTTACCGCTGCTGACGCCGCGTATTTCGGTTACTATAACTATTACTCATAGAACTACCACTTATCACCTTTTTGATTTAACTCGATAGATTTAACTTACCATTTATATCGTTAAAACATCGCATTTTTACCTATTATGATTGGTAATTAGAAACTGTAAAGTATTTAATTTGGTAAAAAATTAAGGCAATATGTACAAGTTCCTATGTATTGTCTGTAAATAAAAGAAAGTTACTTTTTAATAATAATTTAGTAATTCATTGCATTTTTTAATCCCGCAGTAATGAAGTATTTTGAAAGATATTTTTATCGCTTTTGTGTTTTACAAGTCCAAGGCCATTTCGGTTTCGCATTGTAAATTTTTGAACAAACTTATCGATACTTTGCCATTTGCAGATATTAAAAGAACACACGATATAGACACGTGACTCTTATCTAAGGAAAACATAAAAATGTTAATATAAAAGCTGCGATAGTTCAATAGCTGGTAGCTTGTCAGCACGTTAATTATTTGGGATTTGATTGCCTATTAACATGTTACAAAAATTATGAACTTTGTGGCCAATGTATGCCATTGCTAAACATGCCATTTGATAATTAATAAACATAATTGTATTCAATGAAAATGAGAAACTGTAAAAAAAAATAACCTTTATAACCCTGGAATCACACACTTATTAAAAAACTAGCTGTCTACCGCGACTCCGTTCGCGCGTCATTAAAAAAACCTAATTAGTAGCCTATTTTTTCTTTCAGACTATGTTCTACATCTATACCAAATTTCAGCTAGATCCATAAACCGTTTTTAAGATACCATCAAACAAACAAACATCCATCCATCCAAACATTCACATTTATAATATTAGTAAGCAGTAAGACAACAAATTCCATTGTCAGCAGGCGAAATGTGTAAATGTCATTTTTCAATTCCATTTGATTGGCCTATATAAACACAGAGCTTTACCTTTTTTTAGAAAAATCAAAGCTTCTTCGGTAAAATAAAAGTCCTATGTTGTTTTGTTCCTTCAAACTTATCAACTTGCAAAAACATGCTTGAAATACTTATTGAACTTCTGAGTGTTAAGTATTTTATTATAAAATATAAGGTTTGTTTTCCTTGCACTCGTCGGAAGTCGTTTTAATTCCAAGTTGGTGGTACAGTTTTTTTTTATTTTATGTAAATATAGTAAAATTCTCTAAACCTTAATGCAAATTATTTTATTATTAATATTAGTCTTCTGTTAATAAAAGAGGAAGCAATTTGTATTTATGAATATTGAGATATTTGTCAATTGCATATAGCACTAAGATGTCGGCTATAAAGGCCAAGGCTTGCGTTGTAAAATGTTACGTCGCTCGAGTAAATTAACCATTAGATTATTTATTGTATTTATTTAATGTTATAATGTTAAAAAATACAAAGACTGGGGTATAGCGCTGAAGGAAAAAGTGCGATGAATATACGACAGTAAATATTAGCCGAGTTGTAAAATAAGAGTCCATTACGAGCTATCGTCAACACGGTGGAGGTAAGGAGTGTCGCAACTCGACTGCAACGCTCACCGGAGCCGTCGCTAAGCTGAAAGTGGCCCCGTGCAACTGACGAGACCGGGTCACGTACGTTCTCTCAATTTATATGTATACATTACACACGCTAAATTCTGATGAACCATTGTTCTTTAATAGATGAGCTATAAACTGGATTATGAATTATGAAAGCCAATTAAATGCTTACACGGTGTGATGTGTTCATACGATTCTTAACAAGGTGATGTCCTAGAAAGGAAATTAGAAACATGACGCTATATGCAGTAATCGGGGATAAAGGAATGGCCTACTTTGAATATGGTCGCGCGCAGACTTAATTTGCCGAGGAAACGTCTTGAAACCGGGACAACGCACATTACGCTGCTTACAGAAGACTTACGGGTTGACCCATTTTGTGCGTTATACAGCGCGGTGCGCCAAGGAATCGATGACAACGCACAGCCGAATCTCAAGGCTCTCATAGCCCTTCACTGATAAGGTAGGATCTGTGTCAGGGTCTTCCCCGCGGAACCTACACCCTTCCCTCGCGCCCCCGCACACCGCTCCCCTCGCGTCGCCCGCTCTCCATCTCCCCCGACGACAGTTGACCCATAAAACTCGAGTATTTGTATTTCACCTTCCACGGTCTCATTTAATGATTTGGGGTCACCAGATATCGTGCTATCGGTGGCCTGGTCTGCTGCAATGAGAGATGCAATGTTTCCTCATGTCGACACAATAAATTACGTGTTCTCGGCCAATAATATCCAAACCTTTCCTTCACTATATTAGCTAGACTTAAGGACTTTCCGCAACCGAGTCGTTTGCTTGCGCCAGTCTACACATATTTTAGGCTTAAACTATTAGAATGGCGGCTCGCACCGCGTCAGAAAAGTTGTCTACAGTTAGAGGTCGATACATTCGCATTTTAAGTCACTTTCAAGGGTTTATTTATGTATTACAAATAATGTAGTCTAATTTAAGTTAATTATTATTTATTACAAAGTGTGAGCTTAGTTTTCTATACATTGTTGTCCCAGCTTGCGATAATCGATCGAGTGGTACTCAACCTTAGGCATTCTGTCACCTTCGGGTCGAGCAGCTGCCGGCATTGTCGCCTCCGCGCCACGCCAGTAGGAAGCGACACGGTCGCAGATCGCTATTGGGCTTAAGGCCGTTATTCAATGCACCATCTTTTACCTTGTGCCCCTTACTCTGCCGCATGACCCGAAACAGCCGCCACTGGCCGCAATACTTAAACGAAAGAATACAAGCGCACGAGTCGGTTTTTATGAATTATCTAGAGCTAGAGATTGCTACGGCCTAAAGAATAATACTTTTTAAATAGATTTATTTGTTAAGGTCCTAGTACGATCGAATGCTTTAAACCAATGACCAAATCGTTTCAAATGTCACAATCTCTCATTATAGTTTTATAGATACTAATGCGATAAATTCTTTCTTTCATCCCTTCAAAATGTCGACAGTTATTAATTATCCTATAATTAAAAATCTAATTTGACTTTATTCTTTTAAAACGTAATTCATTCTCTATGTAGGTCAAATGCATTGCGATGTCAAATTTGACCCCGTTTTCCTTTCACATCTACTTGACAATAATTGTACGTAGAAACATAGTAATTTCTCTTGCTAACATAATTCTCTTTTAAATTATAAAGTCGTATTTTTGGACTAGGTATGTTTTTACATAATGAGCGAGTATTCGCTTGAAATCCAAGCGTTCGGGTCTCAGCATATGGTGATTAACGCATTGTTAAGACGTAGAAAAGTAGAACGGGGGCGCCGAATTCAAGGCCTAGGACGGAGCTGAACAAATTCGTTAATATTTAGCACAAACTAAATATTTGGCAATAAGGCAAACACGTATTACGTGCTTAAATATGTAAAAGTTTTATAATATAACTCATAAATATTTTTTCCATAAATAATTAAATATCAATCCTGTACTTTCAAAAACTATTAATAAAAATCGTCAATTTTGCCAGCAACCTGCCGCGTATTTGATTTGAAGCAGGAAATGTGCTATTGAAGGTGAGTCAACTGCGGTCTCGTCCGTTTATTTGACAAAGGAATTGCAGGAGGTTTTATATTACACGTTAATTGTATACGAAGACACGTCCTCTTTAGTGTGTGCGCGGCCTCAACCGAGTTTTGTAGATGCTTTCTCGATCGCGAACCGGGTCGCGTTCTCCATGCCAACGCCGCACAACTCAGGTTGCTCGGCTTGCCACACAGCACAGAAACATAACTTTTAGTAATAAAAAATAGCTAAAGCGCCTTTTACGCACGGATGACGGATTAGCTTAATGCATATGTTAGTTTTTTTGTTTGTATCATAATTGCATGCATTTTAACATTTCTTGTCTAATTTCATTATCAAGTGTTCTAAAACCATTACCTAATGTGAAATGTAATAAAAATATTGACAATAGTAGCCACTTGCTCATTTGTCTTTAAAAAAGAATAAAAACAACGTTTTTTTGGTCCTTCGATTTATTTTCAATGATTTTACATTTAAATTTCGCGCAACAGTTAAAATAAATCATAGATTGTCGTGCAAAGTACTGTTCGGGAAATTGACGGTATTCCACCTTAAAAGCGACAATCGTTTGAATATATTGACGCATTAAAGCGACGACTCGGAAACAATTCTCATAAGACGCAGCTTTCAAATGTGTGTAAACAAAAAAAATGTCTGACTGTGGTGCACGGCTAATTGCTTTTACTTTTATTCTGTCGTTTTCGCAACTCCCTGCTATTTTATTGGTTATTTGTAAGCAAGAGGGAATTTTTCCATAAGTGGAATACCGCGACCGGAGCTGACTGTACGCGGCGGCGCTCACCCACATACGTTTACACTTGTGTACATCAAAGATGTGTCAGAGCTGGTAAATATTTTAATAAGTCAGTTACTCTCGAAACAAACGCGGTTATTGTGCAATGTCCGATTTGTGTAAGGCTTTTGGCCTTTACTTCATTATTTGGCTGTACAACTTTTTTATTAACTTGTGTCTAGCGCATAATGTTATTCATGTCATATGTATGCCCATGTTCTTTGTAATATATTTTAAATAAAGAAGAAGTTTGAACTACCCAGACTTCTAAAGCTTTATTAAAATCTCAATAATTATTTTATTAAATTACATAAAATTGTAACCGGACAGTGAAAAGATCACATATTTAAACCTTCTCTTTTGACAGGACATAACATACGATTAAAACATAAATATTGATTTCGTAAATGTAATAATCAAATTCGATCAAACATATTAAATCATGTTAAATGCCATAAGGAAGTTTTACTTTACATAATAAAACACTTATAGGCGGCACTGTGACCATCGGATTTACAGATACAATTAAACGAAGCTGATTATGACGTATCTCGAAAATTTTACAGGAAGTTAGCTCACACCATTTATATTAGGCTTAAGTCAGGGCCGCGGCCGATTGCGGAGCTTCATCGCGCTGACTAGTCAATAAACATTGATGCCGGTCTGGAACCTTTTTATTGACTGTTTCTGATACTGAATTATGATAAATTGTTTAAAATTGTTTACAATTAGTTCACCAACAATTAAATATCGTATTAGTCCCGATGTTCCGTTTGAATATTCATGGTATAACAATGTGGAGCGCGCTGCAGTAGGGCCGAGGTGGCACAGTTTCTTGTTTCTGCTATAAATCAATGTGTCCCAGTTAGATTAATGTCTATGCGGCGTTAGACAGCTATCGACGTGGTGCTTTCCATTGGCCACATTGCCAAATGTTGTCGGTTCGTTGCGTGGCCCGAGTTGCGGATTCAACGTATGCGTACGTACACAGGTCGGCGGCGCGGCCGCTTGCGAGTTGCGACCGCACCTCACGTGACACCGGAATGTTGCATAATACAATCGCAAACTGTAGCTCTTTGTATTTAAAACATGTTAAGTGTGAACGTAACAATTTCAAAATCTCGTTGACAACTAGTGCATCTATCGCGTTGGCACAGGACAGAGTTTGATTTGATGGTCGTTTCGCGTTTTAATTCTGATATACGAAATCGTTTTATATTTATGTATTGGATTTTGCTATGATTTGAAAATATTGATTAAGCAGCAAATGAAGACACCATTGAAATCAATGTTCGAAATGTATGACATACCTGTGTGTAGAACGGTTATTTCTTAACTGTATCTAAACCCAAACATTTATATCATATTAAAAATTTAGTGAGCTTAATGAAACCTGGATATGACGATATAAGGATGTGAAAGAAACGAAAGAGTAGTGTGCATGCGATTTGAAAATCCGTAATCTCTGTCTATATCTCTGGGTGAAAGGCGTGCTAAGTGCTTTACTTTGTAAGAACAATTAGGCACATGGGAGCTGGTCAAAAGCGTCCGAGGCGCGGGAGGCGGGCGACGGGCTGCGGGCGGCGGTGCGTTCAGTTTGTGAATTGCCGCGTGTCCTCGGCCTCGCTCAGTTCGCTTCCGCCTCGGTTTATCCTCGTTCGGCAGTGCCCATGATAATCTTTTTGCCACAAGCCTTGATCCTAGACCTTCCTGCCGACTTCACATATTCGTTTATTGATTTATCACTATTATATTAACGTATTTCCTTTCTAGGTATAATCAGCAGAGCGCGCGCTCGCCTTGGCTAAAGTACGTAATTTGAATTATTTATTAGGTTTAATTCTTATAAAACAATAATTAAGTTAAAATATTGATGTAATTGGATGTGCATGAATTTGCGAATTTGATGCTTGTAGAACAAGTGTTAATTAATAGAACACGTGGCTATAGTAGGCGTGCCGACGTCACTCCAACGGCTCACGAAGGTCATGACGTAACAGACGCCTAACCATTCTGTCTTGCTATCCGCCGGCCGATTCCTCACGAGGCCAGCTTCATAGATTGTTAGTGTTGCCAGCACTGTCAATATTAAATCCGAGGATAATATGCATATGTTTTTACAAATTTATTCTTGTTATATAAATGTTTTGAGTAGAATATCAGTTTTAATATTAACCATTAAGTACTGTTGTTTGTTTGTAATTTTAGATAATAGCTTAATTCAGCGAATTTTTTGGATATTTTATATCGCTAGTTTGGTAGATACTGTATGGACACGATAAATTCAAAAGCTTTTGGCTACTTCTACTTTTACTTTCTAATGTAATTTCATAATATTAAACACGTCTTGCTATAATTACAAGTATCCGAAAGTTTGGGAAATTTCTAAAACTTTGTAACTCTGTACTACTCGAAAGAATTACACATAAATTTAATCCGATCAAGTACAGCATGATGAGGAACAGAGTACCATTACAAATGTTATCAGAACATGAGGCGATAACCAGTTATCTCGGTATCTGCCAATCAGAACTTATGCAATCATTTCCTGGTGATAATGCGAGTTGTTCGCCATTATTCTGTCTACAAAAGCGTTGATTAACATTGAAGATTTGCCTTTTACCAAATATTCTCTTTGGGATCGATATGAGACTTGAAAAATAGACGTCGTATTTCCTTTACTGTGTAATTTGAGCATTTTAATATTTTTTTCTATCAAGTTTTCAAATTCAAAAAAAAAAACTATCGAAATTAATGTAACAATTAAAAATGTAAAATATGGTCACTACATTCCGTGATAAAAATGACATTGTGATGTAACATTTGTAAAATTTCCTTGATACAAAACGGTTTCTACCGCATGACACTAATTGCGGAAATGGTTTTGCTGATAAGGAAACTGAATAACAAGCTTGGTAGATAAATTTAATTTTAATGTTTTAGATTGTGAAAACCAATAGTTCATCTTTTTGGAAACCTTTGTTCAATTTTATTACTACAAAAGGTTAACAATATCAGAACAAACTCGTGGGAGGTTTGAGGTTCAATTTATAAAGTTTGTTTCTTATTCTGGTCTGACTGTGTTCCATGTTGTTTATCGGAATTCAACTTTATCCTCTTTGAATAATTTTATTAATAGTATAATTGTCAATCGCGCAATTGTCGCGAATGTGAGCAAACAATCGCGGTGGGTGACGCGAGCGGTCACCTTGCGCGTCCCTGCGCATCTCGGACGAATAGAGGTGCCATTCGCATTCAGTTCCGCGTTGCTTCGCTCTTGTACCGCAACAACGCGCAGAATCATTATTTATATTTTATAATTTAAACAATTATTTTTGCCTCATCATGACTGTTTAATAATAAATTTAATGCACGTTTAAGATGACTGATAAAAATTATTATAAACATAATGTTAACAATGTCGAGCACTAATTTTGCTTCAAAGGTCACAGAATGCGCGTGAAAATTTTTGTTATTCGCCAATGTAATTCCTTTAATGCAGCGGGTGGGAGCGGTATTGATTTCTTCAGTCTACGACTACGTTCGAAGCGTTTCGTGTATTTTTGCCTTATATACGAGGAGCTGTAAATCTTGACTCGTTTATGTCCTTTCCTCTGAAATGTGTAATTCTTGCGTTACAGTTTTCCGCATGTGCGGTAAAACTGCTTTGACATTGAGTACCTATTGTTACAAATTACGACGGTCTGCGAGACTGTGACGGCCGACGCAGCCTTGGATGTACAGTATGTTTTATTATTCCGCACGTCACACCTACAAATTGTACTAATGTGTGCGCTCCCCCCATACTCATACATTCAATAATGCCGATTCATACGGATTATTTGTAGGAGAGGCAGAATTATTTTCTAGTACTAGGCACATTGTGAACGCAAGATTAAATATTTTCATTTAATATCAATCAGATGTATTTTTTTTTTAAATTTTATATCTGGTATGAGCTTGAACATTTATTTTATAAAATAAAATAAAAACCTTGGAGCTTTAGGAGTTTTTCATAAGAATGATAATATCTTCGCAAAATCGTCGAGCAGAACGTCTGAAGTTGCCCTTAGCCGAAAATATTAATGTCTGTCTTCTATTTTTGACAATTCATGGTCGGAAATATCTCCATAGCTTTGATATATTTCAAATCGTTATACCCAATGTTAATACTATTTCTTGTATTCTTCGAAATAATATACACTTTATGTAATCCATTATCTTATCCGCAGACAGCTTCTTTTTTTATATTTTTATTAGATATAAAAATAACACGGTTAAGTATGACTGAAACAAAAATTATTCGAATAACCAATTTTACATATTATTTAAACCATAATCAGTTCGTATGAAGAAGGTTCTTTTATATTCCACATTCTAAATGCAAATAATAATTATTAAAAAGAAACGTTATTTACTCAGAGTGACCCACGCACCCGATTATAAAGGTATGATCCTACGTCATGTGTCATGAAACTAAAAACATCCAAAAAGGAAACAAATATGTGTTTCAAAAAACCCCAGAATCATTTTCACGACCACATCCAATACATAGGCATCAAAGATTTTTAACATTGTATTTAATTCATGTATGTTTTATGTACAAATATGTATGGAATTATAAGCATTTCGCTGCTTGCGTTGTATCTATTGCTTGTGTACCTATGACTATTTATTTGTAGGTTATAGCTGCAATTTGTATTAATTACCACGAGTACTATTAGTAGGTTTATAAATGACGTAAACAAGTTATGTACACCTCCTACTTATATACTTGCTACTAGATCTTATATCCGTATATAATCTATGATACGATACAACAATATAAACAACTTGAACAGTGCTTCTTTGGTATATATAACCTTTATTTAGCATAGCAATAAATCTACACTAATTAAAGATCACGGCTTAATTAACATGTGTTTAGTACATGTACGAAATTTGAATTAAAAAATTAATCGTTTAAAATATAACAAAAAAATCACTAGCATAAATCTATGTGAAGTGTTGTGTAGGCTTATGCGTTTGGCACACACCCAGTGTGTTGTTATAATGCTAACTTAATGCCTCAGTTGTGTTGTCCTCAGCCCGCTTCTTGTTTTTACCTGCTCCAAGGCTTTGAACAATAGGGCTTAATAGCCAACCTCACCTTTGTTTGATGTATTTCGAGACGCGATGCACGTCGACCTCGTATTATCCTAAGTGGGGACCATTATCAAACTTACCCATCTTTGAATCAAAGATACAATTTGTGTTTACAATTTTAATATTAATCCTAATTAATGAAAGGCAAGTGTATGGTCTATAAAATATTTGGAAATTGTTATCCATGCAAGACAAAGCATTGCATACCTATTGTCTATGGTTAAAAGTTAAAAGTTATTTTTACACAAATAACTATAAGCGATATTTTTTATTTAAATCTGTTATTGTCATTCAAATTTTATTAGTGCATTGCACTCGTTAACACTATATAATACATAAAAGTGATTTGTTGTAAATGTAAATTCAAAGATATTTTTGAAGCGAATTACAATAAATAAGTGGCGTTGTTTATTCAGTATTGTGCCCAACGTCCGATATCGCAGTGCGACTGGTTTGCGGCAAATAATCCGTCCTTCAGGCTGCAGTCGAGGACCCTACTGACGGGTCGTCCTCGGGGCGTCTGACTCATGCAATTGTCGTTAAGCGGGCATTGCTCACTCCACTCGCTCAACCCCCTTGAAGCGTTCGACGCATCACTAAACCGCTCCTTTATAATATATGTAGGTACTTCACATTTAACGCATTGTTTTACCTACGTCCTAATTCTAACGCCATTGTTCTTCCATTATTGATCGCAAACGCTACTGCCAATATTGTTTCGCCTGTTATGGCGTACTGATACAATATAACGAATAATTAAATTAAATATTACATTGGTCTCTTTGTGTCGTCGGGTTGCAGAACTTTTGACTTTCAGTGTCAAATGTGTGACATTTTCACGACTCAATAAAGTCGAGTTGAGTGCATACGGTCAGTGTCGGTGCGTCACTTTGTCTTGTGGAAAAATGTTTAAATTAAATTTAAAAAAATAAAACATTTGGAACTTTAAATTCTTGCTCTAAAATGCCAAAAAATAATGCCACCAGCACATCTATATTGGAATCGTGCTAACAACATAATAATTGTCACCCATCGATTTAGGTTGATACTAAACTGTCTTTCGAAAATTATTTTAGCGGTTCAATGATGTGGGGAATCGTTGCCGCGAGGACTTAAATATAGAAGAGATACTAGCACGTCGGTTGACATCTATAATAAGACCGAGAGAGAACGGCGGTAGGTGCTTATGCCGAGATTGCTCAAGCTTTTACGGGTTATTGACTTTTCAAAATGATTCGTCCGTATTTACAAAGAAGGTATCATTTTATATTATTCAAATTTATTTTATAGTGTACGATTTAAGCATTTAAATTAAATTCAAAGTTTTAGTTTGTTCACTTTTAGTTTAAGCAGCATGTAATTTAACCATAATTGTAAGATATCGGTGTTTAATAATTATAACTAGCCGAGGATTAACTGAGCCAGTAATAAGGAAGGCTGAATTGCTGTACAAATGAACTTGTTTGAATAAGTTTTATTCCGTATTTATTTATGAGCATTTGTTGTTTCTGTTCCACGAAACGAAGGTATCTATTCATGGTTACATGTGGTTTAAAGAGGAAGAACGCCTTGTGTTTCTGTATATAATAATAGATATTCCGTATTGTGTTTTAGTTGTATAAGTCAATTCTAATTCAATATCAAATAGATTATTTTACGTAACCAATTTCTGATCTGAAGATAATCGGGATGTGAAGATGTGAGAGAATTACTATTAATACATGAATAATTCTATATGAAAAAATTATTGTCTGTGAAATTACTGGACATAAATTTATACATACATATGTATTTGCGTTTGTTCGGTTTTAGACATTAGGTGTTGGACTGAGTTCAAAGGTTTATAAAACTTTTTATAAACCTAATAAATTATTTTTGTTCTGATAATAAAATATACATAAAACATTTTACAATATCCAATGATAGTACAAAAAAATCGTCAGATATAGAAACTTATCAATGCTTATCGAATGAAAATCTTTGGCCGCGGGCAGGTAGTTCAAGTACACACCCAATATGTTTGTGTGTCAAGAATTTTAAAAAGAGGACAGCTGCGATGGCTCGTCACAATTCGTAATAGAACTATGGTTCAGTCGGATCGAATGTAGGTCGTTCGGGTCGCTCCATTTGCCGCTGTGGCGAATTCGTTCACCGACCTCGGTGGGACCGTCGCGGGTGATAACTTATCAGTACTCGACTCGCTATGAAAAATTGACCACGTATCGAGACCTACGCGGCACTATGTGATTCGGTGAAATAGCATCGAGGTTAGCCGCCGTAACGAACGGCCATGTTTAATGGGAAAAACCTCGACAAACGTCCTTCTGGATTCGTTCTCATTTTTTTTCGTGGCTATATTTAATCAATATTTCAACGCTTGGCACGATACTCATGTATTTTATATTTCATAATTACATGTGTAATTTAACACTGTTGTTTATACAGGAATTTTATAGTATTAAAACATTTTCGTTACTAAGCGACTAATGTTAAATTAGTTCATAATGAGAAACTGTTAAAGATTCCATTAGGTAATCTTTGTTTTTTTTTTCAACAGTTTTATTTGTATGGCAGTGTTAGTCCTTTCGTGCTATTTTATAGGTCGATTTTTTGTAGGTATGTGACGCTTGCGAGCGTCGAAAACCCTTGGCATTAATATTCATGATTATCGTTCAATGTTTTCCTTTTCATAACATAAATCCCAAAACTCCTTTACTCTGCCCCGTTGCCTTGTTACTATCAATTAAGATGTAATATATACTTACATTTTTAACGACTATGCTGACAATATTAAACGGTCAATTTTATTTACTCTTTGTTAATATAAACATTACACAATTAACTTAATTAAGTCACGTATTTTGTATAACCTATTTAACTTGTAAAATTTTCCACGGATTATTTGCATATTCACATTATAAAACTTAATTGCGATATTTTCAACTACAACTAGTTACAATTAACTACTATTAAACTATTTTTTTTAAATATTAATTTTTAATTCAGAGAATGTTTATAACTTCAGCGTGCGCTGAAAAATCTGTGACATACTTTAAGCGCACCTGCAAAAAGGTAACCTTGGCCTAAAGGGCAGCGCGATGAGTATATTGTTTCAATAGTTAACTAGGCTGATTACGTTATCATTCACTGAATCTCTTAAAATGTGCTATCGGGTGTAAAAGATAGGTAACCATACGTTAATAAAGGAACTTTGTATGACATGAAAAGAAAGAATGCAAGATTTGTCAGTGCCGTTTACCTTAAAACTTGTGTTACAAGAAAAATCATAGACTGATATATATAATTGAATAAATAGTGAGCCAGCCAAATTTCACATGTCATAGGTGCCTCGACTTGGCGAGTCACTTTAATTGTGGGTGGTACCACTACTAAGAGCTCGATTGCGGAGTGAATCAGCCCGTTTCGGGGTCGGTTCGCTTCCTTTGTGGGCAGTTATAGGGGTGCTTATACACGCGGGCCGCGCAGTCGACGCCGCGTGCGCCCGAACAAAGCGGCGCACGTGAGCCGCGAACGGATGCAGTGCGCCGCTGATGAAACTGACACAGATTCTAACGCGTATTTGGTAATCGAAGTTCGTGAAAGTCTCGCTCGCAGGACGGCAATATCTCGCGTATCGTACCGCGTCCCACTTCGCCGCACCGTCTGTCGACATTCGACGACACCGAAACCCAAAACCGAGAAAAGATCACTTTAAATAACGTTAAATCTCTTCTCTCGACGAATCGTCATTGTTCGTGAACGGGCGCGCGCGTAACTGGAACGAAAATTGTGTTCTCGTCCCAGTTTTGGGATGCGAAACTGCCATCGACGATTGGCGTGTTGCGATATTGTTACATTTTGCCTTGCATTGAATTCCATGTGAAGTTACAAGATTTCGCCTTTAGGCCATTGGGTCGATTGTAACTTTTAATAGACCTCCACGTTCTATTTTCCGCTCTAATTTTAGTACCATGTTTAGAGGATTACGAAAACATACAGAAGAGATTAATAGACTTATCTTTTAACTAACCTAAAATATTTGTTATGTATAATATTATATATCCTAGGTCGTCTATACTTGTAGGAACGTCGGTACTTGTATATAGGAAAACTAATTACAGTGTTGGAACATAGTTAAGCTAAGATACATGTTTGCTTTATCTCTGAAACCCTAAGTTCGAGACCACTGATGATCTGGTATAACGTAACTGCATATTGTTGTGTAATCGGATTATTTCTCTGCTCGTAACGAAATGGGTACCGAGTCCAGAAACAAAGTCATGTTTGAAAATCATATAGAATATTGGCATGTTAGAAGTACAGATGAGTTGGTCGGGGAGCATACAAATTGGAAAGTCTTAACTGAGCCACTTTTTACTGTAGGTGATTATTACCCTTTTATGTACACTGTAGGGTTGATAGAATGGTGTAAAGGCATGAATAGCATTGTGTGTGCGCTTGTTGCAGGCTCGGCTCGGGCAGCGAGTGCGGCGGCGCGGGCCCGGGGGGCGCGGCCGCTCCGCAGTCGGCGCGCGTCACGTCCAACGGCGCCGGCGGCATGGCGGTGAGCCGCGTGCCCAGCCCGCTGCACGACGGCAACACGCCCGTCGCTGAGAACTGGTGCTTTACACAGGTATGAACACTAACCATATGATACCACCACACCGGTGACGATTTACATCAGCGCTCTACCAAACATTGTACACGAATGGATCATGAAATATTATACTAGCCGTTGTTTATTTACTACAGAAACTCTTCGTAGGAGTAGCAAGACTTGTTGAATCAATATAAGTGTAAATTGTTTGAAGAAAACACTCACAAAGAGTGCTTTAGCAAAATGTATAGTTAAATATTCAAACAGAATGTACATAAAATGCAATTGTTGAAGAACAAGCTCAGCCTGTAAAGTTGTCTTAGTGCATTTTAGCATGCACGTCAGCTTTAACCTTGCTGTAATATATGCATATTAAGGTAAATCTGTAACTAAAAGACTCAGATGTATTATTGTTATAAGGTTTAATAAACTAACATTCAAATTGGTGAATTACAAGAAATGATTTCTTATTATTTCTTCAGAAATACAAATTCAACCTCAGCCAATTGATTTGAATTGGTTTAAAACATTCACCAAATTTGTTTTGACATTGGCTCGACCTTTTGTATGATATAATCCAGGAAGGTTAATTAAATTTTATGACATAAAACAAATTAAGTGAAGAAACTTAATATAGCATGATAAATAACTTAACATAAAAGACTTCCGTGAAAGGAAGACTACCCTTGTAATAACTTAGTGCTTATAACGTGCTTTCCTATGATGATAGAAGGAAATAATTTGTGACTTTGTTACTAAAATCTTTTTAATAAAACCCTGATAATGACCTTCCCTTGCTTATTGTACTGAGCATTTCCTATATAAAGCGTACGAAATTTAATAAAACTATTATCCTTGACCTCGAAGCTTTGCATTGACAACCAAACAGCTTCATCAACTTTGAGCGATCGTAAACCTCGATTTTTCATCTTGTAAGTATCGATCACGACGACCTCTATCGCCTTTGGCTGCGGCCGCGACTTTACTACTCAAAATGTGATTAATATTGTCTCTGTCAAACATCTATGGACATTATTTACATATTATGTTTATTTGACCCTTAAACTCCAATACATCGTAAGAAATACGTTTATCTTGTACACATCACTATGTCATTGTAATTTTTATGTCTTGATTTAGAGGAATAATAGGAGCAGCGCAGAAGATAAAGTGTTATAAAAACAAATATAAGAAGTATATTGTACAAAATTAAAAATAAAGTAAATTAGCATGTGAATATTTTATCGATAGTCGTTTGAATCGCGACGTGTACGTTCGAGAGGTGCGGAATGAATATTTCTTTGCCAACGGTGTTATCGTTGAACTTGAAATAACCTCGCTGATTGTGCTAATATGAAAATCGACGAGGAAGTAGCTGACGTACGTAATACGTGTGTGATGTTCAAACGCTAGAAGGTGAGTCTCGCTGGCGCAGTGTTTGCGGTAAGCAACAGTGACGCGACGTGATCAACGCCGTTGCGAGGCGACATTGCTCGCCGTTTTATGTATTATGAAACTGCCAACTGTCGATATGAGAGTATTGATCGAGAACACACACTGACATATAAGCACGTTTGTTAATAAATGCAGTTTTAATGTTTAATTATTAAAAGTACCTAGTCTGCAATTTTAATATTAGTAGATTTTATGCATGATATAGACTACTTTTAGGATAATGATGGAATATGAATATTAATAGAAATTAAACAATAGTAGGTATGTATATTCTTTCGTTTATTTTTGAAAGGTAGAGGTGAAACGATACGCGTACTTGCAATCACTACGGTGAAATTCACATACAGTGCGACCGGTTGTTTCGTCGAGGCCGAATTGTATTATTGCGTTCAACCGTTCAACATTTGTTTCCTGATGTACGCTTGAAAAATCAGAACGACCGTTGAACGACTTAGCCGTCGACCGGGTATTACCATTTTTGTATACTTTTTGCTTAAAAAAGTCTATTTAGTTCGCTAAAATTAACGGTAAAGTTTGAGTTGGAGGCGTCGACACGGTCGCGCTTGGTTATTGAGGCCTCGGTCCCTCGGCTCATGTTTCAGATTTTAATGTGTCATTGGCAATTCTTAAAAAGTGAATGTTACGTTACAATTATTCAGCAATGAAAAGACACCAAATCGTCAAAGAAGGGTTGTCTTTTAACTAACAAGTAGACATGTAAAAGCTACGGAGCGTTCCCAAACTAACCAGATATGTGGTTACTTTCTTATAAAGCTAAATGCTGTTATTTACAGTTAGTCACATTTGTTTGATATAAGAATATGTAAGCTAACGATCTTTTTAATTTGGAAAACAATATTTACTTTTAATTAAAAAAACAATAAATAACCAGAGCAATGAGAGACTCGCTTCGATTAGAAATGAACAAGTGCTAATGTGATTGCGCAATGTCAACTAACAATTCCTTGTAGGTGTTGTTTGATGGAATGCCATCATTACACGTGATCTTAGAACTCACAACTCCACGTGTCTTTGTTGTGGATACAATACACGTTGCACTATTTTACGTCAACATCAGATTTCTTGCTGACGCCAGTAGCACGCTCGTTAACATTCATCAATAGAACTTTTATCGCTACATTCCATAAACGTCTACACACACTATGATTTATTTATACGAACCCTCTTGTCATTGGATATAATGATATAAAGAAAAAAATATTTGATCATTTTTAGATACTAGTCACAATGTTTACCAGTAGTCAAGTTAATAAGATATATCATAAGTAAGTCACAATACGTTAAGATAAAAATATATAAACGTTAAGATAGAAATATAAAGTAAATATGCTAGGTCGCTATGGTCGGAGGGATTCTTTGTTACATTCCTATAGAAACATGTTTCAATATTTCCACCCTAGTAAGGCCTTGCCCTTTCATAAAATGTGGTGAGTAGAATGTATGGAATTAAAAAAAATATTTACGTATTTGCACAAACATTAACCTTGACTGAGAATCAAACAAAGATCACTCAATACTCAGACACGGACAAACGATCGTTCAATTGTGACAATTTCAGTAGTCAGTCTCAATTGGCGCATACTGCGCACAAATTGGTTCAAATATTTAAAAGGAAATATTAGTCACACCATCTAGTTGGAACGAAGGTTTGGAATTTGCAAGCGTTATCTGTAAGGTGCGCCCATAAACGTGCGGGGATGATGCGGTCGGCCTTGCGGCGGGTCGGTGACCGGGCGAAGACCCCAGCAGCACCGCAAGCCCGCAGCCGGCAAGCCAAGCAACGGTCGGGGGCAACGACCAGCGGACGCTACCACTACTCCTCATGACCCCTACGGACCAAGCGCCCAGCTACCTACGATGCGATTGCCTCTTTTTATACCCGACTGTGTGCACATCACTACTTCCACACACCACTTATAAGTCTGACGAAATGCGCAGCTCATGTACATCCTACTGTTTTAGTAGGAATCTTTATATAGCTATATATTAAAGGCTCTTATTTGAAATTCTATTTGTAGCTTCAACGTAATACACATAACATTTATACGTTCGCTATTACGCTGTCGATATACGTAAATCTGTACAATAAAGCTGGCCTTGGATCATGGAATGATTAAAAAATTTATTAGCCATAAATTTTGCGTTAACGCGTGCTTAGCGTTTCTGCCATGGAAGACATTGAAAAATTTGCTAGATGTGTATGTTCCTATACTGTTTAAATATAAATGTTTTATAAAACAAGTTTAAAATCTGATGGAGTTTCGCAAAGCTTTTGTTTTGCGAAATAAGCTTATGCCTTCCAGCATTATTTATGCGCTTCCTGCGTCCGGCCGCTTCGAGGCTATCCTTAATTTTCATTCTGTACTTTTACTTATGATTGCCAACCTTGCTGGAAACACAGATTGTTAATACTTACTAATAATAAAAGTTGGATCGTACTGTTTTTATGTGATATTGCTGAGATAATTTTAATAAAAAAAACGCTACACACGACATGATCTTAGTTGTAACCCTATGTAAACTTGCATATAACTACAATCCACGTCTTCGGATAATAAAGCTGGTATTTTTCTAATACTTTTCTTTTTTTAGAGGATTTCTAGCGCTGCGACTAAAAATTGATAAACGCAATTTCTTTTAAAATAATTTTGGATTAATTAATATGTATTTAACCACGCGTATCTCTTTGTTTCAGGTGAAAGTGGTGAAGTTTAGCTATATGTGGACGATAAACAATTTTAGTTTTTGTAGGGAAGAAATGGGTGAAGTGTTAAAATCATCGACTTTCTCGGCCGGTGCTAGTGACAAATTAAAATGGTGTCTTCGTGTAAATCCAAAAGGACTCGACGAAGAGAGCAAAGACTACTTATCATTATATTTATTGTTAGTGTCGTGTAACAAATCTGAAGTGCGGGCAAAGTTCAAGTTCTCCATTCTAAACGCGAAGCGAGAAGAAACCAAGGCGATGGAGTCACAACGCGCGTACAGATTTGTGCAAGGCAAAGATTGGGGCTTCAAAAAGTTTATTAGAAGGTTAGTATTTTGATTATTGATTTCGAAATCAGCGGTTGAAGTTTAAAAAAAGCTGACGAACCAAGACCAAAAAGTTGTTATTTTATTAGGAAACTTTTTCTTGTAAACTCGAATTTTGTTGTTATTTTATGTGTTCTTGTTTAAGTCACATAAGACTATACTTACTTTGTTTGCTCATTCACGTGAATAATTCAATACGCTTAAACAATACCAACGATTGCATCCACAGTTAAATAAAGCCGGAAATATGTGCGTTCCTTCTATGGTGCTATGAGCAGCACTCCTCGTATGTCACAATAACATTATGTCATCGGCATTTATCCATAAGCGTACACCGCACTGCGGAATTACTCTTCAAATGATATGTGTTATAGATATCTTCTTAATGGTCGCAATATACAACATAACCAATACCTTTCAGCACACCTCTCATACTGTTCATATCAAGTGTCGGTAAGTCTATCATCGTCCTAAGTGGTTGTAACGAGGATACTTCATTATCGAAAGTCATTACAGTCACATAATTAGCTGCCATTATCGATATCACATAATGATTCGAGCATCTTAAAACGAGACATGAATAAAGTTGGACTAAGCAAATTTACAGTATACGCATGATTATACAAGAATCGAGATGTACAAGAGCTGTGCCAAATTGTATATCTGTAACCTCTGCCTAAACGAGGTTATTACGATTGTGATGGATAATTTATTTATATTTATTGTCTGTGGTTTACAGAGATTTCTTACTGGATGAGGCGAATGGTCTGCTGCCGGAGGATAAGCTGACGATATTCTGTGAGGTGTCAGTGGTGGCGGACAGTATCAACATCAGCGGTCAGAGCAACGTGGTGCAGTTCAAAGTGCCCGAGTGCCGGCTCTCCGACGACCTCGGCGCTCTCTTCGACAACGAGAGATTCTCTGACGTAACGCTCGCAGTCGGCGGCAGGGAGTTCCAAGCGCACAAAGCCATATTAGCAGGTTAGTTTAACAATCCATGTTCCTATTAAACACGATATAAACCATTTAGTTTTAGATTTTTTTTAACTTAAACGATGAAACAAACATACTACAAAATACAAGACTGTCGTAGATTTTTTTGGAATCTAGTTTAATGTGTTACTTAAAAATTTCTTTGTTCTCTGTTAAGTTAAAAGACTATCAAGTAGGCGAAATGAATTCTGACGTATACTCGATAATATTTAAAGATAACAGGTGTAGGTCTAATCACTTAGATTTAAATTTGTGTTTTACTTTTCTAATCGTGACGCATGACCTCCTTCACAATTTTGATTTGGCTTTCACCATCTAGTCATCGGAGACATGCTTCTAAAAATATTGTCCGTGTTATGTATAAATAAATAAAACAAAATTATATTAAGAGATATATCCTAACCTTAATCTAATTACATATAAAAATCTAGTCCAAATGTTTGGTCGTTTAGTTTATTGGACAATGGAATTTAGTCTGGCGAAATTTTTGGCAATAGCCATTTGTTTGAATTTATCGTTCAATTTAGTAAAAAAGAATTACTATTGTTATGTGAATTAAATGGATAACTAAGAAATAGGACTTTGTGAATGTTCCTTGTTACATAGATTTGTAGTCATCAGTCAGTAGTTATTTGTATGTAATAGTAAAGATCGACACAGAGATATGTGCGCAATTAATACGCATTTAAATATATGTAGTAACGGTTACAATGTTTAATGATTGTTTATTGTAACTGGAATATAAACATTACGGAAAATGAAGTGCGCAGTAACGATTATTAATACGCTGACACATTGTTAATTTTAGATACTAACATCGTACGTGCTAGATAACACTGAATCCATAAACGGGTTAAGGCGTACGTGGAAATAACGCTTAACGCTACACGATTAAACAAAAACAATAAAACGTTCCACTTTTACATATTTGTTAAAATATTGCTTATGATTTTGATGTTTATAAAATTTACTCATGAACCATCACAATATATTTATATTAAGTTGAAATGTTTTAACTTTAACTAATATTATAAATGCGAATGTTTTGATGGATGGATGTTTGTTTGAAGGTATCTTCAGAACGGCTGCATGGATCTCGCTGAAATTTTGTATAGATGTAGAATAATAGCCTAAAAGAACACATAGACTATTAATTAAGTTATTTTTTAATTCCGCGCGGATGGAGTCGTGGGCGACAATTAGACTTTAGTAAATCAATAATAAAATAATTTTTATAAATTTCATTTATGTAAACAATTTTTATAGATTACATAAAACATTTATGCTCTTTGACCTTATTAGAATAATTTATTATCAGTATGTGTTTAGCCACAGTTATTACATGTTTTGAGGTAAGGGGAAAAAGATTTTACTGCTTTATTTGGGTCAAATGTAGTGATTAAAATGAAACCCACATCATGTTTGTAAATTGGTCAGAAATTTGGTACATAAATTTATTTCTGAAGACAATAACATTTAATAAATACAATAGCATTGTAAACAAGGTTTTTGTTGAAACTGTTTTTATTCCTTTACTAATTTATGATTATTATAATTTACATATTTAATAAAGTTAACCTTTTATTATTTCAGCCCGAAGTCCTGTGTTCGCGGCCATGTTTGAACACGAGATGGAAGAGAGAAAAAGAAATAGAGTGGACATCACGGACGTGGACCACGAAGTGCTGCGCGAGATGTTGCGCTTCATATACACAGATCGAGCGCCCAATTTAGACAAAATGGCCGACGATCTATTAGCCGCAGCAGATAAAGTACGTATACGTGTGTTTTTTTTGTAAAAATTTCGTCGATATCATGGCATAGAAGTAAAATATTTTTTTTAATATAATAGTAAAAAGAATTACAATTCCATATTATATTCTTATCATAATATTAATAGAATAGAGGGTCTCACTTTAAAATAATAAAAAAAAACTATGGACTCCTCCTAGGTGTCTTCTCTAGATTTATAGGTGTTTGTTGCATTATGTCAACTTTGAGCGCAGCACAAGTAACACAAATTTGTCTTTAGGTTGGAGTATTGTTTTAATGTAATTGTTATAATACTAACTTATTTTATTTTGATTTCAGTATGCGCTGGACAGATTAAAAGTAATGTGCGAGGAAGCGCTGTGCCTCAGCCTGTCGGTGGAGACGGCGGCGGACACGCTCATACTGGCCGACCTGCACTCCGCCGACCAGCTCAAAGCCCAGACCATAGACTTTATCAACACGTCAGTACTTTTCTATCTAACGCTTGTCTATGCTTACACATGTCTGCTAGATGTACAACTATTGTTCATCTATGTGCCACTTTTGGTATTTTTCCGCTTTGTACTTCTAGTCTTCTATGGTAGCGAAGAATTTATACATGTAAATGTTGTGCATGGTTAATATTGCATATGTATACTAGCTTTAACAAGCGACTTGTTTGCGCGGAATTTTAAAAATCTTAGTAGCCTAGGCGATCTCCCAGACTATGTTCTATATCTGTCTCAAATGCCATCGAGATCCGTTAAGCCCCGTAATGGAGATATTTAATAACAAACATTCATCCATATTCATTCAAACTTCCGCATTTCTTAGTAAGATAAGCATAGTTTTTCATGAATCAAAAATATATATTAAGAAAATTAACAACAAAAATATATATTAAAAAAGTTTATTAGAAATATTAGAAACCAGCAGTATCAACATCCTATAACTTTAAATATTTTTTTTATGTTTAAAAACGCGTATTTTAGTGTCCGATTGGCAAATTTCAGGAGTCACGCGACGGACGTGATGGACACAGCGGGCTGGAAGAACATGATCTCCTCGCATCCGCATCTGATCGCGGAGGCGTTCCGCGCGCTCGCCACCCAGCAGCAGCAGATACCGCCCATAGGCCCGCCGCGCAAGCGCGTCAAGCAGGCGTAGGCGCCGCGCGCACGCGCCTAACACAACACGCGTAGGCGCGACACCACACGTAAGCGCACGCGCAATACCAAAGACCCTCGACTATGCGGATTGAAGGTACGAACAGTGAAGTGCTAGTGAATTGATCGCTGCAGGCTGCAGCTGCTGACACACACACAAATAATACATCCTTGTCAAATTAATATATCTACTGTGTTAAAAATACATTATGGGAGAATAATGAAAGAAAAGTTGTTATTAATTCCACTAAGACAATATCCAGATTAAGTCGCTTTGAATATATTTGTCACCCCCATATCTCATAATGTATCTCTCTGTTTGTAATATCTTGTGCACGTAGTATATATTGATTTGGCATTGATGTTTTGTGTTTTATAGCTTGTTTTGTGTCAGTTGTACAATATTTTACGGTAACACAATGATACAAGCAGGATCACCAGCAGGTGAAGAGAAGAGCTATGAATGCAGTGTAAGCGGCTGAGGAGTGTGGGACTGCGACTGTCCGTATGTTGTGAATCCAGGAGGGATTCATCCCATTCATTTACTATGATTGATCTCAAGGCGATATTCGATCCTAATATTTTTTGTCGTTTTATGGTACCGCTTTTAAATATTGTGTTATGAAGCTGAACGCTTTTTGTGCGTTGTAGTTTTAGGCTCGGTTTATAATTAATTATAATTTACGTATGTCGTTTCTGTGAATGTTCTCTTACGGTTATTTTAAATGTAAATTATTGATATCTATAATAGAATGGAATCCTCGTATTATAAACAGACGGTGTCATGAATCATTTAATACAGAATGTAATAAAATTATCATCAATTATTGGCAAACATTTTATTAAAAAAAATCTAGTTTGATATAAATTATAATTCTTATTGTGAGGACAGTTGATATTTATCAGTCCTGTATGTGTATTGTGAGAGGTAGACCTGTTCAAGTAGCACATTTGGTCATATGTGAAAGTAGCATGGTTATTGAATGCAATAAATCTATGTAAAGTTCTGTCACATGGCTTAGTTGGAAATGTCATCGGACAAGGCTTAAATGTTGGAATATGGCGTACTAAAGCTAACAACATAGGCCCTGTATACAGTCAGCATCAGATGTCAAGTCCAAAGTACCTACTTAGAAATAATAAATTAATAATTATTTTATTAATCACTGTTTTTCAGACTGTACAAATATATTGTCTCCATTTTAGTGGAAATATTGATATGAAATTAATTTTTATTTTGAAAATGTCACCCTGTGGTTTAATAGCTTTGGGCATGTATTTGTTGCGGAGTGTAGCAAGCCTTGTGACGTGTAGAAGTTGTAGGCGACTCGAGTGTTTGTAATAAGTATAATGAAATTGTTGGTGTTGTATATAGAGGAGTTACGATCCCACCATTATAATATTTCTAAGTACTAAATTGTAAGTGGTATCACAGGTGACACCATTCTAATAATATATTGTATCTATAGGTGTTATTCCAATGAATTATTGTGATTTTTTCTTACAAATTCCCATAGGTTTTAACACACGATGCTTTCTGTTTTCAATGAATTGTAAATTGCCTTAATTTAAAAATGTTTATAGATACTTTAAAAAAAATTCTTCATTGGTTTTTGCTTATCTTTTTTACTTTGCGACATGCGCTAGTCGAATTGATCAGTTATCGTTAAATATTGCTCAGTGTCTCATTTTGATATCTTATCCTTCAATGTAACAATACAAATATGTGTCGACTAAACAACTGTCTATTCCTATTAAAATGTCTCACTTCCCTCAAGTTCTAAAATAAAAACTTAGATGTAATAATACCCAACATTAGTAATAAAATACTGTGGCCAATAAAAGTAATAATATTTATAAAATACCATTTTATACCCACTTCCCGTTTACATAGCTGGCATATGTTGTCGTGTAATATGATAGTTACAAAAAACAATTGTCAGAAATATTAACTGTGATTTTCGAAATTGTCAATAAGTTGAGCAAATAAACGAAAAGATATAAAGTTGTATATTTTATTTTTATATGATACTTTCCCAAAATCTTTACCTTAAAAGCATTCCATATATGCCTGGTGGAGAGGTATTAGACACGTCACAACCACCTATGGTCACCAATCTCTTTGGTAGTGAGTGTTCCTAAGTGCAGCACATTAACACTAGCAAAAAGCTGGTATAACTTATAGGATCCGCTACTTTCACATACAATCTGATTATGTTAAGGCCAAAGGAACTAAAGCCTTCAAGAAGCGATTATCGTATCGCAATGTGTCGGCTAGTTAAACTTGTGTGTACTAAAGATAGATACCAAATCACTTAAAACCCAGTCTTAAGACCATTAAACATATCTTTATAGATTACCAAGTTTAGACTATCTTTTTGTGGAAAAAATAACGTTTTAAATAATCCTAAGAAAGTAATTTTTTTATAATTTAAGAAGTTTGTGTATTAATTTAAACTTTGACTCTATTTCTCTCTGTCAACAATTTTATACTCTATATTTCTCATGGCAACATATTGGAATGTCAACGTCAATGTCACTGTCAAAAAAGTAATTTTAAATTTCTAATTTGGCGGCTATGAGTTTCGTGGAACAAGTGAAGATAATCCAAAAAGAGAAATATATTTAAAACATCATACAGAAATGCATAGCAGAAATAGAATTCGGTTTTCATCAGGAACTGAAGATAGTTTAATAGAGGGTAGGCATTTGGCTTTTGCCTAAAATACAAATAATAAAGTCATGGTTCTTTTACTAATTATAAACTAATATTTTAGATAAAAGTCGACAAAATTCATTTACACCTAAACGAAGCACAAGAATACGTAGCAAACCAAAAAAATATGGCGATATGGAGTTAACGCCAACAAAAAGAAGAAGCCTGATTGAATATGAAAGTTCCGAAGAGGAAGATGTTAAGAGATCATGCACGGAAAAACCTACAGGTAAATAATAAACTATTAGAAGTAAAAAGTGGTTGCCCATTGAAGTTGCAAAAAAATCTGATAGTTCACTTTTTACAAAAGTCATAAATGTTTCTCATATTTTGATATTAAAAACAAATGTATTTATAGCTTTGTTCTGCAGTGATGATGTTGACGGGCAAGATATATTCAAATTTAAATCTCGGCACACAAAGAATGACCTACAGAACATAGTCAAGGCAGCTGTAAGCAATTCTCCATTGATGACACCCAGCAAGTCTAGAACAAGCCGTCTCCTAAGCACTACTGAGGCTACTCCTAGGCATGTCACAGATATCATAAAAAAGAGTAAGTTTTCTTTATATATTTTTCTCCATTGCTATCGCCTACAAGGAGTTCACTGGGCTTTGACTTTTTATGACACTGTCATTACTGTGGTGTAGTCATATTATGACATCAAAGTCTTATTGACGCCACATACAGTAAGCTACCATACTACATACAAGCAAATATGTACTCAAATGGCTTACAAACTATAGTAATTATTTTTCTCTGCAGAGACTTGAAACTAAATTAATTACTGGTTTACTGTTAATAGTAATTATTTAGCATCCATGTTTTAAAGCATGTTCAAAATAAGTGTATTCATTATAAATATTTCTACCACAGGAATAAAGAGGGAAGTGCAAAGTGAGAGTTCGGAGAGTGACTTCTCTGATGGAAGCAGCAGTGACTTTGTACCTGATAAAAGTTATGATGAGGTACATATAATGATGTTATATATTTTACTGCCTACGCCCGCGACCAAAAAAACATATTAAACTCACAAAACATTCACTTAAACTTTTACGTATTTTCAGACAGATAGAAATATCTTCAGACAGAGTTAGTTTCGCATTTATAATATTAATATTGGTAAGGATTAAGGATTATGTTGGTTTTTTTTTAGATTTTTAGCACATTATGTATTTATCATTCTATTGTGCTACTCTAGCCTACACTACTAAAAGATGATAAAACATTACATTAATAAGATATAATGAAATAACCAATTAATTTTCCAGTCAGATTCTTCTTCTGCGCCAGAGACTGCTGAAGAGAAAGAAGAAGAAAGTAATGAAGAAAATGAGAAAAGTTCTTCACATTCACCACAAAAAGTACAAATTGTAAACAGAAAGGACAATAGGACAAGGCCAAAAGATTCTGAATATGTTGTTACTCCTGATAATTACTTCTTGATGCATTCAAGTAAAAAGGTATGAATATTCTTTATCAATTTGTAAATTTTTTTATGACCATGTCAAAAAAAGGTCTTGACAGACAGACAGACGGACAACAAAGTGATCCTAAAAGAACCAATTAAAATCTCTTTTAAAGTGTCTACTTTTTGAGTATTGAGTATTCTTCATTAGAGCCACAACATTTAAATCAACAATAGGATTAAGTTGCATCTGCCAATTTTAAACATGGCCTGTAATATATTTTGTATTCCATGTGTATAATTTTATTTCCATACAGTATTGAAAAGTATTGAGTTGTTTTATTAATCCTTATTATGTTTTCAGATAACAACATCAGATCACACTCTCGCCAGACTTAAGAATATGAACTTGAATGACGAAAACGAAACTATTTATATATCAAAAGAGCATGAGCACAAGATAGCCGATTTAGTACAATCATATGAGCATCTATTTGACAGATGGCTATATGTATTAAGTGAGAATTTCAATGTTATTTTATATGGAGTGGGTTCCAAGCGTGGAGTCTTACAACAGTTCCAAGCCAAGAACCTTAACGACCAACCTTGTATTGTTATAAATGGTTTCTTCCCCAGTTTAACAATCAGAAGTATTCTAGAGACGATAGTTATAGATTTGCTAGAAAATTCCAGAGTACCCTCCAATATTGGCGATACGATTGATTTAATTGATTCCCAGTTATTGGAAAACAATGTTGATTTGTTCTTGATTGTACATAATATAGACGGAGATATGCTACGTAACTCAAAGTCACAGGCGATTTTAGCTAGTCTGGCACAACTGAAGAATGTTCATATGATTGCAACTATCGATCATATTAATGCACCACTCTGTGAGTAGTAAATTTTTATACAATATAGTTAGAAAATAAACATACATTCAATTACTTCTGCTGAAAATCGAGAAAAAGACGTATTTACTATGTTGAGTTAAAAGATATCTATGAAACTCCGGTGCATATATCTAACATCTTTATCTAAACTGTTCATATGGTTTAGTTTATAAGTCATAACAAAGTGGGCATTACATGCATACATGTTTGTTATTACCAAAGGTAATGAAGCAAGTAATATAAGTTTTTGTAAACTGTTTCAGTGTGGGATTGCGGCAAGTTGAGCAAGCTGCGCTGGACATGGTGGGACGTGACAACATTCGAGCCGTACGCGCAGGAGACGGCGCAGGCGGCGGGCAGTGCGGCGCGAGGCGGTGGAGCGCTGCAGCTGGCCTCACTGGCCGCAGTACACCGCTCGCTCACCGCCAACGCGCGCGGCATCTACAACCTCATCGTGCGGCACCAGCTACACCACCACAAGCAACAAAATTATCAAGGTACAACAAACACTGCATGTTTTAAATCACATTTAATAATGGTAGAACCCACAACAATACGGTGGGTGTGGGGTGCACAAATAGTCTGGCTCTCCCGGTGAAATACCACGACCACACAGAAATCAAGGGGAAGCAATTCAGCATACAGCCTGATGAGTTAGTAAGATGGAGACCTAATTTTAGACCACATAATTTTGCGTACCTTTTTTATAAGGAAAGAATTGTAACGGATCTGAAATTGCAGATGTCTTTGTGTAGCTGTCATTAGGGAATTCAGGTGTCTAAGCTTCTGCATAATGTCAGTCAAAGCATGTGATAAAAAATATTTTATTACGAAAAATATTAAAATATTTATTTACATCCTTATTTCTATGAATACATAAACTCTTAAATCTAGGATATAAAATAAAATTAAAAAAAAAACCGAATAATTAACTAAAATATGTTAATAAAAGGAGTCCCTTTAGGCAAGGTCCCGAAGATACTGGCAGCGTTCCCCCTCTGTACAGCTAAACTAATTCTTTGACCGAGGTAGCTGCCAGCTCTTCGGTCCCCTGTGATGTCGATTAATTTTTTGGAAATGTCCTTAAAAAGTCTTAAAGCGCTAGGACCCCACGGACCAAGGGTCTCGACGCCGAATGGGACAAAATGATATTCGGAGCCTAGACCCCTGTATTTGCATGCTTTTGCATTTTCAGCCGCTTCACAAGCCGCACCCGCTCTGTTGTTGGTTCCATGTAGATGGGAAGGGGCCAGCGTGTCTGAACAGGTTGCATCCCATACCATTACATTACGAAAATATGTATTAATTTACGACTTGTAAAGTAAAATATTCGCTGGTGGCCATCGAAAAACAGGCCATTTAATCTAAAGTCTTGTGTACTATTACACTTTCAGGTTTACCTTTCAAGGATTTGTACTCAAAGTGTCGAGAGCAGTTCCTGGTGAGTTCCGACCTCGCGCTCAGAGCTCAACTCACCGAGTTCCTCGACCACAAGCTGGTTAAAATCAAAAGAACATATGATGGCGGTGAAAACTATATCATACCCATTGACAGTTCATTATTACAGCAGTTTTTAGAAGAGCAAGATAATTAATTTACTATGTTGCTGTCTTATTACTTTTAAAATGGTACAATTTTCCAGTCAAAATAGAAACATTATTGTAGATTCATATCTGAATGTGGTCCATATTTTCTCAAGAATTTTTATTTTATGAAGAGTTTTTTTTAAAAGTATGTTTAGGGTTTACAATTATGCAATACCCAAATTTTTATGTGTTTTTAAGGCACATATCATTTATATCAAATAATCTCTTTTTATCTTCACAATAATGCAAAAATCTAATTACTACTCAGTGCCAAAATCCATGAAATATAAATTAAATTTTGGATGTGAAAATATAGTTTTCTCAATCTAGAAATTAAAAAAAAAAGATATGGTTTTAATAAAACTATAAGATAAGGTTCAGTTTTTATTTTACAATCCCAGAAATAAAGTCTTAATAGGATTATATAATATATATCAACAGGCCAAGTTGTAAATTACTTAAACTTAATGACTTACATAATACAATAAAATTATTAACTAAAAATTCTCTTCAACATATCTCTGGCACATTCACCATGACGCATCAACCGAACATTTCATAACTATCATTGATACAAGTGCATAAATTGCTCTTTTTAAGATTTAAATATATTGTAGAAAAATATTCTCTTAACTCATCAGACGCCCTAGTATTTGATACGATAGTTGATTTGTTTACGCTCTTTGTCGACACTGATGAGCGGAATTATCATTAGTGAGATTGCAATATAATTTTGATATCATTTGGGTATTTAACACATTGCCTGAATTAATCAATTATCTATTACATATTAAAATTGCTCACTCTTGATCACCATCTATGTTCAATAACGTCCAAATCACGAGTACAAAATTATATCTAAGTTTCGTCGAAGGATTCACTTGTAAATTTTACAAAACAAAGTTCTTGACCTAGATGTATAGCAAAATGTTAATATGGATAACTTTGCCATAGGCATAATTTATTTGTTATGTAATGTACATTAGAAAATATTTCCATGTGTTTTGTAACTAATATATAATATATTTTTATTAATCAAAGTTATGATTAGAATTAACTAGAGAAATATGATATTTTAATAAGATTTTTTAGAAATGTCGATAGTAATAATAATGTTTGTACAATCCGTGATTTTAAAGTATTTATGTAATTGATTCTTAGTACTGTATTGCATTAAACCTGATGTTCACACGGTTTTCGCCACTCAGCAAAGGAACACACCAAAATTGATTAAACACGAGTCAACATTACACCTGTATTAAAACATGTTATTTATTCAAATATGTGAGAAAATAATATGTTTTTTATACAAGTTTAGACATTGGAAACATTAAAATATGGTATAAAAAGACAGCATATCGAAAACAAGTTGAGGTTAATCACAGACTTGTTATGGTATTCAACTTAACAGATGTTTTGTCGTAATTCGTTCTTTTGCCTTGTGGAGAAAGCGTAAAAAACTCGGGCGGGCGTTGGTTAAATGTATAATTATTAAAAATTTACAAGTGAAATCATAGACATTTAACATTAATGGTGTTCAAGAGAGTAAATATATTTTTAAAATCAATTAATAAAATAAATTCAAACACAATAATATATACAAGTCAATCAAAAGTATGCAGTTTGCCCCTACTAACATTTTATTTTATTCTTTGCTTTTGTGTTTTCATTTTTGTACATAAATATGAAAATCGTCACGACATAGAATTTTATTTCATATTTAATATGTCTCAACCAGTCTAATAGTTGGTCATATTAATATACAGGCGGAATACCCACATCGGAATATAATCGTCATGTGTCAAAAGGCATCGGAATCATTAAAAAAAAATCATTTCACTTATAGCTAATTGTTATTTATACTTTTAAGATTTGTCGAGAGCTATTTTTAACCCTAAAATCCATGCACTTTCAATTCAATGATTAGACTAAAAATTAAGCATTTCAATAGAATAAAAAATGATTATTACATAAACAATTTAATTGAAACATTAACTTGTCGGACAACAAACTACAGATTCCTCTCAATAGACGCAACATTCCGCAGTACGGTCGCTCCGGATCATAACAATCTCTCGTCTACGGGGAACAGTTCAATTTGTGGTGCTTTATTGTCCGATGTATCGGAGCGCTGTACACTTACAAACTAGTAAGATAACTCCGCGTAAGGCAACTTTCAGTTTTCCTCGTCGTCCTCATGTTTCCGCTTTTTACCCCGAGTGCTCTCTTCGGTGTTCTCCCGCGTGTTTGCGCCCTCTGTTAGTAACAGTAACAACAGTAATTAAACACTATTTTACATATCAACATCATAATAGAGTAACTAGTATTGTTGCAATATGAATGAAGTTACAATATAAAAATATATTAGGTTACCTATCTAAACTCACTTTTCATAACATTCCTATGTAAAGTTCAATCAAAATTGTATACAGATTAAATTGCATAACGTAAAATAATGTTAATTTTATTATTTTGGCTAATAGTTTAACCATGGGTATTCATTGCCATTACATTTCTAAAAACATATTGTCGTTAATGTCCTGTTTTAAGAATCAGAGAAAACTGTAATGTTTCGGAAACACAGTGAAAATCCACGCTTATTGAGAACATTAACAGCTCAGTGCATTATATATTCTTACCCTGTGTTTTGGAGTTGTGTTCACCGTTAGCATCATTTTCCTCATAACCATCTTCAAAATCATCATATTCTTCATCCAAGTATCCTTCTGCTTCATACAATGGACTCGCTGAGCTCTCCTCCTCTACAAGTTAATTCAGAATAATTTTACTATGTAAGTCATAAAGACATATTAGGCCATTGTTTGAGCTATATTGTTAGTAGAAAAGATAAAATTTATATGAGTAACTGCAATTATCAGTCTCCATGGTCACCCTAATGTAAATCTACACTTATCAATGTAGTTAAGTTATTTTCTTTAAGTGAGTAATTGTTAATTAATTTGTACCTGATTTATTATAATATCCTGATTCATTTTTGACTTAATTTAGGACAAGCTAAGCTTTTATAAATGGTTTTTATGTTTACTATGCCCAATTATATCAATTTTAACTAATACATATTATTTTTATTACAAATAAATTTATTGAAAACTTACCAAGATTCTCATTGTAGACTTCAGAAAGTGATAACTCATCATCTTCTTCTTCAACATCATCATCAGACTCTGTAACAACAAGGAAGAAAACAAATATGTAACATTCCGATAAATTTAAAGGGTTGCAGATATTTACTATGCAAACCAATGCATTGGCTTAAATTGTGAAGTCACAGTAAGAAATACATTTATCAACCCTTGCAACAAAAGAATTTTATGGAAATTTCAAATGAGATGTAATTACTTTTGGCACATAAGTTGCAAAACATTCAGTAAAACAGTTTAGGCTTCCCAAAAGATCATGAGAAGAGAAAAGTAGTAATAGATGCATGTGTCGCAAAACTTAAGAGTAATCCTTGTTTGACAACTTCATTCAATATTGACGGTTTGACCAACAATGCTAACATAAATATATTTTATTAATTATTTAAGGACATCACAAACAAACTACCCAAGCCAGTGAAATATAAGATTAATCTTTAAATGGTATCTTATTTTGTATTGAAGCAACAGTCAAAGCAAATATGAGGACATCATATCAAAAATTATTTTCTTATCTTTAAATCTTATTAAAAAAATGGGAACGTACAGCATTAAATATGGTAATAAATGAAATATATTTAGGAACAGATGCATTCTGCACTCTTTCTTTAATTAATACCACTACAAGCAAAACACAATAAGAAAAAAACAAATAAAAAATAATTTTAGCTAAGAACTGTTGACGTTTCTTCTCAGCTAAAAAATTAAATCATATTTGCATCACATATAAAAAAGAACAATTAAGATAATGTTCTCTGAAATTAGGAAATAATTTTTGAATTGGCACACTCAATGATAATTTAACATTTTTCTAAATTATTATCATTAAATTTGCTTTCTTTGATAAAATGTAGTAAAGCATCACTTATTTAATAATAGGATGCTTACTTTTTAATAGGTAACCCATGTGGAATATGAGACCATAAACTGAATATATTGACATTAGTAGAGACGGTTTTGTCTCTGTCGGCCTTTGTGACAAGGAATCATCGTCAATGACCAACGGACCCAAATCTATATCCACATCTGCAACCCAACAAATTTAACATAAATACTGTTTTGAAGAATAACACCATGAGTTTCCACTAACAAAACTCCTATCTTGATATTTTTATCTTTCCCTATTCACAGACAATTTGTTTTCTTACAAGTCCTGCCAGTGAAAACTCACAGTTAGAATATGTATTACTATAATAACTTTTGATTTACTTACCATCTTCTTCACTGTCATTATTTCCATTCTCTTCGTAACTGTCACCACTGAAGGCATCACTATCTTCAGCTTCCTTATCATCTTTGTCATATCTAAAAATTAAGAACAAAATTATAAACAACAGTTACAAGAAGATAAATTCATTAAGTTCCAAAAGCAGTAATCTCATATGCCCCATTCATCTGAAGGACGGTAGACAATCTTCTAACAGATTGATAATTAACATAATTATAACTTAGCACCATGGATAATGTTCCCCTTTACTATTGTGAAGTATACTACAGTATAGTAGTAGTTATTTAACCAGTTTTCTTATCAGCTAGTAGAATAAAAAATATAGTAAACAATGTAATGAAATCAGCAGCAAAGTATTAGTACTAGTTTAATAATATAAAAACAAAAATACATTACCCATCTAAATATTTCAGTGATGGATGTAGAGCAAAGACTTTACTCCTGTAATCTTCAATATTAGTTACTTCATTGTTGAACAAGTCCAAGTTTTTCAGTTTTTCAAAAGCTTCTAGTGGTTTCAAAGTTACCAAATCTTTGATTTTATTACCAGAAAGATTTAAATAAGTCAACTTTTTGCATCCATGTAGGAAATTGAGTCCACTAGATATTCTATTATCTGAGAGCTCTAGCTTCCATAGCTTTGGAAGTGTTGGGAAACCTTTCAGTGTTGTAAGTCCCGAGTTATTGAGACTGAGTATTTTTAGATTAATATATTCATCTGTAAGTCCGACAATTGCATTGCCTCTACAATTGTCTAAGTTTAACTCCTTGACCTGAAACCAATTTAAATTTTGTTATCCTTTTGCAGTCTAATCATTTTTAGCCTGAATTCCACAAGGGTTTAAAAATGGTTAAAAACAGGGCTTCCAAATGCCTTGCAATGTATGTGAATATATTAAATTCATCCTAAAAATAGTCATAGCATGTAACTGTGATTTTATTATTTTGAAGTAGTGTTATTACATGTACAATAATAAATTTATGAATAATATTGTATTTTAAGACAATTATTTTTTTAAACTAGTAACCCTATTCTGTTGTTAGGTTACGTCAACTGTACACAATAAATAATAGATGTTGAAAAAGGGTTAAGTTAAACGCCACGAAAATTTAATGATGATTTTTTCACTCCTAGAATGAGTAATAACATTAGATACACTACAATTTTAAAGAAATAAGTACTACAACTGGCCTCTGATCGCATTTTTCAAGTCAAGCCAATCAAAACGTCAAAATGGTGTGAGTTGTCAAAGATTCATATTGTCGTAGTTTGTAAAATCCCACAAACAAGTGATTAAATTGGCTAAAACCAAACGGGAATATAAAATGGATGTGTATATGTAACCGTTTGTTTTAACAAAACGTTATGCCGTGTTTTAGTTGACGCTTAAATTAGATAAATTCTCAATTTGCAATGGCGGATGACACGAATCATCGCGACGCAATAAAAATGGCCGCTGTATTGGTAAGGCGTGCGTTTACAAAATGCAAGTAAATTTTGTTGCTACGTGAATAACATTTTTGGTACAATCATAAACAAACTAAGTAAAATTACCACAAAAACCTTTATCAACTCTTCATTTTGTTTCGCTTATCTTATAGAAAATATGGAGATAGGTGAAAGGGCGCGAAATTATGTCGAGTAGTTATATTACCGTAAAATCACTATGCAAAAATAATGCAATGCAACTGATAAATATGTATTATAATGCAATTATGATTATAGATGAGAGTAAGATTAAAATAATCTCAGTTCTAAGGGGATAATAATACTCCACACGGTTATTCTAGTAGTGTAAGGCTGAAAAGTAATCAGACTTATGATTGATTACAATTATGTAAATTTTACAAGGAATTAAATGTACATGCTACGTTAATACTTGTTGGTACTTTACATCGTTTTGTTTGCTTTTCAGCTACACTTATTACGTCTAGAGCGTTTCAATACTTAACCTCAAATTGAACATTATTTTACATGAACATTTTGAGAGATTTAAGACTTTGGTGTATTTAGAACTATTTTAGAGTATGTAGGAAAAATATTAAAGGAGAAATATTTATCTTAATTAAACTCTTTGTAACATTAGAACGTGGACATGTATGAGACGTAACAATCGGTAATAGCTATCGTTATAAACAATAACGCCACATCTAAAAAGACCAACAGTCTATTATAAGCCCAAATTCGGGTTTGAAATACAAAAGGCCAATTATTTATTTTGAGTAATCACGTTTTTGGATTGTAACACCTAAATGCCTGACGAAATACGTATCGACAAAACATTCCGATATAACGAAGTGTAGGTCTATTTACCTGTGAGGGATTTCTTCCCCGAAGCTCCAAAAGAATCCTTTTTTCCATCTTAGCAAATCTGGAGTTTTACACAATTAGCACTATCGGATCACTTATTACATTACCAAAAGAACTAAATCACTAAGCTTGCTTGGGTTTCAAAACAGAAGGAAACTATACATACACATTACACACGAGTGACGTTGTACTAGAGGCGCCGCCTGGTGGCCGTTTAACGAGGCCGGATACGACGCCGTTGAGCAATTTATTATAAACAAACTTATAACAAAGGGATAAAATATTAAAATAAATATTGTTATTCGTAGTAAAAGTATTATAAGAGAGTTTTGTATTTGGGAAAGTCACGAAAACGTTTGATTTGCTAGAAAAATTAATAAAGTACACTGGAAATGTTGGCAGTTTTGACAGCTATTGTAACGTTGCTGCCTTGATTGACAAAAGGCGCGGAATTTGAAAAAGTGTGGTGTGTTAATGAATTTAATTCTTTTATATATTTTATAATTTTAATATCTTTTTTAATAAAATAAAATAATATTGTTATTACGTTCGATCTTTTAAATAACCTATAAATAGTACATAAGATTAATTTGCTCTATTTAATAATAAATGAATTTAAATTTAAAATGTGTTTTAATTTTTATTTTGAGGAGGAGGTGATGGTATGGTGTGGTTTTAGTCATAGCAGATGCGATGATAAAGTGAACAAGTATAAATGAAGACCATAAATTCTTTGAACGTAGTTCTGTATAGTAACAGTTATTCACTTCCTTATTCGTTTGAACAATTTTATTATTTTAATACGCTATAATTAAATTTATTATTTTATAACACTCACTGAATTTTTGGAATTGAATTTAAAATGTGCAGGTGACTTACCTCATGAACAATTTTTTATTGAGGTCATCTTCCTTCAAAGACCAATATAGTTGTAAAAAAATATAGAATATTATTATATGTGCGATTTTATTTTTATCATTATTTAGCAACCTAGATATCTCAAGTATGTAGAAATATGTAGCTTTTACAACATTCTTGCAATATATATATTTTTTTAATTAAAATTAATTTTATTAGCTTACACCCAACCACAAAACACGCTGTTTTTTTATTTATCTCCCTGTTTCATATCAGCACAGCGGAAAGACGAGATCGGGAGAATGAACGAATTCGCTGGATGCGGTACGCGGAGGAACGCATGCTGCCATGAGAGGCAGACATGTGAGATGACCAATGCGCAGCAGTAAACTGACATAGGCTGATGATGATGATGGCTGTGAATCTGCAATTCATGACAATTTTTATTACTTGTAATTGCAAGAAAAACAACGCATTTAAAAAGGTATTACAATTACCTTTTACTATTCAAAGTAACAAATAATAGGGAAGGATAAGTAAGAAATACTTTAACTTTAAAATACAACATTGATGTTAAAAATTAATAAAACCATTTATCCTATACACATTAACGCGATACATTCTAAAATTTCACATTTTTTTTACTTTAATGTTAAGAAAAATAACGGTAAGTAATATGAAGTGTCGTTAAACAAAGAGATGAGCGTGCAGCGGTAAGTGTCAGGAGTGAGATGGTAGGTGCGGGAGGCGCGGCCTCGTGGCCTGGCGTCGGCGGGCAGGCCGCGGCGCTGACGGGCTGGCGGGCTGACGACGGGCCGGAGTGCGCGCGCAGCCCGGCCTGCCGCCCGGCGGAACGCAACAGTGTGCTCGCAGCTTTGCCACTAACCGACGGTACCATGACGAATGGTAAGCACTAACCACAATACATTTCGTCATCACCATCACATTCCACACAACCATCGTGACAGTCTGACAACCATATTACCGCAGTTTCAGTGATAGCGCATCTTTTTCATTAATTATTTACGCTCGTACGTTCAAATGAGCTGTTTCGGGTTTTATATACGCTATTTTATTTTATAAAATAAAATCATAAGTGAAAATTATTTCATTTTCTAAATTGTTTTCCATTTTCATATTTTCTAATTTATAAAAATAAAAACAATTCATATTTTCTAATTTATAAAAATAAAAACAAAACAAATTTTCTAATAAATAAAAACAAGTTTAATATTAGTAAGGTCCCATTAATTCGCATATTTATAGTTTTCACAACTATAGTGCGCGTAAAATCATTTTAAGATAAAAATATTTATGTGAAACTAAGTGTTAATAATATTGGAGATATTTATGGCGGTGAGTATTGGTAGTCATTATATAAATGTCTTTGAGTATATTTGAGTATATTTTAATACAAATAAGTTTTATACTTTATGTTTGAGCTTAAAACATAATGTTTTTTTTATATGTTTAAAAATATTTGTTGAGTGCTGTATTAATATGTAAACCATTGCATGCTTCTTCTATTTTTATTTTTATGAAGGAGCCTGAAATATTGTCATTATTATTATAAAAATATAAAAAGCTCTATCAGTAGTCAAAAGAAATCTCTCACACTCGAAAATAACCGTAAACTGCAAGTTATCAAAGTTTTTTAGCTTTTAAGCAGATTTTTTGATTAATGGTGTACTCCTTGACACGGTCTGATTTCGCTTGACGTATGCTGAGATGTGACTAGGGAAATTCCAACTTAATTTTTAATGGCTCATTTAAAATTAATGAAATATTTGGAACGTGAATTGCAAAACATGATGATTTTTCCTCGTGTACATTTTATCTAGTCTACTTTATTTTCACTTTGTTTCATTCTTATATAGATATTCGAGTAAAAGTATTAGAGCCAGCTGCTAGATAAAGATACTTGAAAAACACTTCAAGGGTTTTTGAGACTAAGATCTTTGTTTAAAACATATTGTTATATCTGTTTTCTCAAAAATGGTGACTGAGATGACGATATGTTTTATACAAATATTTTGGTCTCAGAGACGCGAAGAGCGCTAACAGCTATCAGAACTTTTTGATCGGATAATAAGAAAAGTACACGTATTTTAAAGCCAAATTGTTCTTATGTAAAATTTGTACACTTCTCAGATTCATGGTGCAAGAAAATTAAAGCTGTGATTTGAATTTGTTCAATAAAAGCTAAGGTGAATTAGATGGATTATTTTTCTTCCATTAGCTGCAAATGTCAATGTATACACAAGGTATTGCGAGGTATATTAAAGTTTACAATTTCTGTAAACAGTTAATGCATAACAGATCTTTGAGCTCTATCTTTAGATACTAATTTTGAAACATCCTGACGATGTTACACCTACGGAGCGTAGTCACAATAAACAAAGTAACATTGTGCATGACAGATCAGACAGAAAGGAACTATGCAGTTGAATTGTGGATACATTTAGTAAATTATATAAACACATAAGTATATAAACTTGTAATTTTAGGACTCATCACAATGACGTTTGAATTCGACTGTTTAAGGTGTTAAATTATTCAAGCTGAGTTCTGCCCACGCCGCTCCGCTCAGCTCAATTTACAATCTGTAGAGATTTTTTGTAATTTTGTTTTCATTACAAAGACGGCCGGCGTATCTTGAATCTCAAAGTATCCTTCAAGTTTTACGATTTATTAATTAAACTTGATGAAATTGCGTTTAAGGTTTAAGATATCATTTTTAATCACTATTTATCTGTCGTATAAAATTACGTAACAATTCATCATCATATCCCTGTCCTTGTACCGCTCATGAAGAATCTGTGTATCAGATTTTCGTCCTCAATATCTCACTCTCTTTTTGATCATGTCACCTTTTACGCTTTTCATCCATCTCTACCTATGCCTACTCTACCTGTGTAACCCTCCACATTCATAATTAAAGTTCCCTTAGTGAACTATGTAACTACATTTTCTACGTAACAATTCATTTCAAAGTATTAATGTATTCATTAAAGACGTTAATAAAAATGAATAAACAATATTTTTTTATTTGTTGTATCTTTAAAAACAACCAGTGATTATTAAAACATTTAAGTAGAATTTCTATATCATTAGATATAACATAAAATTCATTACTAAATTGTAAGTTAATTAATTAATTACACTTAAAATAGTTAATGTACAAATTGTGTTTGTACTTTTAGGCCCTAACTTGGGTATAACGAGCCAATTAGCGTCCCCGAAGACGCCAACTTAAGGATTAGTTACGCTCATATACACAAGGGTTTCTCAGAATTTATATTCGATAACCAAAATTATGGGCTTTATTCAGCTTTTCTTTGATAAAATTATGTAATTAAAAAGCGAATACCTTTAGCATGAGTTTGAAAATTTAGTTTAAAAACTTTGCAATTTAGTCTTTTGCAAAGATAAAGAGGCTATAAAAATAAAAATTTAAT